>NW_020824887.1:0-327500 GCF_003285875.2 Drosophila novamexicana
TACATGCGTATATTTATGGCAAATGTTAATTTCGGCCTGGGTCTGGTTAAGCTGCATCGTTAGCATTAGGATCGTAATTACAATCCAGTTCCACAATCAGGCAAGAGTTGCATTAACCAAATGCATACACACACATACACACACACACACACATCTCCACGCATGCATCCATGTATGCATACACACCTGAACACATGCATACACATGCAAACACATGTGTACATATACAGAACTTTTTCTATGACAGATTTGCATGCCTGTCGAACTTATATGGAACTTGCACAAACAATTCCTTTATGCAAGTGGTGCTAGGAGGGACACTAGAAAATACCCTGTATCATTATCTATGACAAATTCATAAATCAGTTAAAATCACCCAATAAGCAAGAGTTAAGGGCAGGCTAAGAAATACCCTGTATCTAAAGCTATTTTAAAAGTTTTAGTCGTATATGCATATATCTTATTTGATTTTCCCTGTGTCCCTATCTACGGAAAATGCACTAATTAGTTCAAAACATCTTCCAGGCAAGAGTTATTATGGGAAGACTAAGAAATACCCTGTGTGTAAAGCAACGACAGAAGTTGTTATCGCATATTCTACTTATTTGTCTTTCGCAAATAAACTTGAACTGCATATGGTATCAAGAATTTTGATCTGAACTGAAATCAACTATAAAGGTCCTTCAACAGAGACCGTACAGCATTCGAAAACACTACCCTGAACCCTCTTCTTCCAACACCAAATGCAGTTCGCGCTACGCGCTCGTTTGTAAAAATAAAGATAAATGAAAAAAAAAGTTCCCTTGGCAGGGTTCGAACTCGCAAATGTCCGCATAATTTACTGCCGACTCTACACCAAAAAATTGAGTAGTTTCCTCCCTAGGGCTCGAACTCGCAACAGACCGCTCCACTTTCCGCCGCCTCTAATCAACAGCCACGCCAATAATTAAATCTTATTGAGTTAAAAACGAATTAAAATAGCAGCACAGAAAACAGTACAATCGCAATTGCAATGCTGTTGATAGAATTCAAAGAAAATGCGCATGTATACAGAAATTCCTGCAAATTCCAAGCTCGAGGCCAGCAAAAACATGTTTTATTTAATAACTTCTGTGTTTCTCAACCGATCTTGATGTCATTTTCTGCATCTTATTGTACTATAGAGTATTCGTGTATTACAAAAAGTCAATTGTATTTAAATTGCGGCTTATATTGGTGGGCAGCATAAATTGGTTTATTATCTTGATTTATGGCTCTGCGTTGGTAGCAGGAAGGTGGCGATAGGTATGAAACGTTAGATACCTGATATATGTATATATACTATTCTAGAATTAACATATCACTTTTGGTGACCCTAGCTCTTATTATTTACCCAATTTGCTCAAAAACAGGACGGACGGACATGGCTAGATCGACTCGGCTGTTGATGCATGGAAGAGTGGAAGATTGGAGAATGTAACTCTCCAGGTTTTAAATGAATACGTATCGATTTTCCAGCCTAGATCTTCAAAGACTCTGTTTAAAGAATAAAAAGAAAATTCTGAAGTTTGGAAGAAGTTCTATTCTAAGTTCGTATTATTTTAGAATGATTTAATAGGAATAACCGTACGAAATGTCATTTTTCTTAACACTTCTCATCCAGGAGATCTTCGGTAAAAAATCTTCCTTTCTCAACTTCTTCGTTTTTGGAGGGTATACAACCTGACAGGTAAATATATCACATGGAACTACATAGACTGGTACGTTTATAGATTGTTGATATTTAAAAGAATTTGCAAAGATTTTATAAAAACAAAAATCCAGTGTGGTTCACAGTGTGCCATAAAAATTAAAGGGACCAAGTAGAGCGTGCAGTTTTCAGAATATTTGGGATTAGCCACTTGTTGCTGCTGGTTGGCAGCATGCACAAAATCCTTTATACACACACACACACACACACACACACACACACTTACGACACACGAAAAACAAAGAAAATTTGTGCTTGGTAATTAATATTTACCAGTAGATTTCTTAGTATCATGCTCCCAAGTGGAGCCACAAAACGAACCGAACGCGTGAGACTATCAAGTGGAACGGCAAGAGACGAACTGCAAGCTGTTTGATAATAATGATAAGAACGATAACAAGTCTGTAGGTGGCTGTATAGCTAGAACGCGCGCGTTTGTCTCCCGAGAGAGATAGAGAAAGAGAGAGAGAGAGAGAGAGAGAGAGAGAGAGAGGCAAAGGGTAAGAGAGAGGAATGGAGAGACAGAGACAGAGAGAGAGAGAGAGTGTGTGTATGTGTGAGTGGGAATGAGAGTGAGAGTGAGTGGGAGAGAGAGAGGGAGAAAGAGCTACTAAGGTGACTGGACAAAGTCTAAAATACGTCTGGTTCGGCTGGACGCTCCAATGGGGTCGACGGCGGCACAGATTGCCTAGGGGTCTAGCCAGGGTCTAGGCCGTGGATGTTCGGCTTCGGACACGGGTAACGGGTACGGGTACGGGTACGGGTAACGAGTAACGGGTAACGGGTAACGGATACGTGTACGGTCCGGCAGGTCTGGGCTACGCTGGACTGTTGCTCGACGCGCACAACTTTATTAAATCGGAGGCGGAGTGTGAACTGCGCTTGGAACGAGGCACGACGAGCCTTCAAGTGGCAATGGCAACGTTCATGCAGCCGATACAATAGGGTAAACACTACCCACAGCAAAAGGCGATGCGATGCGATGCGACGCGACTCGATGTGGCCTGGAAATATATGTATGTTTGCGTGTGTATGTGTGTGCGTGTGTGGCATGTAGAAGGGGCATAAGCCGGGCTAAATGGCGGCTGACAGCATATATGAGGGTCGGCATTGGTCGGTCGGTTGGTCGGTTGGTCGGTTGGCTGGCCGCCTGTGCGTGGGCTCTGCCTGAGTTATGGTCTAAATAGCAACAGAGAAAATTTTGGTCGTGCAACGAGACGAGTTGGCCAAAGCCGAAGCGCATCGCGCGACAATGCGTATGTCTGGGCTGGGGATGGTGTTTGAACTCGGGCTTGTTGAATTTTTGGTGATGTACCTTTAATAAAATACACGCACACTCACATACATGCACATGCACACACGGGCGACAGGAATATTGGAAGTTGCAGCTTCGTGTTGAGAGCAAACGTGCAACATGCAGCCGAGCTACGTGCAACCGAGCAACCGAGCTGCGACAACGACAACAACGAGCACGTTGCGTACTTGCCTAGCCAGGACACGCCTGGACCAAAAAACCTACGAGAAAAAGAAAAGAAGCAGAATAAAAATACAACAACGTAGACCTCCAGTCCGGAAGTAGGCTGCCTGCAACAGGAACTGATGATGTTCAACATGATAATGATGTTATTGGCTTACACACGCTGCAAGTTGCAGTTAGTAAGTTAAGGCCAAAGCGAGATGGACGGCGGCAAACTGCGGCCCAGACAAGGAGAGAGCGAGTGAGAGTGGGAGTGGGATTGGGACACAGAGAGACAGAGAGAGAGAGAGAGAGGGAGAGAGAGGGAAAGCGAGTGCACCGGGAGCTGCAAAGAGAAAGAGAGTGCGTGAGACAGAGAGAGAGAGAGAGACCGAGATAGAAAAGGGGCAGCCAGCGACTATGCAGAATAACAATATGAGAAAAAAAGCAAGCAACAACAATTTTGCAATCGGCTACTAACGACTGCTTAATGCCCGCTCAGCCGGCTAACTGTCAATTGAAGAGATTTCAATTAGAAGAATCTCATCAATTGGCTGGCCCATTACGCATTTGGTTCCTTTAGCTCCTCAACTGTCACAGATATATGTATGTCAATAGTCGCCGTTTGTGGGAACGCATTTTCGGTTCCATTTTTGTAGGGATGTCCATCAATCGGATGACTAACTTGATAGCTAGCAATTCGCACACCTAGTCGTGGGCGTGGCGCAACAATTCTCACACTTTTGAGGCAGATATGCACGAGTCTGTATAGCGAAATGCAAGAGTCTAGCTTCAATAGCAATATGCTCCTTTTGACTTGCTGAACGGGTATAAAAAAGAAGAGAAAACATTTGTTGGAACAACCAAAACAATCAGCAGGACACGCAACAACAACAACAACAACACAGTAAGAGAACCTCAAGAGCACAGAGCAAAGGCTAATGAAGTGTAGAAAGGGCTGCTAAGCTGCAAATTTATGCAACTAGCCAAATCCCAACACAGGCGCTGCTCTTGTTGCAACATTCAACGACAAGCAGACGAAGCCAAAAAACAAAAAACTGCAACAGCAGCAGGAGCAGGAACAGCTGCAGATTTATGAGCGCCAAAGCGAGACAGGAATAGGCCAAGCAACTGGAAGCTGTGCCTGTTGAGGGGCAGGCGGCCGGTGCCGGGGCCGGGGATGTGGGCCTCTACGGATTTGCTTGTGGTTTTGGTTATATCACCCAGTTAAAAGCTGCTAAATAGCTGGCATCATGCCTCCCAGACTGGCCATAACCCAGCCCCTTTACCGCCTCCCCTCAACGAGTTGTCAACAATTGAACTTTTACTTTGGATTTGTGGCAGGTGCTGCCATGTGAACCCAAAGAGAATCACTCAAGTCTCAGAAATGTCAAGAATGAAGAGCTGTTGGGTAAATGCTAACCAATTGCCATTAGTTTCAAGAACCTGTTACGCTACGTTCCTTTAGCGTAAGAAGAATTACGTTTAAGGTAAATGTGGAGATGGACATAGGAATTGACAGAGAGAAAGAGAGAAAGAGAAAGGCAGCGAGATTACAGCAAATCTATCAATTAGCTACGTAGGACTTTAATACGTAATTAAGAACGTAATAAACCTACACGTTAAACGATTTACGTTCCAGAAAATGGGCTAAAAACCAACTCATAAGATTACGTAAGACTTAAACATAACCAAGTATGATGAAAGAGTTACGTAAGAATGAATTGGGTCAGATTAACTTACTTATATTACGTATATAAAAGCTGCGTTACGTAACGTAAAACGATGTATATAAGGAAAAGTCTCCATTACACAACCTAGTCCGTATTGTAGTCTTGTAGTCCGTATCACATAAGCTTAGAGCGGTTGCATTTAGTTACTTATAATTTGAAATAAACGTTAAGATATGAGCACGTAAGCAAAGACGTAAGCAAAGATAAAATATATATATATATTTATATATGTATTGGTGAATGGATTGAGAAGGAGATATCTCAGTGCATAGAGAAACTTTTTGGATTTCAGATGAACCCAATTATTTTACTTATATTAACGTTACGTTACGTAGTATTACGTAAAGTGTCTATCGCATATGTTAGTCTTTTAGCCAAGTGTGAACAAAAAAAAGTTACTCAAAATTAAATAAGTTTTTCATATTGACGTTAAGTGTGAACAAAAAAAAAGTTACGTAACATCAATGTGTAAAAGTTCTTATGCAGAAGCTAAGAATCATCTTAAGCTATACTAAGCAATGCGACGTAACGCGAAACATAACCCATATTTGATTGGTTACAGATCTCAAAATGTAGGAATTCATTTATAATGCCAATAAGCTCTACGTAACTTCAATCAGTTGCGCAGTTTGTACCGAGAGTACAATTTGTTATGTGAGATGGTAAATAATTGCAATTTCTTGTGATTAATTTGATTTCTTCATTTGAAACATGTCTTGGGCTGTCTGATAACTGATTGATGCAAGAACTACGTAAGAACTTGATTTAACTGATAACTAAATGATGCAAGATCTACGTAAGCGCGTTTCGTTTGCAAGCAATTTAGTTGGAAGGGGGTCAACTGCGTTAATTATGTTGCATGTCACATGTAGAGTATAGAATGGCATCACGTTGTCGGAGGTAATGTTGCTAGGCTTACGTCAACCCATACCATACGTCAGAGCATATGACGTTTTTTAGGGGTGCTTGCTACGTAAAGGCATCAGGTCCCTGCTCGGGTCCCTGCCCCAACGTTATGGGTTGAAAGCGAGCTGGATGAGAACGATGCAAGTCCTTTGGCCCTGGCAAAATAAGTGTTTATCGTTTATTTGGGGCAAACATAACGAATCGAAGTCCCTGCCAGGGCGCCTACAAGCTGTCGATTGGAAGCGAGTTGGTGCGAAGGCAACTGAGAAAATAAGCTAATACATAAGTATCTATAATTGTTTTATGGCTGGGCTATGGGGCGTGGCACCTGTTCGGCACACTCTGTGTGAATGCAGCATTTGTCTTATGAGCAGCGACAAGTCCAGGCAGCGGGTGTGCGGCTGTGTGATAGGTTCATTCAGCTCAGTATGTGTGTGTGTGTGTGTGTGTGTGTGACTTGCATGTGATGCATTATGCGCGCGCGCTGCACATGAATAACATTGCAAAGTGCCAACGACGAGGACAATGGGAATAAGGCTTCGGCAATGGCTAACGCAACTAACCGGCAACGGGCAACGGGCAACGGGCAACGGGTAATGGTCGGCGCTGCCATTCAATCAGCACTCGCTGTTGCCACGGATGTTGCCAAATCGTGGAAAATTTTCGGCAGCCACCTCCGACGACGACGACGACGACGACGACGATGACGACGACGACGACGCTGGCGATGGCGATGGCGACGACAATCTGGATTCTCGTGTTCCCTTCTTATTGTTGTTGTTGTCGTTGTCGAGCTTGTTAATACCAAAATGCCGGGGTTCGGTATATGCTTCCTGGTTTTTGGTTTATTGTACACTCACTCACACACACACAAACACACAGAGCACACGCATACACAAAGCCACGACGCAATTGCTTGCATTTTGCATCGACAGATGGCGCTCCAACTGCATTTTCGGCAACCAAATTTTTTTTTTGGCCCGGGGGTTGAGAGTTGTAGCAGACAGAGACAGAGACAGCGACAGCTTTATAGATAACTGAACTAACACACGCATATAAATTAACTGTATATATACCAAGGCAGGTGTGTGTATACATAGATGTGTGTACATAGAGCGTGAAAAGGTAAAATAAAAATAAAAAATAAATAGAGGGAAATTGAAAGTTAGCTGTGCACGGAAGTTGGGGCAGCATCTTCAAATTATTTCAGCGAGTAACAAGTAACGAGTAAAAAGTAACGAATGACGAAAAGTAACGAGTAACGAGTCAAAATTAAGAGAGAAACAATAATGCATATAACCTTAAGACACTTGACATTAATTAAAGAATATAGGTTAACGAATATGCAACTGAATTTAAAGTTATGCCTTGATCGAAGTTAATTTCGTTTTTTTTTAAAAGTTAATATGTTATATATTCCTTGCTCCCCTTTGACTTGACAATCTTCTTATTGCCTTTGAAGTGCACTAAACTAATTTAATTTTTTATTTTAATTTGACAATTGCAATCGAAATCTAGCTCTGCCTCTTTCTTACTAACATATAATCGAAATTGTATCAACATCGGATTACTTTAGCCCAAGGCACAAACGTAAATGTTTGTACAGAAACTATTTATAAGAACAAAGGGTATTTAAGCTCGTGCATGCCGAACAACTAGAAATATAGAGTATTATTATGTACTAGATATGGCAAAAGGTGAACTATTTGCATGCATTTCGTGGCGTTGCCAGACAGTCGCATATGGCTTGCAGCAATTGTGCGGTGCTGCCATTTGTCGGCTGCTGTCAGCTACCATTAAAGCCATTCGCTTGGCCAACAAATCGCTGGCGAAATGCTAATCGAATAGTAGCTGCTGATTTATGTATACCCAAAACTAAAACTAAGCTTTGGGAGTGGATGGGTGCACGGGCCAGGGGGCAGGGGGTAGGAGTAGCAATATGGTAGAGAGAGGGCAGAGCATGAATATTAGGGAAGGTAGCATAAAACCAAAACGCTAAAATGGGAGCGCAGTGAGGGAGAGGGGAGTGGTGGGAGGGGGGGGGGGGGGGGGGGGGGCGGCGGCTAACAGGGCATGGGGCAAGCGGGTTTTAGGCCAATGCATTTGAGGCCGATGCTGTGTTTTTGTGTGCGTTTGTTGGCAGCGTATGCCTGTGTGTGTGTGTGTGTGTGTGTGTGTGTGTGTCTGTGTGTGTGTGTGATAATAGACACAAAAACGAAGCGAGCCGGCTCTATAGCTTCAGAGCCTTAGCTGTTGTTCTTGTTGTTGTTGTTGGAAGTGGAAACTAAGCTACAACAACATTTGCTAAATACACACTGGAATTGGCTGGGCCCGCCCGCCAGCCCCCCTTTTGACTAGGCACCCTGTTTGTGCATTGGAAAACTAAACCGAACCGATTTCAGCGGGCGATGCCGCGTTGTCGACCACGGTGGTCACCGTCGCCGTCGCCGTCGCCGTCGCCGTCGCCGTCAACGTCGCAGTCGCAGTCACAGTCGCAGTCGTTGTTACGGCTGCTGCGCGATATATATGTATATATATATATACATACATAAATATATACGTATGTATGTACGTGTGTATATCTATTTTTCCTGTTTTCGCTTCCCTTCCTCCTTCTGTTTGTCGCCCACGTAACACAAAACTAATCGAAGCGCCGTACAAAAAAATAAAGGAAAGAAACGAACATTTTTTTGCGTTTGGCAAGTTTCAAAGGCTGCACAAGGCAGTTGAGCAGCAGTTGAGGGGTAGGGTGAGCTAGAGGGGGGGGGGGGGGGGGGGGGGCAGCAGCAAAGCCTAAACTGACCTCCACTTGATTCGAACGGTTGTCAGTCCTGTTCCTATTGTTATGGTTCCTGCACTGACCAAAAGAACAAAAGCTCCAAAGAAAAAATTAACAAAAATTCCAATAGCTATTGCAGTTGGCTTCGAAAATACCCTGTAAAATTTGGCAATCGTGCAAGTACCCTGCGTAAGTTGAAATACGAAAGCTGCTCTATTGACACACTTGTTAGAGTTTTTTTTTGACAAAATAGTTCTATTGCATGAAATTGAATGAGATAATATGAAATACTTAATAATGCCCCAAAAATCCGGAAAAAAAGAACAAGTAAGAGGTTCTAGTCGGAAGCTCCCGACTAGTGGATTCCCTGAACCGTCTTCTTCCAACATCAAATGCATATATGTATATATTCTATTTTAGAAGCTATATGTCAACTTTGGTGACTCTAGCTCTTGTTATTTACCAAAATTGCCCAAAAAACAGGATATCGATATCGATTTTTATCGATTGCTTGGAAACGGAGTAAGTTATCGATTATCGGAAACAAACTCGATCTGCGCGGGAGCTTGGAGCACCTACATCTAAAATTTCAAATCTCATACATACGGACGGACTGACGGACGGACGGACAGACAGACAGACAGACGGACATGGCTAGATCGACTCGGCTATTGATGCTGATCAAGAATATATATACTTTATGGGGTCGGAGATGCTTCCTTCTGCCTGTTACATACATTTGGCTTTCGCACAAATACAATATACCCTTATACCCATTTTTAATGGGTTCAGGGTATAAAAAAAACGCCCCTTAAACTTGTCGCCCATTGAAGAAACCGTTTGGAAGTTTTTGGTATACTTTTAGTATACTGTTTTCTCGCCTTTGAAATGGGGTTCTTTCCTTAGATATTCGATATATTTCCACACCAACGGAAGAGTTATTTATAAAAATGTTAGCTTTAGTAAAAAATGGGTTTTGATCTAGCTCAGCCCAGTGTGACCAAATGCGGCTAGGCTTCAGGTAAGAGGCTTTCCCAAGAAGCCGAAAAAAACTTGTGGCTGCTTTTCATGAACTTGACATTTTAGATATTGTACAAATGAAACGAAATGAATGTATAGAAAAGTACGGTCAAGCCTTTATCGCTTATTTTCGTAACTGTTGCAAACACGCTCACCAAATCCATATGCTTGCCCCGTTTGCAGCGCCACCAGACAATGCAACAGCTTGTTGATTTGTTTCTTTTCTTTTTTTTTTGCGTAGGCCCGATTCATTGGATGGTTGGATTTCAGCTGGAAATTGGTTCTAGTTGCAAAAGAAACTCACCTGCAATGAAAGAGAGAGATAGAGAGAGAGGGAGTGAGTGAGATATGGAGAGAGTATATAAGTGAGAGTGAGCGAGAAAGAAATGCAAATGCGATTAGTTGGCTGACAAAAGTTATAAAAAGAGTTTTCAGCGGTAGCTTTAAGGCATGTGAGAAAAACAATTGCAGCCGAAGAAGAAGCAGAGACGATGTAATACACACAGTTGACCCTACGTTGAGTTGAAGCTGTGTGCGTGCGTGCGCGCGCGCGCGCGCGTGTGTGTGTGTGTGTGTGTGTGTGTGTGTGTGTGTGCCTACAACATAGCTCACAAATCAAAACTTGGCTGAAAGTGCAGGCCGAAGCTGCTGCTGCTGCCGCTGCTGTTGTTGGTGCAGCATTTTGTTGTTGTTGGTTGCCGTTGGCTCTGTTGCTGCCACTCGCAGCCTCTACACATGGCCAGCAGCAGCAGCAGCAGCACATACATAACTAATAGATACATAAAGCCGTATCTTTTGGGTGAATGAACTGTAATGAGAATGTGAACCTAGGCAACAGCAGCCAGCCAGCAGCCACTGAGATGTTGAAAATCGCAACGCAAAGTGCGCAATTGAAGCTGTTGTTGTTGTTGTTGTTGTTGCTGTTGTATTCGCTATGGTGCAACTCAACAATAACAACAACAACAACAACAACAACAAACTGACCAACAACGAGACGCGACAAAACAGCGAGCACAAAACAAACGAATGCAAAAGTCAAAAGCAGCGACAGTGGAAACAAACAACATGCGGCTGCGGGAGGGGGGGTGTATTGAGGCGGGGAGGTTGTGCGCTTGCCTGGCATACATAGGCAACATGCAGCGTGTGGAGAGGTGTACGGGGGGAGGGGCGGTGGGGGGGGGGGGGGAGAGAAGGGGCCTGGTCGGACGTATCTCAATTGTATACATACAGCCAGTTGCTGCGATTAAAGCTGACCAACAAAAACAACAACAGCAATACGTTGCGATTGCAGGCAGGTAGACAAAACAATAATAGCAACAAGAGATCCCCCCCCCCCCCCCCCCCCCCCCCCCACCCACTCCACACACCAAATTGTTATGGCGAGTTGCGATCAGATGCGATCCAATCGAATCGAATTCAATAGTTTGGCACAGTTCAAGGACACAGCTACTTAAGATGGATTTTTAAGTAACTTGCAACTGGAATTTTGCTGAGCTTCGTATTTGCCATTTGGCGTAAAACTTTTTCAAAACTTCAAAGAAGAAGAAGAAGAGTGATCTTAATTAATCGGGTACATAAAGAAATATGATCACCCTATTTGTATAAAACAATTTCTTGATCAATCTAAACAGCTTTTTATATCTGTTAAAATATATCAAATGGGTCGAATAGATCACATGGAGACGAAACATTGTTACCAAGGGTATTTAATTTTCGGCGTGCCGTAGATGTATGTATTAAGCTTTAAGGAATTCATGAATGAAAAACTCGTATTTCGGAAGTTCCTTTTTAAAATCAGCCCTAGTTTAAAATGGGAACAAAATTGGGGACGACGAGCTGAGGCATCTAGATATGTCGTCCTCCGTTTCTATAAATACCTCAATATATATATGTATATTTCCTGGGGTATTTCAGAGTAGGTCGATTCGAAACTATGTGGTTGTCGGGCAGTTCGTAACTGCATGTAGGGTATCTTATAGTCCGGCAACTGAAAATTGTGTGTAGTTAAGCTCAACGTCGGGAAATTCAAACTGCTTGTAAGGCATCTCATAGTCGGGAAATTCAAAACTATGTGTAGGGTATCTTGTAGTCGGGCAAACCGAAACTGTGTGTCGGCTGTTTTCGAATACATTTTGTTTTACAGGCTGAAATGCACGCCATACGAAATCGAACGTTAAAATGAAACTCAACTCGGAACTGGAAAACTCAACTTCTCATTTTTGGATGGGGAATGGGGAGGAGGGGGGGGGGGGGGGGGGTTGGTAACATGCGACGGGAGTACATAAATATGTGTGTTAGCATGTACAAACATATACATATGTATATGAAAATGTTAAAGTAGATTCGCAAACACGCACACTAATTTGCGAGCGTGTGTGCGTGTGTGTGTGTGTGTGTGTGTGTGTGTGTGTGTGTGTGTGTGTGCTTCAATGTAAAAAGTTTATTTCTGGCTTGCGTTTCCCTTCATATTCGTCGTGTGCAATTGTTGTTGTTGTTGTTGTTGTTGTTTCTGTTCTTCGCTTTATTCGTAAAAGTCAACTTTTCATCGTTTTGCATCAGGTTCTCCACGTCTAGCTTTCTCTTTCCCTCCGTTAGTTCGCCTGTCTCTCTGCTCGCCTCCTTCGTTTACGCTTTGTGCTGCGCTTCTTGTTGCTGTGCGCTATGCGAGCAAATTAAAAATTCAATTTTTTTGTTGTGCAACTTTTGCACTTAACCCCCAAACACCAACCCCATCAACCAGCCCTCTGCCGACTTTACACATGCCAACGCAGCCTCCCATAGCCCCCCCCCCCCCCCCCTCTCACCGTCAAAACTCCATTGGCTTTTCTTTTACTGTGCTTCTTCCCCTTTGCGCTTACTCACATTGCGTGCATGTTAGCGATATGTTATTAGAAAGGCCTCCTTCCCTTGTATTGAGAACCCCCCCTCCATCGCCCTTCCACCATCACATCACATCTTCATCCACAGATAGTCCACCACACCAACCCCCCCCCCCCCCCCCCCCCCCCCACGCGCAGCACCAAAGTGGCACCTGCTGCCTTTCTGCATGGGGTTCATACGTGTGCGGCCACGCCCACTTTTAACGATATGCTGCCTTTGTTGCTATTGCAAAATGTTATAAATTTGTTTAATAATTAAAATAATAAAAAATAATCATACATAAAAGGAACATAATATGTTTAATAGTAATAATAATTAACTATTGTTGGCATTTCGGGACCTATTTATTAGTTTTAGAAGATTTTTGGTTTGCCCGGCTCTCGGTCTTGGATTTTTGTACACGTCTAGAGGGTATTATAATTTTAAAGTATATATATTCTAGATCAGCATTAAAGCATCGAGTTGAAAACGCCTTAGTCCGTTTGTCCCCCTGTCTGTTTCTATGCGAACTAGTCTCTCTGTTTTAAAGCTTTTGTCCAGAAACTTTGCATAGGTCCGTCTTTCTTTTCAGGCAGATCATATGTCGGAGCCGGCCTGATCGGACCACTATATCATATGGCTGGCAAGGAACGATCGGTCGAAACATAGGTACTTGTATCACACTCATCATTTACGAGCTTATTAAATCTTCGCGGGCGTGCCGAAGATATTCTTTCTTTCTCGTAGATTGAAAGTTATGTTCAATAAAACACAATTTATCTCGCTGAGATAAAGGCCAAAACAAGTAAGAGGTTTTAGTCGGGAGCTCCCGACTAGGGGATACCCTGAACCCTCTTCTTCCAACATCAAATGCATATAGATATTCTATTTTAGAAGCTATATGTCAAGTTTGGTGACTCTAGCTCTTATTATTTAACAAAATTGCTCAAAAACAGGATATCGATATCGATTTTTATCGATTACTTGGAAACGGGGCAAGTTATCGATTATCGAAAACAAACTCGATCTGCGCGGGAGCTAGGAGCATCTACATCTAAAATTTCAAGTCTCTATCTCTTATAGGTTCTGAGATCCTTGCGTTTATACATACGGACGGACGGACAGACGGACTGATCAAGAATATATATACTTTATAAGCCATATACCATATATACTATTATATATATGTACTAATATAATATATACTTAATAAACCATCTTAAGAAGCTTAAATAAACAGGCTTAAAATCGATAATAATTAACCCAAACCCAAAGCTTCTAAAAACCGACCAAACTTGCTCAAAAACTATAAATCGATAATTATCGATTTGCGAAAAACGATTGAATGAAGGGAAGCGAAATGAACTTTGAATGCGACTAGTATACATATGTTCTTCCAAATTTAGAGTCTCTTGCTTAAAGTCTTACCGTTGCAAGGACGGACTGTCAGATATGAGAAGGTAACTAGTTCCTGGTGCTCAGACATATATATTATATATATGACATACATAATGGGCTCTTCATAAGATCGGAGATGCCAACTTAAAAAGAAATGCTATTAACTAATTGTTCAGTAAAGTTGTGCAAACTTGCGTCTAACTGGTTTGGTAAAGTCCTCTTACCTGTCTGCTTTCCCTAAATTCGATACATATCGATTTCAGGCATTTTGCAGTAAGCGTTTTATTTTTGAAAAAAGTTTGAACACAGCAGGCAGTATAATAATATTTTTGCTAGATCGAGGAAATTATCAGTTAACGTATATTTCTTGAGTCTAAATGTACAAACTGTGCGCTGGAAAACATATATATTAAACATAATAAGGTCCATCAACATGGAAAAGAAGAGACAGGCAGCGAATATGATAGTCAAGCCTCCGCCAGAAAGCGAGGATAGCGAAAGGGACACCGGCGAGGAAAGTGATATAGATACGGATGAGGATAAGAGTCGTGACAACCGTTGTAGGCTGAAGCATTACCGACGACAGGCAAGTAGTTCGAGAATCTTTTCGGTTAATATCTTGACGAAATACTTGCAATTAGTTGAACAAATTGTGGGAAAGTACAATGAAAATAGGAAAGAGAACTGAAGAAATCAGCGAGGAATGGAAAATAGAACACGAACGACTGGAAATGGCGAATAACAAACTGACGGAACTAACCAAAAAGTATATGAACAACAACAAAGATCGGATAATGTATGTCGGATAAACATTTTTCATTTAACATATATAGATTGCCAACCATTTACTTTATTTAATAGCAATAAAGCTGATGCAGAGATATTGCCCCGTGCACAGCTCGCCTCTAAAATAGCCAAACCAAAGTCTAGCCCTAAAGTAGCCATGCCTAAGCATGAAACTAACCCAACCAATGTTCCAATGAAGACATCGGAAACAAAAAAAAGTTTCATCGTTGACCCTAAACAGAAGAAGAATATCAAGCCTGTTCAAATGTCATCCAAGGACGAAAAGAAGGCCACGTTCAAGAAGTCAACCTTATAGACCGCACATCTGATAATTCAAGAACATAATAAAATGCCATCGATGCCATCAATCTTGCTATTGCTTATTTTTGCAGTTAATCTTTACACAATTTAGCTTAAATGATTATATAAGCAAATCATCCGAGTACGTATTTGAATCAATGGGAAAAAGTTCAGATAGTTTTCCGACCGATTGAAATATTAAAAACTTTAGCATCTCTATCTCAAAGGCTCGATACGTATTTCTTGATTCCACTGCAGATCAGGCTTACTCTAGATACGATCTCACGATATAAACATGAGTAGGCTTAGCACATTTGTTAAATAATAAACTAGTATGTAATATATATTTTAATATATTATACAATATTTTACTGGCCAGATCGGACCTCTATATCGATCGGTCAGAACTGCCCTCCCACGGCGTCGAACTTGCACCGAGCGAACTACTTGAACTAAAAGTCAATTCGCCTTTTGTGCCATGTAATATTCGTAAGTACAATTGGGGATACGAGATGTTCTGTGATTCCCATAGAAAGTGTTTTGCGGTATTCCAAAAATGAAATATGCCTAATCTTTGCATCGAATAATGAAACAACTACATGCCCAGTTCGATGACTCTAGCTCTTAAAACCTGAGAGATATGTATTCCGATTCCGATGTTGACTTTTATTGCTCGCTTCGAAACAAAGCAAGTTATCGATACTCGTAAATAAATTTGTACTGCTCGGGCACTAGGAAGACCTACTCACAAGATTCAAGTCTATAGCTTTAGCTTTACGTGCTTAGATCGACTCAAACATACGGATGGACGGACGGACGGAGAGGGCTAGGTCGACTCGACTTTTGATGCTGACCAGGAATATATAAACTTTGTTAGTTTAAAATAGTTGGTAGGAAATAAAGTGTTTGTACAAAAGCACTTCTAAGACTTACAAATTGCAGAAAATCAAACGTTCGAATTGTGAACAGGTTAGATAAATATTTATAAACACGATTTGCCCCTGACAAGGACGGACAATCCCAGCCAGCATATATATATATATATATATATATATATATATATATATATACGGAATCTGTAGAAAGGTAGCATTAATCTCTTACCAACGATTTTGGTATCCATTTGCAAAGTGCTTACATTGCGTATACGCAATATTTGCCTGTGTTAACGCTTCTATAAACGCAACAAATGGAAGCCAAGCCAAAACGTAGCTCAAAGGAATATGGAATATTGTGGCCCATTAGGAGAAAAAAAATGCAGGCAGCAGTTGAGCTCTTCATTTGATACATGACTTACATATGAGTACATTTACATACATACACACACACACACACACAGACAGACATATATAGACAGATACCTACAGCTATGTAGCTATATAGCATGCATGTATATATAAAAGTATCTCTGCCTGTGCATCTGCATCTGCATCTGTATCTGAGGCCGGGTAACTGGAAAAAGCAATGCGCAAAGTGCGATGCCGGGGTGATGTTGGGGCAATGCTGATATGTCCGTCTGTCTGTCCGTCCGTCTACAACTCTGCAATTCCACGACCTGCTGCACTCGCCACCCACAAAGACACACTCAGCCACGCACAGATACATATCTATATATATATTTATATATATATATATGTATATATATATACGCCTGGGAGACTACCAACGAAAATGCGTTGCCATGCACACACCAGTACACACACACACACACACACACACACACGAGCGCGCGCACACATACGTACGCACATTAGCGACGCCTGACGACAGCCCAGCGACAAATCCAAGTCAACTTTCGACTCAAAGCGCGGGCCGACAATCTGCACCAAATGCAAGTTGAACGGCCAAAAAAGGTTGACAAAGCGCCTAACCGACTAGCACACCCAAACCCAACAATCCCCCCCCCCCCCCCCCCCCCCCCCCCGCCCCCTGCACGCAAAACACCGCCCCTCGCTCCCTATAACCATGGCCACTATTACCTAACCGGGCACAGTGGTACAATATACACCGAAAATATATCACAATTTGTCGCCCTTAACTTTAAATGAATTTCTTGTTTGGTATTAAAATTCTTTTACTTACAGCTGATATGTGAGGATCGGAGGGGGGGGGGGGGGGGGGGGGATGTTTTTCTCCACTTAAAGCGGAATACTTAGGATCACTTAACATGTTATCTAGTGCTAACCCGTTCATAAAAATAAGCCTTAAGCCGTCGTAAGACTACTTTAAAGTGTTTTAAAAATAAATCCCAATTAATAAATAAAAACCAGGCTCATGAATCGAACTCGAGGCTTTGGCTTTGGCCCGAGAACCGAAGCACCAACAAATTTTCGTGAATTTACAATCTTGATATTTTTAAAGCTTGTATTTCTCTGCATAAGATGCATGTCTTAATGTAAAATTTGAATTATGAATTAAAGGAATGTTAGACATTTCCTTTACAAATTAAAAGCGAAAGATGCAAAGAACGAGCAGATTGTCTGTATTCACCTATAACGAAGCATCTTTTGCTTCTATCAGCAGTAAACCCTTTAAGTGCAAACGCCTTGTCTTCACTTCGAATCTTTAACTAGTTGAGAAGAGTGCATTTTCTGTGTGTTTTGCCCTGGGCAACAACTGCGCTAATGAAAGATCTTCGCCCTTTATCAACTAAACAGTACTCAACTAAACTCTCTGCTCGAAAATCAAATCGCAAGCACTTGGACTGATCTGATCCTCCACATATACGATCTGATCCTGCACATAAATATTTTGATTAATTTTCGGTTTGGTTAACTGCGAACATAATTAAAGAACTCGAGCACTGATGCCATAAACCAAATCCAAAAAAAAATACTTCAATTGAATGCATACAAATTTAGTGTGCTTTGTTCCGTCAAGCCTGAAGCACTGTTCGTATTGAATTTCACTCTGTACAGCACTCGGCAGGCCCCACCCTACGCCTGCCAACTGCCTGATAATGCTTCACAGTACACAGCAGATGCTGCTGGGCTGCAGAGTCGCGCCACGCATTGATGCAACACACAACGCAATGGAGGGGCGGGTTAGGGGAGCAAGCATCAGGGAAACACAAAGAGAGCTCGAGAATTCTGGGGCTCACTACTTTTGGTAGGCGGGAGGGGGTTGGGGTGATAGAATGGCTTCGAGGGTAAGCTCCCACTCCAAGAGGATGGTCGGGTGGACAGGTTGGGCAGCTGTGTAGGGGCTGCTGCTTCGATATTTACCCAGTTGGCTGTTGCCAGCGTCTCGCGCTCATGTATAACAGTTGCCGTATAAATATGTATAACAGTTGGCAAGGTAACAGCCGAGAGTCTGTCAAATCAAACTATAGCGACAGCTACAGTGTAACCTCGTCGTATGCGCCAAAAATCATCCACAGAACATTATCCGAAAGCCATTTCTTTAGCTAACGGATAACAAAGGTAAATCCCTGTTACCAGAGGTTTAAAATGAACCTCAGACAGACAACCTTATGCGAATTGTTTTAATTAATATATTTTATGAAATAGTATAAGGCATTCTGGACTATCCTGCTCGACGAGCTCGGCCCAAGGCATTACTCATAATCGAGTTTAAACTGTACTACAAATTTAACACACTCTCAGTTAAGGAATCTAACAAATGTGTATATATGCTATATATTTAGCTTATGCCTTTATTGATGCAAATTTAAAAGCATATTCCATTTGCAAGCTTCTTAAAATGCTCAAGATTGAATATCCTTGTTCTTAATATAGAAGACATAAGATATAGTAGTCCGAGTCGATGCAGTTTATCAGATATGTTGGGTGCATAGAAAAACTCAAAATTGCGTAGTTTTTAGAAGATTTCTTAAACAGCAAAGTTGTCTCTATATAAACCAGATTTTTTCGATACATGATATAGAGGTCCGTAGTTTGTAAGATTATGATGTGTCATATGATAAAGTGTCTCGATTCAACCTGAATAAACCAGCTGAGGAACTAGTTAGCAGAAAAATCAAGTAAGAGGTTCTAGTCGGGAGCTCCCG
Organism: Drosophila novamexicana; assembly: GCF_003285875.2. Taxonomy (NCBI): domain Eukaryota; kingdom Metazoa; phylum Arthropoda; class Insecta; order Diptera; family Drosophilidae; genus Drosophila; species Drosophila novamexicana. The sequence goes on from NW_020824887.1 coordinate 18,976, forward strand.
ACTAGGGGATACCCTGAACCCTCTTCTTCCAACATCAAATGCATATATATATATTCTATTTTAGAAGCTATATGTCAAGTTTGGTGACTCTAGCTCTTATTATTTACCAAAATTGCCCAAGAAAGAGGATATCGATTTTTATCGATTGCTTGGAAATGGAGTAAGTTATCGATTATCGGAAACAACCTCGATCTGCGCAGGCACTAGGAGCACCTACATTTAAAATTTCAAGTCTCTAGCTCTTATAGGTTCTGATATCCTTGCGTTCATACATACGGACGGACGGACAGACAGACAGACGGACATGGCTAGATCGACTCGGCTATTGATGCTGATCAAGAATATATATACTTTATGCGGTCGGAGATGCTTGTTACATACATTTGCATTTTGCACAAATAGAATATACCCTTATATATAAAAAAACGCATGCAAATTAGTTCTTTTGCTCAAATGAGATTTCTTTTAGCATTCGGCTGTTTGGGAATCACAATCGTAAGTGTCATTGTGTGTGCTCAGGCACTCGGAGGACACATCTAAAACTTCAAGTCTCTAGGTCTTATAGGTTCTAATATCCTTGAATTCATACATATGGACAGACAGACAGACGGACATGGCTAGATCGACTCGGCTATTGATGCTGATCAAGAATATATATACTTTATGGGGTCGGAGATGCTTGCTTCTGCCTGTTACATACATTTGGATTTTGCACAAATACAATATACCCTTATACCCATTTTTAATGGGTTCAGGGTATAAAAACAAATACAAGGCATATGGCAATATCAACGCGACTGTTAATATGAGCAAGAATATATACATTTCTATATATAGCTTATGGGATCGAAGATGTCTCATAGCAAGAAACCTGCTAAGGAGACGAAGAAGAAGTATGCCTAAAAGAATCTAACCAAAATGCCAAAAAGTTCAACAAATTTCGGTTAAAATAACCGTCAAGTTCTCATTAAACGCAGTTAGTTTTAGCGAGCGACTACTGTATCCTCAATATGTATATGAGCGAGTGTTGCTAGATAAACACAAGCACACACACACACACACACACACACACACACACACACACACATGTACACACACACACACGCAGAAATACTTATACAAAATGCAATTATGTACTTAAATGTGCGTTCGAAACTGTCATAATACATAAATCATTAAGATATGATTATATTGTGTGTGCATATGCATATATTATATATTATATATATTTGTTCATGTGCCACGTACTTAGTCCACATTTGTCTAATCACATTGAAATCTGCATTAGCAAATCGCAACTGTTGACTGTCAAATTAGCCAATCGAAATTGGCGTGATTGTGTTTTTTGATGTGTGCGTATTCTATTGTTGCGTGCGTGTGTGTGTGTGTGTGTATGTGCGTGTGTGTGTGTGTGTGTGTGTGTTGTGTCTTCTATGCATATCGGAATACATAACAATTATAATTAGCATGGCAATTATTTAATTTTGTTAATGCATATTCCTTTGAATCTCGTTTTGGCATTCAATATTCTTTATTCGGGTAAAACCGACTGCGCAATACACTGTTTACGGCGTTATAATTGTTTAATGATCATTGGCTTGTTTGACATTAAAACATTAAGCCCAAAACAATCACATGTAGACATCGACTTCTCCTATATATTGTGGCGGATATGGGCGTGGCATGATCTTTAGTGAAGCTGAGTCTGCGCAAATTCGATATACCCTGCCTGATTAGCGGAACAGGGGTATTTAAATGGATGGCAACGGGGATTATCACACGCAGAACGAGGCCTCCGATGTTGATAAGCTTTCGCTCTTGTGTTAAGAAAATAGCATAACTAGTTAATGGTGAGTTTAAATAGGATATTGTAAGGAGTAGAGAAGAAGAGGAGTAGGGATATAGAAATTTCTCTCTTGCGGATAAGTGAGAACCGTGAAGCTCGAAAATGCTGAGTTTGTTGAAAATATCTTTGAACACATTTGCCATATAAGGTCCTTATATCCAACCAATCTTTCCTATAGCAGCTATATGATATAGTGGTCCGATGTTGATAAGATTTTGCATACATTTGTGGGGCATAAATACCGAGTAGCTACTTTTGAACCAATCGTTTCTATGGCAGCTATATGATACGGTGTTCCGATCCGGCCAGTTCGAAAGCTTTAAATCTAAGAAACTAGTTCGCAGACAGACGGACGCACATGGCTGTTGATATTGATCAGGACTATATATACTTTATGGGGTGGAAGTAAACATATCATGACGAAATTATAATACCCTCTACAAGGGCATAACAATTTTATTCTTTTCATTTTCCATATAGTGTATATATAATATACGAATGCGGATCAAGCATCTATAAACCTAACAATAGGTTATAAAACGTGCTAGAAATAAGGATTCAAAAATTGTTGTTACCTCATTACTAAATTGGAATTCTAACAATGATAAGTGTGCATATTTAAACATACATACATCACATTGACATCGAACTAAAAACATTTGAATGTCATTTGAATATTCTCTGAAAGTAATTTATGTAAATTAGGGTGGCATCAAAGTGTTCTCTATTCATTGTGATACAGTTTGGTCGCTTCATTTGGACAGGTGCGCGAATAGAACACAATTGTTTAATGCAGAAAACAGTTAACACCGAGACTGTGAGCCGACTTTGAATCGAACCGGCTTAAGGCCGAAATTCCAATTTTTACAAAGAACCGTAACCAAATCGAATCCCGAACTAAACCATTAAACAAAGAAAAAAGTGATTTGATTCGAAAAAACTATTGAAGAAGTCCCTGCGCCGAAGATGGACAACTTTAGCCCCAATTATAGCCTAGGTAGATGTTAGTTTTGGGTGAAGAACGAGTTTAGCCTGCTTTTTGCATATGAATATATGTAGAGCTTGCAATATTCTTAGCACAAGGGGCACAACTTTTAAATTCAAAAAGCTTTAAAGATGTGGAAGCCCAGCTTCATGATCCTGTTCTTTTTGTTTTGCCTACAATCTAACACTTCCATTAGGTCAGACAGACATAATATTAAGTTTATAATAATATCTGTGCAGCTGACAATCAGAGCAGATTGTTGTGTGGCCCAAGGCCATTTTGCTACCTGTCAACCTGTTTAAATTAGAACAGCGCCATCTGGTGTTCGTTTCGAATCGTGTGCCAAATGCAGTTTTGCGTGCGAAAACTGTTAAATGAATTATACAAAGTGTGAGTGAAGCATAGAAAGACAGACAGACAGCAGATAGAGAGAGAGCGAGCGAGCGAGAGGGAGAGCGCGAGTGAGTGAACAAGAGCACTGTAGCTGGTTGCTTATGTGAACCCACCTTCACCCCTCCCCCCACCCACGCAAAACCCTATCCATGTCCGCCCACACAAACATTCTCTGGTGAATTCTACGAGCATATAAAAGCGGAAACATGCTGAAAATGCTTACATAAGCAGCGTGTACAGTGGGCACAACTGGGCGCAGGCTATCCCCCCCCTCCCCCAGCCCCACTCCACACTCATCCACACATGGATATGTGTGCCTGCCTGTGCATATGTGTGCGAGCTGCATGCATTAAACCACAACAGCAACAGTAAATTTTCAAATTCCATATCCGTTTTGAAGTCAACTCACACGACAACAGCATTAGGCCAAATAAAAGTAACATGCCAGTTGGCTCAAACATCGCCTGAACCCGGATATTCAGTTGAAATTACAACAACAAAAAAAAAACTACTAAATACGAAACTATATTGCATATTTCTACTCCAGACATCAGACTCAGCACAGCTCCACTTCATTACAGATACATATTAACAGCTACAAGGTATGGAAAATCAACAGCAGCTGGTGAACATGAACCCAACACACAGACCCTCGCAACCCCTGCCACGGCAAGCCCCAACATTTAAGCTTCAGCTAAGAACGGAAAAAAAGCGGGTTGGCATCAACAACAAAAATTCATCGGTCTCTAGGGGGCGCCACTGTGCGCCTTTTCGACCAACAATCCGAGAAGCGCAGCCTACCTACCACTTCGTACAACTCCGCCCCCCCCCCCCCCCCCCCCCCCCCCCTACCGCTACTCCCTGCCATACAACACAAGCACAGCTCATTCAAAATGTACCCCGTACTTTTGCTGCTTTTACTGCTTTTGCTGTTTTACAACACTAGATGATGCATGAGCGACTGTTCAGTGCTCTGAAATATGAATAATATTATGAACGTAAACAACTGTGTCACGCTAAATTAATCATGGTGTTGTAAAATGCTGCGAACCAACTCAATGCAGCGTATACGTGATTTTTACAGAATACGCATACGCCGAGTTGTACAAGAGAATAATTAATGATTGATATACACAACAAAATTCACGGGCAGATAGGCTTTATTTCGGGCATAAGTTCTATGAAAAGTATTTCTCCCATGCCGAATTGGCTGGAAGTTACTTCTTGAAAACTTCAATTGCATAACTATATGCAACAAAACACAGCGACGGGATGCCACGGCAGAAGTGAGTTTGATAGAAACAAGCCAAAAAGCCACAGAATTATTGCAATTTATTTATTTTAACGTAACTTATTCGATTCGAAAACTGTTACAACTGCAAATGACCCACATTTGAATGTTTGCTGGCATTTAAATATCGCAATCGAATTGATTAAGTAAATACTGCCCAACTGTTACCAAATGTTTAAATTTCATTTAAATTTAATTTTTATTTATGTCAATCATCAATAAAAAAATAAAAAAAAAAAACAGCAAAACTTTGCTTGCCTTGTGGTACAAATATTTAATTTATTTTCAATTCGAATTTGTGGCTCGTTGTTTGCCTGGTTTGTCAATTACGTCCAAATGTGAGAGACAGAGAGAGAGAGATAGAGCGAAATGAGTGGCCGCAAAGTTAAACAGCTGAGCCCTCTCTATCGCTCTCTCAGCTGCTGCAGTTAAAGCTCTGCTCTGTTATGCTTCACATAACAGTGGCGGCCTCTGTTAAAGACAGCAGTGTGACAACCGTCCGAGGGCAGCGCACATTTTTGCATTTTAGGTCAGGTCGCAAATCTATGCAGCGCAGTCGACGTCTATGCTGACTGCGGCAGCGACGCATGACTAGTTTTTGTTGCTGCTGCTGCTGCTGCTGCAGCCCATGCCTTCATTTTTTCTACGTTCGCTCGCAGCGTATAATTTTCATGGCAAGTTCAATGAACTTGCGAATTTTTTTCCTACTTTTTTTTTTTTTTTTTGCCGCTATTGTTGTTGTATTTTGTATTACACGAGCAAGACGAACGCGAGAAAAAGAGAAATTAGGTTTTCTTGTTGATGTTTAGCTATGTATTATGCTACTGCTGCTGCTGCTTCTGCCTATTCTTCGTCTGCGCTCTTTCGACTACTTCTGCATTACAGGTTTTATATACATACATACATACACACATACGTACATACTATGTACATATGTATGCATCACGTTTGCCTTTGGCTAATACATGCAGACACACAAACGTACGTCAGTTCCAAATCATGTTGCCATAAAAAATATATCAATCGATGTTGCCCGAATCAAGGATACCCTGCAGCCGCTTATGGGCAACATATTCAGTATAGTATTATTTTTAATTATTATCACTTAACAGATATGTATAAATGTATGTACATCCTACAATGAGAACAAAGAAGTTAACCCAACTTTTGGTAGCATAATGTGCGACTAGGAGATTTCATGGAATCACAAATGTTATTAGCTTGGCATATATTAAATATATATTCTAATTTTATTACAGTTTTAAGAATTAAAGAGCTTAAGAGCTTAAGTCTAAAGAGTTTTATACTCATTTTCAATATTTATGTACACAGGCATCTCAATAAATCTAAAGTTTTCAAAATTAGCAAAGCTTATTATCAAAGATCAAGCATCAAAATATGTATATACATATATACAGAAAAATCGTAGTATTGTAAAATGAAAGCTATGTAGCAATTCTTATTTGATAAATAAATAAATAAATAAAAAAATAAAAAATATTAATAATGAAAATTAATAAATAAAATTCTCAAGTATTTTCCACAACACTTTCAAAGAGCATTACTTTTTATATGTTTATTATTTTTAGTTTTAGTTTAAGCTACAACATAGTGTATTTAAAGCTAAACAAGCTTTGAAAAAAAGTTAAAGATAATCTGGATGGAAGCTTGACAACTGTAACATGAAGATTAGTGTCTTTTAACCTGGAGACAAAGCGAGCAAAAGTCTTGATCCGAACAAATCAGGCGTTAATTATTGTCATATAAATGTCAGAATACATATTTATATTTATTAATTTAAAGTAACATTACTTAATTATTATTTACACGCCCCGCGAATTAATTATTTTCACTCAAATAACATATAATCTATGTACTTAATTCATATGCACATGCCTTTTATGGAGCATTAGCTCTTTTCGGTTTCATGTGCGAATGCATACATTCTTACATACAATTTTTTGACTTACATACACACATACTTGCATACATACATACATACATGCATACATATATACATACATACATGCATACTTGCATACATGCATACATACATACATACAATTTTTTGACTTACATACATACAAACATGCATACATACATACATACAATTTTTGACTTACATTCTTACATACATACATACATGCAACATAAAATTGTTTGACTTACATACACACATACATACCATTTTTTGACTTACATTCTTACATGCATACATACCATTTTTTTTACTTTCATTCTTACATACATACATACATGCATATATGCATACATACATACAATTTTTACTTTCATTCTTACATACATATGTACATACATACATACATACAATTTTTTGACTTACATTCTTACATACATACATACATGCATACAGCAAACATACAATTTTTTGACTTACATATGTACATACATACATCCATACATGCATACATACATACAATTTTTACTTTTATTCTTACATACATATGTACATATGTACACACGTGCATACATACATACATACAATTTTTTGATTACATTCTTACATACATACATACATGCATACATCATACATACAATTTTTTGACTTACATATGTACATACATACATGCATACATGCATCTACATATGTATGTAAGTGAATAAATTGTGAGCCATTTCCTTCTGTCTGAAAATATCACTCCTGTGATCCGGTTCGCGCCAACTCGAAAGCTAGAGTCCTCTTCAACACCCACTCAGTTGTAGGGTATTCACCCATTGGCAGTGCATTTCGCTAGCTGATTTTCTTTAGCTTCTTCACAGCTTCTCTCACATATCACTTTCTCTGTCTCTTCGCTGTCCGTTGGCTTCTATCCATCTCTTTCACTTTCTCTCCCTTTTGTCTTTTTGCTTTATTGCTTATTATCCTGCTACTCATGCACTTCATTTTATCGCAAGAGCGAAAATCTACATACATGCACACATAATTAAACGGAAAATCAGCAGCCAAATAGTAAAAAAAAAAAGATTGTTACGTATATTTCGCTCTTTCTCTGTCTTTCTCTCTCTCTCTGGCTTACACTGTTTCTTCATTCGCTGCGTTATGTTACGTTTTGTACTAACCTTAAAGCGACTCATTTTCCGTTGCTTTATAACAGGCATGCTGCGTGCGGTTTGTGTCTTCGCTAAGTGGCTGTTAATATCTTCTACTTAAACACTTTGTTATTGTGATTGCTTTTGCACTTGTTTTCTGTTTTGTTTGTACCTGCTCTTTATTTGCAGTTGCCACTGTCGCTATTTTTTCTAGTTCACTTTGCAGCAACAATGCAAAAGCACACACACACACAAACACAGAGAAAAAAAATTAAATATTTGCACCGTTTTTCTTTTGCAGTTTTAGCTCTCACATAAAGGCCTCGCTCACTCACACACATGTACACACACATACATGCATAGATACAGACGCGTGCGCTAGGCAGCGATGTCAACGACAACAAAAACAACAACAACAACTAGCACAACAACAATGGACAACAACTCGAAGTCGAACTGAAACTCCATTGAAGCGTGGCAATCAACTGAGAAAACAGTGAAAAACTGCATGCAGTTTGCAGTTTGGACTAAGGAAAAATGTAAAAAACAAAAAGCAAAAAAATGTTGGCGTCGCGGCTGCGACGCTGACGCTGACTCTGACTGCGAAACACTGCGCCGCTGCTGCAGCAATGTGTTGGCGTTGTTGTTGCTGCTGCTGCTGCTGCTGCTGCAACTTGCATGTAACAGACACACACACACACACACACACACACACACACACACACACGCATACAGGACGCAAAGGAGCAAGAGAGCGCCCAGCAACCAGCAAAGCCAAACGACCGTTTTACAACTGCCGGCCGGGCCCAGCTTCGTTTGGCGTTTACCATTTTCCGTTTTGCCACTTGCCGGGCTCTGCCTTTTAGCCCGATCTTCGTGAGCGTCGATGGCGGCGACGCTAGCATTGGCGTTGGCGGCGAATTGCTAAATCATTTTTGGTGGTTAGTTTTTTGGGCTTCGTGTAAACGGGATAACGAGCCGTAGCCGAAGCAAAGGCGCGGCTCGTAAAGCTCAGCTGATAAGACTGATAAGGGCATACAAAATGAATGAGCATTAAAACGACAGCCATAAATTTCAAAAAACTTTGAAGATATCAAAGACACACTCAATGTAAAGCTCATAACAATAAGAAGAAACATAAAACAATATCACAAGCGTCCGTACGGGTTGCCATAGCAACAACAGCAACAACTAACTATAAAAAAAAAAATAAACTGATTTACCACATCGACCGAATGCGTAACAAAAGCCAAAACAGCCGTTAACAAGCCGGCCCCAACATACGCACACACACACACACACACATACTGCCATGGTGAGCACAAGAGCGAGGCGAGAGCATTTGCAGCGCGAGAGCAACAACAGCAAAGCAGCGACAGCGTCGCTGTTAAAATGGCTGCCAGCAGCGACCTACGACTACAACAGAAAACATCGCGCACAACACACATTGTTGTTGTAGTAGTTGTATTTTTGTTTTTTTTTTTTGCTTTTCGCATTTTTTGTTGTGTGTTGGGCACATGCCGGCAAACGGCGACGGCGGCAACGTCACTGTTAATAACATGCGGAAGCCGCTGCCGCAGACGCCGTCGATTGCTTTTGCCGTGGTATGTGTGTTGACAGGCGCAGGCCAATTAAATACTATGTTATGTATGTATGTATACATACATGGCTATGTATGTTTGCTTAAATGTACATCATATTTAATGATTTCTGTTCTTAGGGGGTCTTGGTCTGTTCGGGATGCTGCTGCCAGCGTATTATTATTAACATTTACGGTGCAATTTGCGTTAATTTGCAAATGGAGTGAAACAATTTTTAAACGTGTGTATGAGGCGCACAGAAATGCAGCAGCAGCAGCAGCAGCAGCACCCAGCAACAACAGTAACAGCAAATGTTTATAACAGCGCAATGCTCGTTAACAGTGCACTGCTTATTTGTGCACAGTGGTGCCATAGCAGTGAACATACGATTCAATTTCCTGTCATTAAGTTTACATTTTCTTTAAAGATACTGCGTAAAGAGCAATAAAAGCAATATTTAGTTGAATTTGAATTTGAACTGGTTAAAACTAAAGTTGAAATCAAGAGAAATTCCATTTTGTGTTCCACTGTGAATGCTCTTTGTTCGCTCTGATCATCGGCTAAGACCTTAACTTGCTGTTCACAAAGAGTTGAATTTACTATTCACCACATTCGCCAAATCCAACACAAGCATTAACAGCTCACACAGGCACTTACATTCGCGTCGCACTGTTAACAGACGACGACAGCGACTCGCTTATCAGCTGTTCTTTTGCTTTCATTTCTTCAAACACCAAACGCACAGAGACGTGGCAGACCCAGAAGCCACCGACCAGCAGCCTAGCTAAGCGCAAGAGCATGTATGAATAAGCAGGGGAGAAGGGGGCAGAAGGGATATACATACATGTACATATGTATGTATTTGTGGGGCTAGGGTGGGGCAAAGTTTGGTTGACATGGGTGTAGGGAAGCACACGGTAGGGGATGTGTGCGTTTGTGTAGTTGGGGAAGAGGGTTGGAAGCAAGGGGGTCTGTGCGAATGGTTTGCGGATGCAAAAAGATGTGTATGTGAACTTGTGTATGTATGTACATATAATCTATATCTATGTATGTATGTATATATAAACTTGTACCCAATGCACAGTGCAATAATATGTATTTGCAATATAAACATAAGAATATAAGCACATACACATGCATATGTATTCATGGATGTGATGTTTACGACGGCCCGTCACGACACAATATGGTGACAACAACAACAACAATAGCGCAGCAATAACAGTGCCCAGCAATTGAGCCGCTGTAGCGTGCGTGTGTGTGTGTGTGTAAATGAAGCGCTTCATTCTTGCAATACAACACACATGCAAACATATGCCAATACATAATGTATGTGTACATACATACATAGCTACATTATTATGTTCTACCCGCTTTCTTTTGCCGCACATCCTTTGTACGCTAATTTATTTGCTTATGCTTGTGCATTTCTTTTCATCTCATTCGCTTTGTTCAACTCTTTGCCCTACGCGAACAACAAGCTAAAGAAATGAAGAAGAAGTGGAAGAAGAAGCAGCAGCAACAAAGTGCCCACCAAACTATGGGAAAAGCATCTTCATCTTCCATCTACATTTTCTGCACAAGCAAACATCTCCCAACCCCCGTACCCCTTCCCTATGCCACTGGCCTACCCCTGCACCCGTTTCCAACCTAACAACAACAACAACAAGATGCACAAAGTTAAACTTGTGTAGCTGCTGACAATTCCAAAGTGCAATAACCGTTTGGCCTGCTTGGGCCTTAACCCACGTTAGCCCCTGTGCGCCTAGTTACCCAAAAGTTTTCAAAGCCAGCTTATATACAATTCATTTATATTCATGAACAAAATGTGCAAGGAATATTATGATTTTATGCTTATGGCGAATTTTGTATACTCTATTCTAAGAGCAAATGGTATGAAAGTTAATTTTGTAAATTTAAATTCAAAAATCGAACTTCAAGTGGGGAATTTGGGTGCTAAAAGTTGTACGAAAATTGTTCTTTGCAGGTCGCCGGTTCGATTTCGAAAACTTACATTTGTTTAAGTTGAAGCAATAATAAATTTAAAAAAAAAAAAAATTGATAAATAAGTGGAAAATGAATGCTTTCGAACTGAGCATTAAGTTGGGGGTTCGAACCCTTTGCTGTTAATTTGTAATGCTGTAGCAAAATATATATGAAAACTTACCCTGACGCCAATAAAACGTGCTTCGAGCAGCTCCTGTTTGCGCGGATTCAGCGACGTTTGAAAATGATCCATTTTATTCCTTGGTTCAGGTTTTCCGATTTGTTTCAATTATGTTTTGCGTTTTTTTTTTTTTTGTTTTGTTTTTATCAATTTGTTGTTTTTGTTTGTCTGCCCGAAATTTGTTTTTTGACGTATTTTTTTGTTTTGTTTTTTATCAATTAATAATGTTATTAATATTGTACTGTTTGCAATCGAATCGCCCGAGTTGAGAGGCAACCGCAATGACAACAATTGTCAACGCCATGACGATCGTTCGGCATATAAGCTGAAAATGATACAGTTATGTGCGCATTAGTATCATTATTTAAATGATATTATTGTTATTATTATTAGTTAATTTTACTTCTTGCTTTTGACCAACTTTATGATGTATTCATGATCTTCGCAGGTCTTTTAGTAATAATATTAAACGTGTGTCCAGCATGGAAAGATATTAACACTAAGACTATAAGAAGTTGAGGTCTGGTCGGATTTGCCCGACTAGCAGATACCCTGAAAGCAGCACAAAGCTGCTCTGACATTCCCCTCCTTTTCTATATGCACGCAAACATAGTTTTGAGGGGGGAAAAAAGGGGGGTTGGTTTGGTTTCTAAAATGTGTGCACAGTTTTAGAGGGTACATAGCAGGTCTGGTGTAAGACCCGAGATTTCGATAACGTTTTTTTTTCGATGTTTTTTTCAAAAACGTGAAAAGTTATCGATTAATTAAAAGAAACCCTGTCTTAGGAGGCAGGGTTGACTCCTGCGACTCGGATCAGGAAACTATATACCATAAAAGGTTACATACACCCGCACAAAGCCAATATACCCCCCTCCCCACCCCCTTTTAGCCGTGTATAACCTGTAAATACCCATTTTAGATAAGATTTGAGCTGCACTGGGACAAACAATTTTATTTCTTTTTTTATTCAACAATTTTATAAAAAAAATAAATAAAATTGTTTTTTTTTTTTATGGTTTAAACAAAGTGCAAGACGGAAAAAACACTAAATAATTAATAACATTTACAACAAATTTCAATTACGTTACGTATAATAATAAAAAAAAAAAACTGCGAATGTCGAATTGCATTTGTTTATTGGAATTATTGTTGCACATGTTATATAAACAAGAAACTATCAAATCTTGTTTACCTGGCACCGCACATAACGGTTATTCGATGCATTTTCCACGGAATGATAATCGAACGCAATCCTCTAAATAAATTTGTTCAATTTAATATATAATATATTATAAAATATGATATTCCAGTTCTTTGGAAAATTAATTATATTTGATTATCATACAAATAATAAAAAATATGATTGACTCTTTTAAATATGAACTATTTCTTTCAGTTTGATCTATTAATTGAAATATTGTTTTTTTTATAATAATATACAATAAAACCAATTTAAATGAAAACTTTTTTTCGGCTTTAAAAAATATGTGAAAAGTATGCTAATATTTGCGTTGAGATAAAAAGAAAAGAAAAGTATATTAACAATTAAATTAAATGCTTTTCCTCTTTTCCAATTATTCTGTCGGACAACTTAACTGGATCGTGTTATTGGCGTAGGTCACGACCCGCGCACATCTCTAATTCTATTTAAGGTTATGTCTGTGTATCTGTATGTACGTACGCATGTGTGTGTCTGTGTGCGTTTATCCAGACAATACGCAGGCAATATGCGAACAAAAATCTTACGTTTTCAATGTAAAAGCAAAGTTGGCTTTTATCAAGATTTGCATGTTGCACAGCTGTTGCCAATTAGCTGACTGGAAAATCCAATTGGAGACTTTGAGAGATAGGCTATCTAGGGTTAAATAATCGCAGTCCATTGAAATGCAAAAAACATCGAATGTTTCACGAATTTGACGCTCGCTTAACAAAGCCGGCTAAATATCAATAATTGCATACAAATCGCAATAGACTTTATAAGAAAACATTCCGAAATAACATTTATGCATACATACAGACATACACACACACACACACACACACACACACACACACACATATGTGCATATGTATGCGTGACTTTTAGCTTTGCTTGCCGGTGTTTGGTTTTTTTTTTTATTATTTCGTTTTTGTTTCACTTGCCGTTTATTTTACTTATATTTTGTTGTTGGAATTTTGATTTCAAACAATCGGAGGAATGGGCGGGGGGGAGGGGGGGGGGTGTGGCAAAATAGGTACTGCAACAAACACTTTTCTTCACACAAGTAGCTCGCTCTCTCTCGCTTCTTTCTTAGCCACTTTGCTTTGCGTTTTTCTCTCTTTTCTTTTCTTTTTTTTTTGCAAACGCTGCGAGGTTAAGTTTGTCTTTTTGCTTTGCAGCTGCAATCCGTTGGTGCTGGAGAGGCAGCTTATTTGGCTAACAACAGAAACAAACAAAAAAAAAGTATCCTATTAGCAACGATTTGTGTTGCACAGGATGCACACGCACACAACAAAATGGCTTTTTGCGTTTGGCTTTAATGTTGTTTTTGTCACCGTAAAAAAAAGTTTAGCAGAAGCTACACAAACGCGTCGCGTTGCAAAAATGTGCTAAAAAATGCGCTCAGCTGTCGCAAGAGCAGGCGAAATATATCGATATATATCGCGCTCATTATCGCTATGTTATGAACTCGTTACTCTGTGGCCTGCTAATAGAGATTTACTCACTTAACGAAATGCACTTAACGAACATATTCAAAAAGTGATATCAATAGGGATTAAGAAAATTGCAAAATTTTTAAATTTGCTACAGGCTACAGACTGGTGAAATAATAAAATGCTTTACCAAAGAGAATTATGTCACCAATCGGTTGCCATATAAGGAAAAAAAAAGTATGCAAATTGAGATATATTGAGCTTTACTTCCAACCGATCGCTTCTACGGCATTTATAGGATAAATTGGCCCGATGCGAATATGATTTGGCTATTTGTAAGGATCAGACTAATCAAGATATCTTGATAAGCAATAAAGTTTTACTTACAAACCTCCATACGGGTCGCTTGACAATATTTCGTATATTCAAATATTTGCGCACACAATTCAAATGCGTTGTTACAGCTGGATAGTATTTAACAGCGTACGCTTGTATTTAACAGTAGAAATCGATAACAATCGTTGTTAATAGCGAGCAGCTGTTGTGCACGACACACCGTTAAAGATTTAGACATACGCGTCTGTTAGGGCGGGATACATTTGATTCGAGCGAAAAAGTATAAATTAAACGCATCAAGATGTTCGGCTTATTTAATTTTTGGAATTCAGCAGCCTCTTTGACACCGGTTAGCTAACAATTACTACCATACTGTAGAGAGCATGCTCAAATGGTAAAAATGTCTTACAGCCGTCGAGAAATCGACGAACCGTTGACAGTCCCGAAGGAAACGCATCCATAGAGAATTCTGGCAGTGACGAGAACAGTAACATTGTCCAGTCTGATAACAATGAGAGTAGTGCACTGCAGGACAGCAACATGAATGGAAGCACTCCCAGCACCAGCGCCCTGAGTGCTAGCACCAGCGACTCGTCGTCTGCAGCCGGTGGAACTCCTGATTCTCCTCCAGTATTGGGAACCGTTCGTAATAGTTCAACCAATGGCCTGGGTAAGTAAGCACTTCAGAAACATGCATCTCTCTAATGTGGTCTACTCTGCTCTCCATGCAATTAACATGCGAGCTTAGGCAGGACTGTAAGAGATCATGATTGGCAGTCGCTTCGCATCGTTTCGCCGCCCAGAATCATAAGAGCTCGACTCAGCCCAGCTCCAGGTGCCTACCGTGAGTTCACTTTAAGGACATTTTCATCCAACTATGCGCGCTTGATATGCAAACTTACGTTTGTTATCCTTTTAGCTGGACAGCCAGTGGACTCGATCAGTCTTTCGGACAG
Organism: Drosophila novamexicana; assembly: GCF_003285875.2. Classification (NCBI taxonomy): domain Eukaryota; kingdom Metazoa; phylum Arthropoda; class Insecta; order Diptera; family Drosophilidae; genus Drosophila; species Drosophila novamexicana. The sequence goes on from NW_020824887.1 coordinate 34,215, forward strand.
TTCGGATAATACAAGTCCGCCAAGACCTCGCACTCCTATTCCGTTTGTAGATCTAAGCACACCGGAATACCCTCGCCGACGTGCGTTCTTTCATCGTCGCAGCAACCATCAAGAGCGGTTACCTCTGGCCCCGCCCGGCCCGGCTGTTGCATCTACCCCTTCGTCGACAAACAACAACAGCTCAACAGATGATATTTATAGATGCCCGGTGTGCTTTGAAAGTGTCCGCGACCATGAGCCTGCAACGACCGAGTGCGGTCACGTTTTCTGTCACGCTTGCATTGTGGCTGCGGTCCGTGCGACCAAAAAGTGTCCTCTATGCAACGAGAAGTTGACATTGCGTCGCATTTTTCGTATTTATTTCTAGAGCATGTGACATTACCCTTACAAAAGATACTCAAATTTGGATGTAAGAAATGAATGATTTGATGATATCCAGATTTCACTTAAACGTACTTACTATGATTCCTATTTTAGTTAATTGCTTTAATATTTATTAATTTGTGCATGTTATTTCAGTAACGAAACAAAAACAAAAAAATCGAATTACATGTTGTATAAAAAACCCGTTGAATTGTGTTCTTATTGTTTGGATTCTAATTGCAACGACTCTAGCTTAGAATATGGCCTAGAGTTTGGCTGCCTTTGCCTGATTTATGTAGATTTTGCTGTTTTTTATGAGTTCATAATTTGTTTATAAATACAAACAAATTCAGCATCTGCCAGCAGTTATTTATCTTAAACAGCAAACTTAAAATTATTGTAGCAGCTGAAGAGCGCATTGTTGCATTTTACAGCGCAGATCGATAACAATCGCATTTTACAACGATCAGCTGATGTTCTCGACACCGTTAAAGCTACTGACATACGCGTCTGTTTGGGCGGGATCCATTTGACTGAAGCGAAAAAGCGTATGTATATAAAGTACAACAAAATGTTCGGTTGGTTTAGTTTAGTTTTTCGTATTTGGCAGCTTTGACCACATAGATATTATAAGCATATGTATCTTACAGCCGACGAGAAATCGCCCGACTGTTGAGTCTCTGGAGCAACAACTACCCATGTGGAATTCAAGCAGCGGCAAGATTGGGAGCATTTATCTGTCTGTGGGCAGCGACATTTGAATAAGCGGACATAAGCCTAATTTACATGGATTTGAGGAACTCCTAAGAGCAAGGAATTCAGTTTGAACAGCTGCTGAAATTGCTGCAACTACAGCCCAGGTTGTAAGAACCGTCCGTCGGAATGCGTCTGCTGCCATCCCAGTTGTTGTTTTATCTACGCCTCAATTTGATGCCACAACGGCAACAGCAAGACAGCTCAACAGATGATATTTATGAATGCACGTTTGTTATCAACGTGCTCGGGACCGAGTGCGGCCACGTTTTCAGCCACGGTTGACGCAACGTGACCGAGAAATGTCCTTTTATGTAACGAGAAACTGATACTGCGTAGGACTTCTTGTATTTATTTTTAAATCGACTACCCCTTTCCCCTTGCCCACTTCGAATATACTCGATTGCATGCACAGACTTAATGCCAGCAGGATATGTATAGAGATTTAGCTGCAATGCATTTGAACGCGAAAGAAGGGATATCTTCGGCACGCCGAATATTTAATACCCTTGCAGGCCGAACCGTTTCGTAATTCTCATAATGCTTTGCTCGAATCTAAGAAGCACTGCGAAAATAGTTAATGCCGAGTTTGGACAAGATTTTTCATACAAAAACCTCATTTTCGACCGACAGTTCCTATGGCAGCTATATGATATAGTGGTCCGATCCAGCCGGTACCTATGTACTACGTGCAACAGAAAGAGTAAGAGGGACGTTTGCAAAGTTTCATAACGATAGTTTTAAAGCTGAAAGACTGTACTCCGCATATTTTGACAAAATTAGTGGATTTTTGATTCAAAAATAATAACCATATACAATCCCCGTAAAGAAGTCGCATTTCTGGAATGCTAAAACGGGTGCTGGCAAAAAATCTATTCCAATATTTATACTATATGCGCATGCCAACCGTACTATGCAATAAAAAGGTTCGTCATATGTAATCTTAACATTAAACATGAATTGAGCTAGGTAATATAACAGTGAGCTCATGACGTCACTCTGATAAGCAGTGCGAGTGACTTGCGCATTGAGCACCTTGTATGCTGCTGACAGCCCACCTTTGTATGTGTATCGACTGATATTATCGATAGTGTGTACTTGCACTCCCAAATAAAGTTGTATTACATTTCAAAAACAACAAAGCAGCAGACATAAGGGATTTTGTATTTAGAATCAATCAAAAATAATTAAATATATTAAAATACTGGAAAGTATTTTTCTTATGTTACCAGATATGAATTTATAGTACCTTAGGGCTGCCTATGATATTTTAAGTATCGATACTTACACGAAACCATCGATAATATCCACAACCGCTTGTCATCGCTAGGCAAGTAGATATCGCTCATCCCTAGTTGCTACTCAGTTCATTTTCGGTTTTTGTGCGCAGCGGAGTTACCTTTATATCAATTTCGAGGCGTTCGACAAAAATTAAAAACTAATTTATAGTAAAAGACGCGCTGCAGTCAACCTATATATATATACGTATATATATATATATATGTTAGCTGCAAATAACAAGCACAAACAACAAGAGGCGGCTACAAAGTGATTACGAATTTGTATGTTTTTATTGCCTTGTCTAAGTACATATAAGAGTTTTTGTTGTTTTTTTTTTGTAGTCGAAATATCAATTTGGTTGTTATTGTGTTGCTGCTGCTGCTGCTGCTGCTATACTGTTGTGATTTTTGTATATTGATGTGCAAAATGTGTACTGCGCGTGCAATTTCCCTTTGTCTGTCTCGTTTTATTGTTCTTACATTTTTTTTTACATTGTGTTTTGCTAACGCGTCATCGTTTAGATGAAAAATGCCCAAAAAAAAAAACGGCACACATTTTGCGCTTGATTTGGTGCGCTATGTGTGCGTGCGTGAGTGTGTGTGTGTGAGATAGATGCAGTAATTGATTAATTGCAATATGTGTCCTGCGCATTGTTAGCTTTAATAAACAAATTTTGTAAAAGCCGCCAAAAGGCGAACGATCTCAGTTGGCAGCAGCAGCAGCAGCCAGCGTCAGCGTCAAAGAAAGTGCGGCCTGGCTGTCAGTTTGTGTGCGTGTGTGTGTGTGTGTGCGAAGTAAAGGCAAAAAAAAACCAAGCCCAATGTATTCATGTATTTATTTGTTGCTGCTGCTGCCGCGGCTGTATAACGGCGCCGCATGGCGCATAGCAAAAGTGAAATTTCTTCTTGGATTTCTTTATTATTTAAATTTGTTGTGCCAGTTATTTGCCATTCTTTGTGCATTGTTGTTGTTGTTGTTGTTGCTACTACTGTTGCTGCGGTTGTTGTTGGCACTGTCACTGGCAACGCCTCTGCTCTCTGCTGTTTTTGCCATTCAAACATTGTTGCGAGCTTTTTTTTTTTTATCAACGCTATCAGCGGAAACATTTTGCCGCACCCCGCTTGACCTTATTCCACTCATTCACTCTCTCATGCACACGCATACGCACACGCACACACATTGCGTGGCTTCTCTCTTTAAATGCACCGCAACTCAACCGACCGCCCGCCCGCCTGCCTGCTGACGTCCTCGCTGTCTATCACCCGCATTTTTGTTTGTCGAGCTGAAGTTGACTCATTCTCTCACAATGCGCATTCCACATTCGCATTCACATTTTTTCTTCTAAGCGCCTAGAGAGCAAATTACTCTCTCGCTCGCTCGCTCTCTCTTTCCACCCACTCGCTCTTCGTTAAGCTTTTGCTATTTAAGGCCGAGCCTTAAACGCAGCTTATTTGCAACTCTCGCAGCTCTCTCCCAACTATCAACGCAACGTGCTTTGCCTCTGCTGCTGCTGCTGCTGCTGCTGCTCTCTGTCAATCAGCAGCAAATTTTAGATCGTACATGAACATATATGTATGTCACCTCTGCCCCCCCCTCTCACGTCATACAGCCAATGGCAGCTGTTTCTCATGCGTTTGCAAAAACGTGACTTCTGCACTTTGCGCATTTGAAATTTTATCTGAATTGCAGTTTCGAACCCGGAACTGTTAAAGTCACCAAACTGTATGCTTTAACATTCCGTCTTTGTTTAACATTCCAACTAGCACTTTTACATGGAACATTGGGGTACATATATGTAGATATTTATAGCTAAAGTTGGGGTTGAATCACTTTTTATGCAGAGCTTTTACATGCTCAAAACATTAGACCTCCATTTGATTGGAAATAGATGGAACATGTCGAAATTAATATTATCTCCATGTTGAGCAACTTTGAAAATAAGTTTGCACCAAATGGAATGCGTAAGATAAACTATTTAGACCATAGTTTTTCACTTTTTTGGGCTTCAAATCGTTCAGAATAGCTTCTCTTGCTTTACAAAAAGCTTCCACGAGATCTTACGATTTTACCACCAATTCCCAGTCAATCAAATTTAAATGAGGCTTTTATTAAGAGTTAGGTAATTTATTACTTTCTGTTAAAATGAAACATATATATGCCTGCGATTCCGAGAGTCAAATCTGATTAGTAATAACTACAGTTCTTATCAGAGTAGCAAGTCGTTGCCAGCCGTTGACGGCCAAAAACCAAAAACAAGTTCAAGTACACTGGATTTTCATTTCATGGCGCTTATCTAAGGAATGTCTAATTGATTGACTCACGCGCATAAAAACTTACAGTGATTTTATCGGCTTGACAAACCTATTACAAATGATCAGTCCATTATTTGCAGATACCCTTGTAGGAGTACCCTATTGAGTCACCGAATACAGAAGCAGACAGGGTATATGCATATATATTCTCGATCAGTATCAACAGCTGTCGATATGTAGTCGATGCAGTTTGAGTTGTAAGGCTTTCGTCATGAAACTTTTCGCAGTTCCGTCTTTTGGGCAGGCTTCAATAATTCGAAGTTAACCGAATCGGAAAGCTGCCTTTCTATTTTTACAAGATATATTGTAAATCGGACAATACCATAGCTTATGGCTACTATAGCCAAGCCAAGGATATCAAATCTTCAGAGTGGCATTTCGTTTAGTTTGCTGTTGCGTATCATTAAGAGCTAGAGAATATAATGACTCTGCCAAATAGTTTGTTCCGTCCGAAAGCCTTTAACTATTAAGCGGCAGCCAGAAAAAGTTATTTATCGATTTATGAATAAAATTCTGCTGATGAGTGCGTAAATAATAAGAGCTAGAGTCACCAAACTTGACATGTAGCTTCTAGAATAGTATATATCAACAGCATTGCAGTTGCGATTATATTGTTTTCTGTTCTGCTATTTTAATTCGTTTTTGCTCATTAAGACTAAATTGTTGTTGTGGCTGCTGAGTAGAGTTAGCGGCAAGTAATGCGATCAGTTGGGAGTTCGAGCCCTACCAAGGGAACTATTTTTATTTTATTAGAGAGGGTTCAGGGTATCCCCTAGTCGGGAGCTCCCGACTAGAACCTTTCACTTGTTTTTTGTTGCACTGTTTCCAATTCTTGATCTTAGGTCTCGTGATAGCCGCTAATTTTTCGCTTCTGTTTTTTTATTTTTATTTATTACTTTTTCTCTTCGCAAGGCATATGACGCTTTATTTTGGGGCCTTAGCTCGGTATCTAAACTTGATGCTAACTACAGCAACAACAATTGGAAACCTGATTTTTTTTCGCATCAATTCTGAGTGTCTCTCTCCCTTTCTCTCTGTCTCTCTCTCGCTCTCCCTCTCCCAATGACGTGAGAATGAATGTAAATGCTTAAATCAACAATAATAATGATAATTATAATGATGAGCATGACACAATTCGCTTGACGTCTTTTTTTTTTTTTTGTTGTTTTTGTCGTTTTGTTTTATTTTAAGTAAGCTACACTTTATCGTTCCGTTCTGCTTGTCTATTTGTCAAATGACTCCCAAAGTTCTCTCGCCTGCTCTCTGCTCTCTGCGCCTCAAGCATCATTTAAGTGCCCGCCGAACCGGCACTAGCCCAATTTATAGCCATCAAGTTGCGATCTGTGCCAATTTCTAATTTGGCCCTACGAATCGGGCTGACAGAAGAGACCATTAAAACGTAGAAAAAACAAAAGATACCAACGTTCTTTTGGCTAGCTTTTCTTGCCAATGGTTCGTTTCCTTAAGAGTTAAGAGCCCGAAGTAGTGTCAGAAGATTAAGTTTCTAAATTATAGTTATGCTTGTTGGATTAGTTATGAATAGCCGGCGGCGATCATTATCATTACCCAAAGAATTTCGTGGCAAAATAGGTTTTAAGTGTGTGGAAAAAAGCTGGTAATAAAGTTAAGCGAACGTTTAGTAGATCTTACGATATATGTACAAAAAATATACTCTTAGCTTTGCGACTATATTGATAACGTGACAGGATCTCTATCCGATCTTAAAAGAGCTATATATGCTATAAATCATGGACCTGAGAGTCGTCGTAGTCGTAGTCTTTTACTATGTCATATGCCTTATCACGTGAAATTATGATGGAAGAGAGAAGCTGTCGCTTCTTTCATTTTTCTTTCTCTTCAAATTCCCGACATCTTGTCAGAACAGAGCTTTAAAATAGCTTCTGATGATCGTGTTAAGACAGCATTATACATATGTGCACACACACACACACACACACACACACACACATACACGCATACACACATACACGCATACATCAACTTATCTGTTGGAGATCTTAACTCGCCGCTGCACATCAGGCTTTTTATCGTGCAGCGCTCTCTCAGCTGCTGCCTAGCTTTTAATTATAGTTTCCCCCTTTAGTTAGTTAGTCTGGCAACACTTCCCACGCCTGGGTTATGTGCGTGTGTGTGTATGTGTGTGTGTGTGTGTGTGTGTATGGTGTGAAATTCGCGTTATCTTTGGTTCGAAATTCCACTTGTTTGGCCACACTTACAATACTCAGCTCGGCACTGACTGGCCAATCGCCTTGAACTTGGCCAACATGTGCGTAGAAAGTTGGGCGACATCTAAACCAGTTTTTTCAGCTCAGATCGCGCCTCTATATATAGTGACAATGATGCAAAAGATGAGCAAATGGCAAATGCGATTCGCTGAGAGCTGACATATACGCATACATATGTACATATACACATAAACAACAACGACAAAAATTTATTATGAATTGAAGCTCAGAGCTTTCAAAAGCTGTTTAACATAATTCGCATTGTTTTGTTGTTGTCGCTCCCACTTGACATTGAAAGCGCCGACGGCAACGCCGACGCTGCCGTTGTCGCTGCGCATCACAGCACGCGACTGCGCAGCTGGCGGCGAATTCGCCGCAAAGCATTGTCGTGAGTCACGCGGCAAACACACACACATACACACACACACACACAAACTCTACAACAGCAGTTGCGTTCAGCTTGTTGCTGCGTCTTTTTCTCCCATTGCTTTTGTTGTTGTTGTTTTTGTCACAGCTGAGTGAACGCAGCAAAAACTTAACAGTTAACAGTTAACAAAACGCAAAGGCTATAAGAAAAACGGCAGAAATAACGAAATACAAAATTGTTCTTCTCTTAGTTTTTGTGCTTCATAGTGCTTATTTTTCTTCTTCTTCTTCTTCTACTTCTTAAGTGTCAAATGTGTCCCAAATGCGCTACGTGAACTCTGAGGGGTAATGCCGGGTGCAGGTGAGGCGGCAGCATAGTCGAGCGAGGGAAAACGCATATTTATTATAGAATGCAAAAAAAAGGCAAGAGAAAAAATATTCAGGCTGCGCTTAACAAGTTTTAAATGTCTAATGTCTTTGGGTCAAGCAAGAAGAAAAAGAAACAACTGAAAAAGTTGCTAAATAAATTCTTTAAATTTATATTCTAGGCATGCATTGATCAGGCTAACAGATATTTCCAATTAAAACTGAACTTAATAACATGAGAAACAATTGAAATGCTCGTGCTTTAATTAAGAATAATTCCAATTTGTCTTGACATTTCCCAACATTTGTCGGCTGCTGCAGTTGTTCGCATCGTAAAGATAATCAGCAGGTGGGCGTGGCTTGGCCCCTAATGGACGACAGACGCATGTTGCATGACGTGTGAGTGGGAGGGGGGGGGGGGTGACCATCATGCAGCTGTTGTCCGCCTCTGTTGAGCATACCCTGTGCTCATTCTATGATAGGTAGATGAACTCTCAACCCTTGATCAGGCTAAGATAATGCTCAAAATCCATTCACATTGAACTGCAATCGATTGCCCCAGCTCGCATGCAACTCTATGGGCATTAGTACAGGGTATATCCGGAACTATCGATACGAGAATTCTAATTTGTTGAGCTTGTTGTCAGCGATTCGTGGATTATTTAAGCCTAGGCTAATAGACGTATATGCATCATATACATATGTAGACATATATGATTTACGGAGTAGTTCATTGCAATGTGTATGGATATTTGTATCCGTATATACAATGTCTTTATTAATGCTGCTTGTGAATAATTTCTCTTCCTCTTGCACCGACTCTGACACTGGCATCTGTGGCTCTTGGACTACCCCTATATCAACATAATGCGGTTTATTGAACTTAATCTTGGCGGAAGTCGAACAAAATCTTTTTTCCTTCTCGCTTGTCTACGTTGTTGTTGTTGTTGTTGTTGTTGTTGTTGTTTTTGTTGTTGTTGTTGTTGTAAAAGTCGCAAATGGCGCAGCTAAATAAAATGCAGCTCCAAAGTGCCGACGAAGTTGAGCAAAGCGCAAAGCGACTCCAGACGCGTCCGCCACTGGCAACTGTCAAAGAAATATAAGGAAAAAAAACACATGAGTGTACGGTAGTGAGTAGTGCCCGACTGGATGATACCCTACTGTACCCAGCGTCGAGCTGCACACTTTATGCAGCAACTGTGCCCTTCCCCCTGGCCCACACCATGGCAAATGGGAAATTAAATAGCTACTTCAAGGTTTAAATCTGGCATGTATGGCTATATCAAAGTGCTAAGCTACACCCATTACAGGAGCTATATACTCTATTTGTCCTTACAGGGGAAAGAGCTCTTACTCTACGGGAAATGCCAATATATGCTGTTTCTAAATCGATATTTATCGATAATATGAGAACGTAAGGAAATATCGATATCGGTATACGAGAATATACATATGTATATTTAAAATCTCTAGCTCTTATAGTTCTCGATATCATCGAGAGCCTTAGACAGACTGATCGACTTAGCTCTTTGACTGATTAATAATATATATATATATATATATATATGTATATATTCTTTATGGGCTCGAAAATGCTTTCTTCTGCCTGTGGCATACGTTTGCACAAAAGCATTATACCCTTTTTTGCGCATTTTCAATGGGTACAGGGTATACAAAATCAAAAGAAAACTCAAATGGCATTTCGCTGTTCAGCTGTGCGCCCATTTGCTGTGCTCGACTTAAATGTTGTGGGCGTGGCACTCGCCAAATAACCCAAACTCAACGCATTCACAATTGACGTGTGTTGAAACGAGAGATTTCAAGATCTGTGAAAAGGAAATGGAAAACACACAATGACACTTACGATTCTGATGTACAAAAAACCGAATGCTAAAAGAAATCTCATTTGAGGAAAGGAACTAATTTTCATGCGTTTTTTTATACCCTGAACCCATTAAAAATGGGTATAAGGGTATATTGTATTTGTGCGAAAGCCAAATGTATGTAACAAGCATCTCCGACCCCATAAAGTATATATATTCTTGATCAGCATCAATAGCCGAGTCGATCTAGCCATGTCCGTCTGTCTGTCTGTCCGTCCGTCCGTCCGTATGTATGAACGCAAGGATCTCAGAACCTATAAGAGCTAGAGACTTGAAATTTAGAAATTTAGATGTAGGTGCTCCTAGTTCCCGCGCAGATCTAGGTTGTTTCCGAAATTCGATAACTTACTCCGTTTCCAAGCAATCGATAAAAATCGATATCCTGTTTTTTGGGCAATTTTGGTAAATAAGAGCTAGAGTCACCAAAGTTGACATATAGCTTCTAAAATAGAATATATATATGCATTTGATGTTGGAAGAATAGGGTTCAGGGTATCCCCTAGTCGGGAGCTCCCGACTAGAACCTCTTACTTGTTTCGGTTTTGTTTTGAATGTGCCAATTTGATTGTAGTTATTAGAGTTGTATAGTTAATCGGCATTAAACATTCATACCTGATGAATCGATATTCCATTCAATTGGAATTGAATTGACACGTGCTCCGATTTGGGTTACATTTAGTGCGTACAGAATTACGGTGCTGACTGTAGCTAAATAACCACGGAATCGCGTCAAGGTTACAGTCAACAAGGGAGCAAACCACAAGTTGCACAATACAAACAAAAACAACAACAACAACAACCACAACAGCAATAAGAGGCAACCACGAGCTCAACTTAATACATATATTAAACAGTTAGCTTAAAAACTAACTAACAGCAAGAGCAGCAGCATATTGCAGAATGCACGACTAGCATATACCCTGGACTCAGTGTCTTAATGTCGCATTTGAAGCATTTAGTTATACATATCTATCTTTTGACTTATTCATAGTTATACATATACATGCAACTGATGTGCTTCTTCTTGCCGCAGCTTTACACTGTGGCAAATGCATGCTTACATAACTCTAGGGTTTCCACTCTGGGCAAAGAGCTGGGCTATAACTTTTGGTGTCTTAAGCTTGTATATTTTCGGATTAACTAACAAAAAAAAAAACGTAGTTTCAAAATTGATAAATATTTCGGAGAAGTTGAAAAGAAAGTTACTCGAGATAAATATATTTCAAATCCTTAGCCCTATAGTTTTTGCCTTAGATAAATTTCAATAGACAGATAGACAAAGAGAGTAGCTTTGGTAGATCGATAGATAGATAGATACAAAATCAAAAAACCCACAAATTGTAGCCATTTTTAATGAGTATCTGGTAAAAAAAAAAGCACAAAAACATTAATTTAACAGTTAGCTTAGACGCAACTCACAAAAGGCAAACGCCGACCGAATGGCGGCCAAAAAGAGTCGGCAAATGAAAATAGCCAACAGCCCAAGCGACTCGTAGAACACGCAAGCGAGGAGTGTTTGCACTGAAGATGTAACTGTTAGTTGATTATCAAAACCAGGCCAAAAAGAGCGCAAGCAAAACGGCCGCCAGAGAACTCTGACAACTGTCTTATAGACTTGGCTCTGGCAGTTTCCCTCTACCCGCTCTTAACTTGGCTGAGAATTTTGTTGCGCGTTTAAAGTTGACTGCACTTTGGGGCATAAGCAAGCACACACACACACACACACACATACACACACACACTCACACAACTGTCAGCATACGTTTACTTATTCTTCTAACGTGTTCAACTGTGCCTTGAAGGGGGTTGCACGCGCCCAAACACCTTTTATGAGCCGGCGACCCCGCCACTTAACGCTTGAGCGAGCCGCAGTGTCGGTGACGTCATTCGTGCAACCACCAGAAGAAGCATTTAAGAAGAAGCAGCAGCAGCAGCACAAAACACACACAAAACTAGTGAGCATTCGAAATTATGAGTAATAAATAAGCGGGCACCCAATGAAGCCGCCTCGAATATAAACCCCGGCAAGGCAAGAGTCCCATGTGCATAGTCTATACACATATATAATCAATTGCTTATACACTTGGAGAGCATAGCGAAAATTTAAAAGGCGGCAAAGAAACAAAAAAAAAAAACAACTTCATAAATTGCCAAATCAAAACACTGCAAACAAAAACGAGAACTAAAATGGCTGGTTAGCCAAAGTCTGTTTAAAATCAATTTCAGGCAAATAAATATCATTTGGTCTGCTCGATATTTGGCCAGTCGTTTCCAATATTATGGCAAACACAAGTCGGCACACCCCACACATAGAATAGCAATGGCTAGAAGCAGTGCAGAGAAGAACGAACTCGGAATACGCTTTCAATCGGATTCAAAAAGTTCATGTATTTAATACGCTTACGACTGTGTTTCAAAAAAGGTTGTACAGCTTTACTCTCTTGAGAGAGCAAGCGTTTGCTGTTTGCATTATGCTTTGTGCTTCATATTCGTAAAGGTTTCAGCAAGGCAATGCACTTGTTCACATGTACGCATTGTAACAGATGCTCAAAGATTTTGATATATTGTAATCGTATAAATTTCAACTCTGCTTTTGTAATTGTGTACCCTCCAATGGGAATTACTTTAGTCAGTCTGTGTTTGGTCGCTTGTCTATCAGCAGGTCGCGATGACGTCATCGCGTGTGAAATAGTTTTCCTGCGTACAGTAAAAATTAATTTCCGCAAACAAACAAATGGCAAAAATAGAGTTGTTTTTTTTTTCAGACCAGTTCAGTTGTTCGCTTTTCTCGATTCTTTTTCAGCGTTTGAAAAGCGAACACAACGTTGGGAAAATGTTTTTCTTTTGTTTAGAAATTACTGTTTTACTTTTGTATATTTCATCTCTGCTGTTGGCTTTTTGTTTTCTTCTCTATTTCAATTATATTTTGTTTCGTTTCGTTTCGGATTTTTGAACTTTATTTTTTGTTTAAAAATGGGCCCCCACAAACAAATGTGCTGCGCGGTTTCATTTTGTTGTTTTTATACAACATTTTTGTTGGCATTCGCCAGTAAATTTTATTAGGCATTTCTGGCTTTTCTTTTCTTCTAAAGCAGTACAATAAATGTTCAAAATGGACTGCAGATGTTGACAGAACGCAATAGAAGCTGTCGAAAAAACAAAAAAAAAAAAAATACAAATAAATAATGTTGCGGTGCCAGAGTTATTTCTGGAAAGGAGTTATTGTCTTTTCAACACTATGTATGAAATTGTTTATTCTTACCACTTGCAAGTAGAGAAAAATCACAAAAAACTAATGCATGAATATTTTTCTAGCATATTTTTAAAGCTCTAACTAAGAAGAATACTCGTTTCAGCGCTTTTGGCAATTCCACCTGCAATTGTGGTAAATGGGTGGAAAACTGGAGTGTAAAGTTATTTGTAAAACTTGCCACGGGCAAGGCCGGGGAATACTTAACTCAATCAACACAATAATTGATTTGATTTTCATCGCCAACAACAGACTCTCTGTCTGTCAATTTTTGCTAGCTTAAAAGTTTATACAAAAATTGCTTGCAAAATGCATAGTTAAAAGTAAAACTGAAAACTGCTTTAGAAATCCATTAAAAATTGAAAAGCAATCAAAAGTTTAGCCTTGGCCTACACAGAAAATAGAAACCAGAACGAAAACTAAATTCAACTAATCGGCAATTTCAAGTGAGAAAGTTTTAGCATTTTTAGTTATTTCAATTCATGCGTCACAAATGCTGAAAACGCTTCAAGAATGTTTGGGCAATACTCTGTAGCCAATTCTCTTGGCATAAAATATATAAGCACAGTGCTAATCAACTTTCTTTTACTATCTAGTCGTTCCTTAGGAGCGAAAATAGGCCACCTGTAAAGCTGATAAGTATACACAAATACATGTCTGTGTATCTAATTATATACCTTTTAAACCCTGTGTACAGGGTATACAAAAGAAGAAACAAAAATCAAGCTCAATAAACATTTAACATTTCGTAGAAATCAATCAAATAAAATTGCCTAAAGCTCAGCAAATATATACAAATGCTGGGCTTATGTAAAATACACAACATATTTGAGAAGCGCAGAGAAGGCAACATATGTTATACAAACACATAGATTAAATATCGTATAATATATACGGTACGATGCGATGAATGCAAAGAAAAGAAAAAAAAAAATGTTAAAAAAAGAAACACGTTGTGCAAAAGAAAGATAATCAAAAATTGATTGCATTAACGCGTAATTTAATTTCATGTAGCAAGTCTGTGTATGTGTCTGTGTGTGTGTGTGTGTATGAATGTGTGTCTGCGGGTGTGCGTGTGTGTGATGAGTCAATGAGTGTGCGGCGCCTCGTGTTAACTGTGCAAGCTTTCAATTAAGTTTGCTGCTGATTACGTTGCGTATGAGTAACATGGCAATATTAGCCAATGTTGTAGATTTATTATTGTTGTTGTTCTTTAGAGTTGTCGACAGCATCAAATGCACTTACGTATAATTATCGTATCAATTACTTGAAAGTCAAGAGTTGCCAAGTAAGCGCTTTAAGCGATTTCCGTAACAATGGCCTGTTTAAAGATTCTATGCAAAAATGCATTGACACACATTGTTAGACGAGGTGTGATTCATTAATAAACAAGCAATAAGAAAACCCCAACATGAGTCTGTATATCCTTATCGGATTGACAGCTTATCATTTTGACTAGCTTCTGATTTGATGTTATATAATAAATATTTTGCAATCTGTATGCATAATAGTTTTCCTAGATACAATCCGTAATCTCATAGGTACAAAGAGATCAGCTTGGGGCATGTTCTTTCAATCTGTTTGTCTGGCGTCTGTATGAACCCTGAAGCTTAATACTTGTGGAGGGTATTACATTTTTCGCATAGAAGAAGACATTTCCAACCCCATAAAGTATATATATTTTAGATCAGCATCAACGCCATGTCCATCCGTCGGTTTCTATGCGAGATAGTCTTTGAGTTTACGTGTTGAAACTTTCCATAGGCCTGGTCGGTACCAACCTGATCAGACAACTATATCATATAGATGCCATAGGAATAATCGGGTGAAAATTGGGTTCTTGTATGGAAAACTTTGTTTTTCCAGATATTTGAACTGAACTCCGCATTTGCAAGTTTCACTATGCTCCTTACATATATATATGCAAAATTCTATCAATATCGGACAACTATAGCATATAGCTGCTGTATGAACAATCGGTCGAACTCGCATCATGAGAAAAGGGCTTCATTGAAGCGATAGAAATGCGTTTCGCCTGGGAGTTGCCCTACAAATGCTAACTTTGTTCCTTGTTCAATAAATGCTTTGCTTTTGCCAGGGATTCGACTAGAAAGGTTCTTTAGTATCGCCAAAATTTCTTTGGCTATTCGCCTATAGAACCAATGTTTTCCTTGGCAAAAGAATTGGAGTGTACAAATTGAAAATGAAGACTACTGAAGCGCTTCTGCTAACTATATAAATCCATAACTCTTCTACCTATCTAGCAAATCGGGAAGTTCGTTATCTTTTAGATTTGTTATTGGATTGTGAACAAGTTCTTAGCTGTTGCTTCTAACTGATTTATATATCTCATACAGAGTTTGCCTACGTTCAAATAATGCCTGCCTTTTTTTTGGTGAGAGTATTTGAGTTTTCACATGAAGTTAGAATCTTTATTTTTCCATGTGACTGTTAACTCGACTGAGCGCCGCCAGCTAAGTTGGGCGTGGGAGTTTTTGTTGTCGATTTTTTGTACTCTCGTGCTTTTGTTTTTGTTTTTCCGTTTCAAGACTATTGATTGAGGCGCTCGTTTGCTGGCAGCGATTACTCATACGCCGCGTGGCACTCGTCGAGTTGTTTGTTGTTGCTGTTGCTTGTTGTACTTGTTGCGCATGTTTATTTGACAGCTGCTGCTTTTGTTTTCAATTCCCAGGCGTCGCCATTGGAAAACCCAAAATGAAACTCATCTTATTAGCCAATAGCGGCAGCAACAACAACAACAACAACACAGAAACAATTCAAGTTCAGTTGAGCAGCGCACATTGCATTTGTTCATTTTGTGGGTCAACTGCGGTTACCAATACAAATGCGCCTCTGGCTTGGCGTCTCGTATTTAAAATGAGGTTTTCGTCTGTTGTTCGAAACAAATGTCACATTTTGTTAGCTGTGATCCAAGTGCAGAGCACCATTCAAAACTGATTCACGCCAGCTGACAGCCTAATATTCAAGCCAAATATCACATATACCTATGGACACATAAATCATTTCACTTCATAAGCATTTCTTCTGGTTGCCTTTTTACTGTCATAATGCATATAGTATGTCGGAACTGTGACAATTATATTAGAATTCTTTGCTCAAATAATATAGAAATCTGCCAAGCCCACAAACCGCGTTTTGTGACTTTGATTGCAATTCAGATGTGTTACATACGAGCAAATTGATATTATTATAATATTCGTTATTAGCTCTTTTGTAAAAATAATAGCCCAGAAACAACAGTAGTTATTCGCGGTTAGAACAGCAGCAGAATTTGATACCGGTTCCCGGCTTGCAAACTCCTTTTCCTTTCCTATGTCGAAGCTTTAACTTGTTGAGAGTTGTTGGCGTCAAGCAAGGAAAAAGTGAAAATATATAAACATAAATGTATAATATCACTCGAGAATTATATTTCCAAAATGGTTTAACAAGCAAATACAACAAACACATGAAGTTTTGAAAGGTTGGGATTTTAGATGAAACATTTTGAATAATAAAAATGGCAATTGATAAGTTTAAACAACAAAAACAAGAAGACATTTTAAAAGTATGAACAAAGTATAAAACATCAAGAAATTTCGAATAGTTGGGATTCTAGAAGAAATATGTTTAGAAACGTTAAGAAATTTTGAAAAATGAGACATTCTAGATGAAAGATACAGATTCGCTTAAATTGCATAATAACAAGATGAAAGTTAGGATTCTAGATGAAAGTTGTCGATTCTCATTACAGATAATTCGAATTTTCGAGTGTCGAACCTTGCTTGAAAACTAGTTAATATATGCAGCTGCGTTATTTGAGGCATATTTGTGCTGATTAGATTTCACAAACGTCAGAGCAATAAAAAATTGTTAAACACGCACCAAGCAGTTTCTTGTCTTCTAGCTCTGAGTTACGAACGGAATGAACGGACCGTTAGTAGTAAATAACCCCTTTTGGCAGCTGTTTAATATCAGAAAAACTCTGTATGACATCAGTCATCGGCCGGAGGTTCGATGTAATTATTTCGTTCGCTTTGTAACAAACTTCGAGATCTCGCCTCTTGCCCAATGCTGAATGGGCAGCTAGCCAAGTGGCCAAGTGGCCACGTGGCCAGTCAGTCAGGACCGGACCGTTTGGCTAACTGTGTTGTGCGTGTGTTTGAGAGTGTGTCAACCTTTTTGCTGTTTCTATTCCCCATGCCAATGCAGCTGGCCATACGTAATTTCACGCCTTAATTTATTGCAATCGATGACGGCGACGCGTCGGTCGCAAAAGGCTAATTGCGAATGGCGCAAACAGAAACAACAACAACAACAATTCGCCGGGCCAGCTCTGCATTATGCTATTCGCATGCTTTCTGCCCGTTTTGTTTTGTCGTGTGTAAAAAGTTCATTCAACCTTTTTTTTTTTTTACTTCCATCTACCCTGTATCCATTGCAAATGGTTTAAAAAGTAAGGGTATGTTGATTATGTGCAAATGTCTGTGGAGCAGCAGCACGAGGTTGCTTCAAGCCATGTTTATTCCTGACCAGCTCGATGGGCTGAGGCGTGCTAGCTATGTTCATAACTCAAACTCTCAAGTAACGAATGTCCCCTTGTTATCCTGTACAGGTTGCACATGGTGGAGGCCAGTTCTGAGAGCTAGAGATTAGAAATCATCTTTTTCTGCTTTCTCCTCGCTCTCACATAATCGTATGTCTTATTTATCGCTAAATATCCAATTATAAAAAGTAACTCGAAGACTAAACGAACTAGAAGCACAAAATTTGCTATTAGGAATCGTATGGATAGGTTTATAATGTTGCAACAATTCGATTTAACACAATCTACTTTGAGAGCTGAAATCCTCGCTAATAACATGATCGGAATGTAAATGCCGCAATAATTAAAGCTGCATTTTTAGTGTATTTTGTATAGTCATGTTTTATTGTATATACATATATGAAACAAAGCACAGCCCCAAAACAGCAGCTCGACGCTAGACAATAGGGTATCTTATAGTCTCGACTAGAGAACTCTTATTTGTTGTTATGCTTCATTTGTCGATTTGCGCAAAGTAGCCAAAGAAAAAGCAGAGTTTTTATGCATTAACAACGGACAACAGCAACAACAACAAAACAACAAAAACAAGAATCGTTTAACTATTGCCTGTAGCATGGGCAACAAAGTGAGCAACAACAACAAGTACTTACAATACATGAATGCACACACACACACACACACACACATATACATGTTGTTGTGTGTTGCCTATTCACTATTCAAATACCCTATAAACACAACAATTTTGTGCCATGACAAACGCCTAGCAAAAAGTCGGGTGGAGATCTTTATGAGAAGCATAAGTTAAATGCAGTTCAACTTTATATGGACAAACGCCAGCTAAGGAATTTCATATAAAGTCGATTTGGGAAAAAGTCGAAATATTAAGATAAACAAAATATTTTACTTGATTCGGGCACTGAGTCTTTACTTTGGCTAACATAACTTGTACTCAATTAACCGAATTCATCGACTGTAAAGAGAAAACCCGATAAATGTTCACGAATTGCCGCAAGGCTGAGTTTGTTTTTTAGTGTGCAACACTTTTTGTCAGCAGGTGCGATTGGAAGAAAGCTTCGACATTTATAAGTACGAGCTCTATTTAGGTTGCTTACAGTGAACGCAAAAATAATAGAACATAGGCGTTCAAATGTACGATATATGGCATCGACATCAGGTATCATATTACCTAGAACTTACAGAATTATATAACCAATAGTCAAGGTGTCTTAAGAATAATAAAAACTAGAGAGTACTGCTATCTTCGGCACGCCGAAGAGTTAATACCCTTTTGGATATTTGCCTTATGGCCAAATATAGTAAAGCTCGTGAATGCTGAGCTTAATGAAAATATCTTGGAAACGGAATATTGAGCCTTTTTTCGAACTATCGTTCATATGGCAACCATGTGATAGAGTGGTCCGATATTTGTTGGATTTTGCCTATATTAAAGGAGCATAGTGAAACCTAAAAATGACGAGTTTGTTGTAGATATCTTGAGAAACAAAAATGTATTCCGTATAAGAACCTACTTATCACCCGACTATTCCTATGACAGCTTTATGATACAGTTGTCGAATCCGGCCGATTCCGACATAGGTAGTGCCTGAATCAGAGAACCGGACTTATGCAAAGTTTCAAGACGATATCTTTAAAACTGGACGGGCAGTCGGATATGGCTATATGACAGTATTATAATACCCTCTATATGGAAATAATCAATGCGATAGTTGATGGGAGGGGATTGGGACATTCTTTGCCATTAGTAGAACCAGAATACTTTTGTTATTTTATGAACATTTGGTCGAGTTAGAAATAGAACTATTCGAAAATCGTCTAAGGAAAGGCTCAAACAATTCAGGTGTTTCAATTCAGGGCAGAAAAGCCAAAACTAATTCAACACCCTTGACTGGGTTCGGAGTATGAAACTGGCTTCACATTCTACCAAAAGCGTATTGTATAGAGAACCAAACCATTTTGAAAAAAATGTATGGCTCGTGAACCGACCTTGTCGTTTTTTGGAAACTTGTCTGCCCTAAGGTTAGCTACTCTCAAATAAATATAAGCTCAGGCCAATGTGAATTGAGCTTTGTGTAGGTTATTTTATAGAGAAATTGAAACTAGTTAAATAGTTATGTTCAGCTGAAGAAAATGCCAGCGAAAAAGGCGCAAAGTGAACAACAACTAAAGTGAGTTTACGAATTGCTATAGAGGAAGTCTGTGGAAATTGGTTGCACTGTCGCCGCTAAAGGCAGGTGTCACTGTGTTACATTACTTATATAAGACGCATATTTGTTTTTTTTTTCTTCCATATTTTGGTTATGAAACACAGCGCAACGCAGCGGGCAAGTCAATAGCCTGACTGGGCACAGGCCTTATATGGTTCAATTGTTGAACGGTTGAATGACTTAAGAGTCAACGACAACAACTGCCTGTCGCCGGCTATTTTAGCCATGTCCAAAAACAGGAAGACCAGTCGAAAATAGTAAAAAAGAAAAACAAAATGTTCAACCCTATATTTTGCTCTCTTACTTGCAGTTAAAAGACTCTCGAAGAGAGCGAAAGAGAGCGCGAGCTTGTGTGCGAGAGGAGGAGTGCAGGCCAGAGAGATAGACCGAGAGAGCTACTGAGCTACAGCGAAAGAGCAAATCTGTGTGCAGCGTGCAGTGTGCAGTGTGCATCATCAACCCGCCCAGCCAGACCCCCAACACGTTGCATCGAAATGAGCAAGAAACCGACTGCCGGCCCGGCGCTCCACAAGGTCATCATGGTGGGCAGCGGAGGCGTTGGCAAATCGGCCCTCACCTTGCAGTTCATGTACGATGAGTTCGTCGAGGACTATGAGCCGACCAAGGCCGATAGCTATAGGAAAAAGGTAAAACCAAACTCCAGCCGAGGACGAGGTCCCACTATGAAACGCTTCTCTCTACCCCAAAGGTTGTGCTCGATGGCGAGGAAGTACAAATAGATATACTAGACACAGCCGGCCAGGAGGATTACGCAGCCATCAGAGATAATTATTTTCGCAGCGGCGAGGGTTTTCTCTGTGTCTTCTCAATTACAGACGATGAAAGCTTCCAGGCCACCCAGGAATTCAGGTGAGTGCGTGTGCCTCGAGTGTGTCAAGTGCGCGTCAGTCAACCCCAAGTGCGTCTACGCTGTCTCTCTGCAATTGTGGCTGTATCTATATCCACACATGTGCCAGCAGCAGGCTCCTCTTGTAGCTTGCCAACACCTTCTAATTGGACGCGCATAGCTTGCCGCTGGCGGATTTACGACAAGTTGCGAATTGTTGCCGCAGAAAAGTTGTTGAAATTAAAGCTCAAACAATTTCTATTGTAATTATGTGCTGCTTCTCACGACAGCTCCAAAGTTGTGCAAATGCATTCGACATGCTTTGCTTTGCTTTGATATGGAGAATGTTACCTCATTATATAATATCATCACAGGAAAGATAACCCATACCGACAATTTTTTCAGATATAATCTAAAGACGATTAGGTAGACAGCCAGCATGTTGCCAATTTCGGGCCTCTACGTACGGACGTATCGATCAAAACAGTTTCAATCCATCCCTTTCTTGCAGCCATTTTTTTTTTTAATGGCAATCTATGCTTTTTTCTATAAGTTATTCAACTTTAAAATAAGGTCCCAAGTGGGTAGACATACTCAAATTTAATTATAAGAATTTGGTTAAAACGACACGATGCATGCTACAATATGTTTCGTCTGCTGGAGAACAGTTTGAAAACAGATTCAAAATTGGAACTGCCAATTCTTTTTTTATACTCTGAACCCATTGAAAGTGGATAAAAAGGGTATAATGTATTTGTGCAAATGTAAAGTATATATATTCTTGATCAACATCAACAGCCGAGCCGATCTAGTGATGTCCGTCCGTTCTATGGTACGGTACTATAGAAAATTTCATTAAGATCGATTAAGAAAAACCCAAAAAGTTACTGCGCATTGGATGGGGCAGCCCAAATTTCAAGAATTTCTGTATACATGTACGCACACACATTCATGCGCGTCAACAGCGTTGCATTTGCGATTGTTTTCTGTGCTGCTATTTTAATTCGTTTTTTTTTCTCAACAATACTTAGTGATAAGTGTGTGTTAAGTAAAGGTAATGGCAAGTGATGCGGTCTGTCGCAAGTTCGAGCCCTACCGGGGAAACTGTTTTCTTTTTTTGTTTTCTGTTTTCTGTTTTTTCCCTGGTTCCACTTTTGCACATTGTAATCGTTCATGATTTAGACTTTACCTGTGAAGTGGGGTTGTATTTGACCTGAATAACTCATTAAGAAAATAAATATAGGTCGTTTGCGATTATATTTCGAGAGTTCTCTGTTCCTTCATCCGGTTCACTGTTGTTGGTTAAGTATAAACGTGCATGTTTATGATTTGGGCGTGACTTGTTTTTTAGTTAGTTAACGGTTTTTATGTTGACCTTTGACCTCAATCTGAGTAGGAAAGCATAAGCCTTAAGAGCATAGCGGGAGCAGATGTGGGAAGCATGACGCCTGTAGCTGACATATGACAGCCGTGAAGTGTGCCTGGGTGTGGCTCAAGAGTGTCGATAGGCCCCACAGGTGAAGTGAAGTGTCTGGCGTGTTGTGTTGACAGCGTTTGTGAGTCACGGCACCATTTGATAAGCTGCTTATCGGCCGCGTCGGCAATTATTTGACCATCTAACTCATTAACTCCCACAGAGAACAAATATTGCGAGTGAAAAACGATGAGAGCATACCGTTCCTGCTGGTGGGCAACAAATGCGATCTGAATGACAAACGCAAGGTGCCCCTCAACGAGTGCCAGGTGAGGGCGCAGCAGTGGTCCGTGCCCTATGTGGAGACCTCAGCCAAGACGCGCGAGAATGTGGACAAGGTAAGTACGGGGCCGAATGGTAGTTTAGCTGGGGGAGTGGAAGAAAAATAAATATTTTCTCCAACTCTCTCGCTCTCTTTGAATGCGCGACATATGTAGATCAAATATATATATATATATATATTTAATGTAAACATTTGCAGAGACATTTTTGAAGGCTCTTCATCAATTGGCTAAAGCAAGCAAAACCCAAAGAATTATTCAAATATCATGATTAACATAATAATGACAATTATGTGCAGATTATTAGAAAAACGAAATGCAAAAATTGATTTGCACACACTTTTTGTTTCGTTTTAAGTTTTTCTTTTTATTTTTATATATGCATATATTCTAAATACCAAATATATCTATATAGATATATATATATATATATGTGTATATGTATATATATTAATGATTATGTGTGTTTTTGTATTTTGTGATTACCGTACACAGTAATCAGCTGCAGCAACAACAACCACAACAAATACAATTACTCACAACAATAGCTAAAAAAAAAAAAATAAAATATATAGTTTTTCAAAAAAGTTGACTAACTTAACTTGTTCTATCACGACTCACATTCAATATTCCTATCAAAGCGACTGCCCAAATATTTAATAGTCACACTTGTTTTTGCCTAACACGGTACAGCTCACACTTATTTAGATGAATTTTAGTTCTCTTTTTCACTTAATACGACGTTTAGTTGAAAAGCCATCTCTATGCAACTCCAAAATAATATGTCTGAATGACAATCGATAGTTCTTCGATTACTTTTGCAGGGAAATAGTAAAAGTTTGAATTATTGTTTCTTAGAAAGCGTAGCTTCATTTAAGTCCGGCAAACGTTTAATTTAAATGCATTGTTTTAATACAGACTTATTTGAGTTCTACTTAAGCAAGTTTTCAGTCAACCTATGCTTCAATTAATTTATCGATATTTTCTTCCATCCCATCACACAACATGCAAGTACAGTCAAGATAAAATCTGCCAGAATTAGGAATTGTACAACATTCACCAAATGTTATTTATTAAAGTCAATTGAAAATAAAGTTAACTATATTCCTTTATTAGTAATTGTCTTATAAGCAATATAGCAATTTCAATAGTTGACATTTTGAAGAGCAAGAAGCATTGCTTAATGTTTTCATTTGCGAGCGATGCCATTACAACTCATATTAAATATACAAAACAAGATCTAGGCATACAAAAAGTATATATTTAAATAACAACAACTGAGCGATGTCCGAAAATTAAACAAAAAACAGATCACGTTCTGCATCATTTGCAGTGAAATATTGAACTGATTGTAAAAAGTTGGGCATTTTTGCCAAACTCATCGAAATCGATAACATTATACCGTTACAATGCGCCCCTGTCAGCACGCACAGATCATCGTAGCATACTTTCCAACACTGTTATCGCTATCGTCGTCGCCTATCGATGTTGTTAACGCAACGTGGCAAACAATAAGAATGTTAACATTTTTTTTTTATTTTAATCGAATTTTATTTTCGTATTGCCAGCGCATCTATGTATTTCTCACATTCTGCAACTCTGTGTTTAAGCATAGCACGAACACATACACACACACATACACATATGCCATATATACATGACCTCTCTTTCACACTCACATTTTAGCTCTATCCTTAACAATCGTATGAAAAGTACTTATTTGCGTTTTCTATCTTTATATTATATATATATAATATATACATATATATCTATGTGTACATGTATATTTTATTCCCATCACAATTGCAGGTATTTTTTGATTTGATGCGCGAAATAAGATCACGAAAAACCGAAGATTCGAAAGCCACGAGCGGGCGTGCTAAAGATAGATGCAAGAAGCGGAGACTTAAGTGTACCCTACTTTAGGCATTAGGTGCATACAAAAATTATTTGAAAAACAAAAACAAAAAAAAAAACTTAAACAAACAGCAACAACAACTACAACAATTTTATAAAAGCACACGCTAGTTATGCTTAAAGTAAATACCCCTATTATATTCCCCCTAAGTACTTACGTAGCTTACCTTCTTTCGCTTTTGGCTTTTTGCAACACTAAAATCGATTTTAGTTTTAACAATGTCTACCCCTTATTTTAACTTGTTTTGATTTCGATATGAGTACCGCTTGCTTCTGAGTTTATTAACCTTTTTTTTTTTAACTTTTTAACCTTGAGTTCGAACTTGGCAAACACGCACAACACACAACAATAACATTAACAAGTACTACAACTTGAAAACCCATTGCATATTGGTTAACTTCGATATTTACTAACCATAAGCGCCGTGATCTACCCAACAAGTCCAGCATGTTCATGATCAATCTTGTGATGGTAATCTACATTTTTCGCTAGTTCAATTTGAGAAAGTTATAAAAAAGCCGCAATGCTGAAATCTGATAAACTGAATTTGTTTCCATACTTTAATTTATTCGTTTTTTTTAAATTTAAATATATTTTCTTTTTGAAAGGAAAGTAAATAGAAGCTTACCTAAAAAGCAGCCAACAAAATGAGGGTTATTCGTAATATTCGTAACATACAAAATATAAACATCGATTTATGTTATCCTTAGCCTTAAAAAAGAACACACTTCACAATATCATCAAACTCTTTTTTTTTAGTTGTCATCAAAAAGCTCAACTATTTGATACAAATTTCTAGATTGATTCTCGATACTTATCGATGTTCAATATATCGATTCTCATCTGTATATCTAACACTAATTTCATTGTAGCTTTGCTGAAGTCGCTTTTATAACACTTTGCAGCACTAACAAGTTAGCAAACAAATTTGTCAACACTAAAGTTGAGTTTTTTATATGGACAGTAAAACTTTGAATTAACATATGCATTCAGATGCGGACGTATTGAACAAAATGAACAACATTTGTTTTGGGGGACAGCCAAATAACTGACTTAAAAATACACTGGCAAAAACTTATGTTATTGTATATTATCAGAAACACACACACACACGCACACACAATACAACATTCATATGTACATACACGCACAGATCGACACATACACAGACACACAGACACGCACACACACATATTAAAGTAGTTCTTATTGATTTTGAATAAATTTAGCACAATTGATTTTTATTAGATATATGTCATTTTCTTGCGGGCATATTTAAAACAATAAAAAATATGCCGCAAAATTGGTTTGCTAATTTTATTATATTTTGTTTGTTTTTTTGTAATTTGTTTGGTTTATTTAAATTTTTAGTTTTTGGTTTTGTTTTCTTAACTTTTACAAATTTCGTTTTATGGTGTATGAAACTTTTTGCTTTCGGTTTTTAGCCACTTTCAAAATTATATGTAATTCTAGAACAACCCAACTTAACATAAAAAAGAAAAAGAAAACAGAATAATTAAATGCATTCGATTAATAATGTTCTCCATTGCTTAGGTATTTTTCGATCTAATCAGGGATATTTCATCACGCAAAAAACAACGTCAGATGGACGTGAAAGAGCCGGCGAAGCCTTCTCCTTGCTGCCAATTGTTGTAAACACTCAGCTGCGACTAGAACAACAGCAACACGACAACAACAACAACAACAACAAAGGCCACATGGATATACAGCAAAAGCAAAAGCAACAGCAACAGCAACGGAAACCGAAACAAGCAACAACAACAAATCAGAAAAGAAACAACAACAACAACAAGAAAAATAATAATTGTGTTATGTTAATAATATTTAATAACAGGCAAACAACAAAAATCGTATCAAAATTTTTTGCAACATGTCAACGATGATTTAAAACTAAATAAATTATGAATTATATGTAATATACATAATTAAATAAAACTCTAAACATATAAACTAAAGTAAAACAAAATCCATTGTTTAGGCAACAACAACAACAATAAAACTTAAATTAAAAATAAAATGAAATGTTTCAAAGCACAGCCGCCGCCAGCTTTTAAATTAATCATTTTAACAATTTACTTTGCTAAACTATCAAATGAAATACACACACACACACACACACACACATAAATATATATATATATAAATACACACATATGTTATCAATTTAGCGAGCTAAAACAACAACAAATAATGCAAATTTATAAACATCTGCACTTAATTATATTCAATTTGATTTAAATATCATTTTTATTTGTTGTGTATAAAGTAATAGCAAAATGTCAAACAATTAATTAAAAACAAATACACACACACGTACAGAAAAGCTTTTTATAAATATATATACACACAATTCATATATATATATATATATATATATATAAACAAATACATAAATATAGTTTAAAAATATAATTGTAAAATGCAGCTGCAGGTTGAAAAGAAATAACAAAAAAGAAAGAAAACAAAACAAAAACTCAACAACTCCATCTCTAATCATGATATTAATACAACTAATTAATGAAAGTACTCTAATTAAAGCAAACTATTATGCGATTTTTGTAATTTTCTAACTAGCCACAAATGAAAAACAAAAAAAAAACAAAAGAAAACGAAACAAAAATCTTAATGTTAAATTACAAATACGAATAATGTCAAATAACTTTTGTAACTGTTTGTTTCAAGAAATGGTTTATTAATAATATTCTCTTTTTTTTTTGCTTCAACTGCAGCAAATTATAAACTTGTTTTAAAAATATTAATAATTGCAAACTTTCGCGCTTTTTTTTTTTTTTTTTTTTTTTTTGTTTCTTGTGAACTGCATTCTGTATTTTAGGGTTTAAGCTATTATTATGATTATTATTATGATTATAAATATTATTATTATAATGGTAATGCCTACATCTAATTATTATTAAATATATAAGTTATGCAATTTACTTGATTTCCACATTGCATTTTGCTATTCAATTTGCTAAGCATTCGCCTTCTATTATTTCGTTAGTTTTTTTTTTTTTGTTTGTTTGTTTTGTGTATGATATATCGAGAACAGAAATGCGAAAAATGTTGCTATGTATACATAAATATATATATTATATTATGATAAGGGGCCTAGAGGGAACTGGACAAACCGAAGCAGCCGAACACCAATTTTTTTTAGCGTTCTTTCGCACACACTTCGTTTTTGCTCTCACTCATCTATAAACACAATACACAGTCTCATACTTATAAAAACAATACAACACTATATATATATATATATACATATATATATATATATCGGAATTTAAATAAGAGTAACCATTTTTTTAGCTGCAATAGCAAAGCATTTTTTTATGAACTATTATAATGATTATGAGTAAAACTGGATTCAAAATATGTTTAGCTTGCAAATAAAACAAAACTATGAGAAATCAAATAAAAAACGTCTTTCATTAAGCTTTTAATTATTATTTTCAATATATTAAGTACATACGTGCACATGAGGTGTAACATTCCGATATCGGATTAGAAAATCGTTTTGGAAAAAATATTTTCTTCGATGTATTAGAAAACTCGACATCGATATATCGATTTTTTCCTAGAAAAACATTAACTAAGGGTATGAGCATGTGATTTGCCATATACTTAATTATAGAAAAAAAATGTTTGTACTTACAAATTGCATGCACAGGCTAAAATGATTAAGAAATATTAATTTTGAAAGCCTTTTCTCATTAACTGTTGAAAAAACGCGGCACTGAAGTTCCAGATTTGTGGCAGTTATTCGGGTGCAATGTCGTGTTGCTTATATTGTACTCCGTGTATGCACAGGGCGGTGCAACGCCGGGCAATTTTCTCTGGTATGAACATGTTTAGAGCAATCAGCTAAATAAATCTGAAAAGTTGTCGACTGAAAAAAGAATATTTGCTCGGATACTCAATAAAAAATTACACAAATTTACATTGCTCTGAAATCACTTTTTTATTTTTTTTCTTGCATTTTTGTTTGCTTTACACATTTATAGAATATATATATACATATATATGTATATATATATATATATATATATATATATATATATTTTGTCTCATATATTTTGTTATTTTTGTGTTGCTTTGTTTTTGTTTTTTTTTTTTTTATTTTGTGGTTTTTTTATGCTTTTAAAATTAATTTTACATATAACATTTACAGCTAAAAGATGTTCGTTTTTTTGTATTTATTTATTATTATTTTGTTTTTTATTTATTGTTTTGTTTTTGTTTTTTTTTTTTTTTTTGTCTGCTTTCTGCATTGTTTTATAACTTTTTCGTGTTTGTGTTTGTATTTAATTCATACGTTTATAATTTGCAATACTCCCGATTTGTTTTCAATTTTAAATTAAGTAAATCAAATAATAGCATTTCTAAAATGAAATCGTTTAGTAAATATAAGAATAAAGTATTATGTTCATTACTTGGCTACTTAAAGGTAATTAATTAATTATTCAAAAAAAAAAAAAAGAAATTAGAAACACATACTAAATTAATTACTTAATAAGCAAAACATATAAATATGCAGATCTTCAAAACGAACAAACTAAAAACATTTTAAATAATGTTGTTTTTCTTGTTTTTGTTTTTGTTTTTTTTTTTTTTTTTTAGTTTTTGTTATTATATTTTTACATATATTTTTATGTGGTTTTTCGGTTTTTTTTTAGAACCTAAATCTAAGCATTTTACATTTACATTTAAACATTTACACAAACATTTATGCTGTAACACTAAGTTCTTGTTGTTCTTTATTTTATTTAATTTTATTTTATTTTTTTTGTTAAGTTTAGTGTTTTTCTAATTCTTTTGAAAATAGATACCAACTGCGTTGCATTTGCTTTTTAAAATGTTTCGGGTGTGAAAATAAACTTTGATTTCTTTTTCATTCTTTCATTTCACTTTCAATTCTCAATTCTAAACTTTTTTCTCTTAAACATTGCCTGAAACTAAAATATAAATTGCATTTTATATAACACGTTTTAAGTTTGTTTAAGCTTTTTTTTCTTTTTAACAGTTTTTAAACGTGCCAAAAATGTCAACTTGCCTTCTGACACAAACGAGTTTTAAACGTTTTTTAATCAAGTATTTACAAATGGGAAAACATAAAATTGAAATATTATTTGCATATTGAAAGCTGATTGTTTTTTATTTTGGTTTGATTTTTTATTTTCTTATTCCCAGCTTCAAAGATTCCAAAAAATAAAAATGTTTCGTTTTGTTTAGTTTTCTTTTTGTTTTTTGTTATTTTTTTTTTTTTTTTTTTTTTTTTTTTTTTTGAAATTTTTATCGATCATGATTCTCTAGCAATCTTTATTGTTCAAAAGATATACACCTAATCCTTTTTTTTGTTGCTTTTTGTTTTTGTTTATGTTTAATACTTTTTCTTTAACACTCGCGCACACACACACAAATACACATTGAAAAAATGCTCCAAAATATAATATTTAGTTTAGTTTTTGTCTTCTGCTTAAATTTCAAAAAGTTGTGTATATAAATATTTCATACAAGATCTTCATTTTTATATGTATATATAGTAGCTGTGACTAAAAAAATTACATTAGATTTTGGATCAGTGATTAAAGTAGAGCTCTTAAGGCGTTTGTTCAGATTTCTACTCATTATACAAACAAACTAAAAATTAATATTAAAGAAAGGGTCCATTTGGCCATTCAACACCCACTTGTCCAACATTTACAACTAAGTCAAGAGTTAAACAAAATAAATTGAAAATAGATATAGATATAGATATAGATATATATATATATATATATATGATTTTGATTACCAAAAGTATGCTCCAATCTGAATTTCAGCCACAACAACGAAAGAACGAAGCATTTTAAAAGTGAATATAAAACAATATAGTTCATAGTTGACTAATGTAGTTAATGGTAAATATGTATTGTCTCTTGGGGGGCGTACTTTTTGGGTAGCTCTTGTAAACTAATTGACCATGGATGTGCTCAATTGAGTTGTTGCTCCTCCTTTGCAAGGCAAAATTGGACTTAAAGTTGTTGAGTTTAACAAAACTCCTAGTCAAAAATGTGACCATGGATGCAACAACACTCTTGAGTGGTGTGTAAAGTGACCCTGGCTAGCGCCCTTCAATGGGGTAGCGAATAGAAAACTGAACATGGAGAGTACAAATAATCTTAAGTTTTGCTATTTACTTATAACATGGATATATAACTGTTTGTTATGTGGCAAACAATAACAACAAGAGAACCAAACTTGGGGACTTAGCTGAATTGTGTGTTAATTGGCCAAAAATGGGTTCGTTTATTCACAAATGACAGTTCTCATAATATGCCATGTGAAGTTTTACTTGACTGTGTGTTATAAGTCTATTGTTTGTATCTTTATTGTTTACTTGTTTCGTGTTGTGTGTTGCTTATTGCACTATTTTCTTTTTGTTTTTTTGTTTTTTTTTTTTAACATTTGCTGCAGCTATGCGCTCTTACGACACATTCAATATATATGTACGAGTAGGCAATCACTACATCAACTACAACAACTACACATATACATTGAACATACATCAAACACATTGTCTATATAAACGTATGTCGCTAACACACACACACACACACGCACACATACGCACACGTACGCACATTATAATATATATGTCAACAGAATGTAAAAGTTGATTCGTGTTTTGGTTTTTGGTGGTTCGGCCAGTGACAGTTGGTCAAAACTATCGACATGTGGCTATATGTACATATATATATATAGCTATATAAATGTAATTTTGCAGCTGTTTCTATAAAATGTGTTTACTCAAAAGCAGGGTTTGTTCTTCTTTATCGTGTATATATATAAGATCTACAATATGATCTAACGGTTTGCGTGGGTTCTTAAAAAATTTGCTCTAGTTTTTCTTAGATTTGTTTGGTGTTTTTTGATTACTTTAGATGGTTTCGTTTGGTCATAGAAAACGCTGCTATAAACTAACTCATACACACACACACACACACACACGTGCACACATATTGCTAATTGATTTTGCACAGTGTATGCATTTAATGTGTCTCAGATTCGTTTTTGTCACACATCAAATTTTTGCAAAAAAAAATGTTTTTTTTGTTTAACTTTCTTATCAAGTGCTAGTGAGACACGTACACACCTATATATATGTGCATACATACATACTTAATGTGTACATACTATATATATCTATATATATAAATATATATATATATACATACATAGATATGCATGCGGTTTTATAAAGCGTTACCCATTTGGTGGTTTCTGTTACAACAGCGCATTTTTGTTTTAAATATTTTGTTATTTAAGTTACTATTAATTGCTGTTCATGTGTGTGTGTGTGTGTGTGTGTGTGTGTGTGTGTGTGTGTGTGTGTGTGTGTGTGTGTGTGTGTGTGTGTGTGTGTGTGTGTGTGTGTGTGTGTGTGTGCGTGTGTGTGTGTGCGTGCGTGCGTGTGTGTGTGTGCGTGCGTGTGTGTGTGTGCGTGCGTGTGTGTGTGTGCGTGCGTGTGTGTGTGTGCGTGCGTGTGTGTGTGCTATGTGATTTGTTGTTGGCTAATATACAAATTTTGTTTTGTTTATATTGTTTTAGTTTTTGCTAGGTTTGCTATATAAACTATATATGCATAGATACATGGTATGTGGCTAAATATTTGCTTTATATAATAGATCTTATTGTTTAATATGTGTTTGTTTAAAATGTGTGTGCGTGTGTGTGAGTGTGTGTGTGTATGTTGCTGCTATAGCCCACTAGATGTTTTTGTTGTCTGCGATTTGCTGTTGTTGTTGCTCTTGTGTTTTATATATTATTTTTGTTGTGTATAAAATTATTTATTAAAAATAATTTTCTCTTTTGTTTAAATATGTATTTTTCTTTGTGTTTCATTTTTGTTTTGATTTTCAAAATCGATGCTTAAATGTTGGGCGGAACTGTTATGTTTTTGTTGTTGCTGCTGTTGCTGCTGCTGCTGCTGCTGCTGCTGTGTGCGATTGTTGTTTGTATAACAGAAATCGAAGAAACAGAGAGTTGAGTACAAGACGTTTGTTCGTTGTTGTTGTTGTTGTTGTTGTTGTGTTTGTTTTTGTTTTTAGTAAGGTGGGAGCTGTTGCACACAATTCAGTTGTTGTTGTTGTTTTAGTTGATTTTAAAAAAAAATTAATTTATTGTTGTTGTTGCCTCATTAGTTGTTGCAATCTATTGCGCCGCAGTGCCGCTGCGCATCAAGAAGTTGTAATTGCGATCCTTGTCCGTCTGATGAAAGCCAGCGGAATGGCCTGCAAATTGTCGGAAAATACAATAATATTCAAATATATATGGGGTTTTCATGATGTGTATTGTTTACCGTTTGCTGCTGCGGCCGCGTTGGGCGTTGTTGCCACAATGGTGGCGCCACCATTGAGCGCACCGCCAGCGCCGACATGGCGTTTGGCGCTTAGCAAATGCGTCGTCGCCTGCGTCTGCGCCTGCGTTATCATCGGCGGCGAGGAGCTGGCCGATGAGGAGGTTGACCCCGTCGACGATGATGATGAGCTGGACGAGGACGATGATGACGACGAGGATGAGGACGACGATGACGACGAGGAGCCAATGAACGAGGCCGACGACGAGACACCGCTGGACGTGGAGCTCGGCGAGGGCGATGGCGTTGACGGCGTTGGGGAGCCGCGTGTCGTTAACGTTGCCCCAGTCACATTTGGACTGCCCGCTGGGCTGCTCTGCAGCGACGTCGACAATGCTATTGTTGGTGAGCGGTTGTTGTTGTTGTTGTTGTTGTTATTATTGCTGCTGCTGTTCTTGAGCAGGTTCATAGCAACAGCAGCTGCAGCGGCATCGGGATTCAGTAATGGGCTCTGATGCTGATTCGGATTCTGTGCATAGTTGACTGCAGCGGCAGAGGTAACATTGTTGTTGCTGTTGCTGTTGTTGTTGTTGTTGTTGTGTTTGCTGCTGTTCGCGTTGCTCTTGCTTATCACAGGTGACATGGCCGTTGTTGCCACAGCCGTTTGCAACTGCATAGATGGTGAGAGAGCGTGAGAAAGAGAGAGAGAGAGAGAGAGCGAGAGCGGGAGAGAAAGAGACGGAGGTCAGCATGACATTTTTTTAATGTTAAACTCTTTTCAATGTTCATTCAGATAATAATATGATAGATGGAAAATCGACAGGCCGATTTTTGGAAATAGTTGAACTGAAAGCAAACATTTGCGACATCTTTTCGAGTCGATTAAGACATGTCTGTCCGTCCGTCTGTCTATCGTTGAGCTCGTTAATCATAAGAACAATTGAATTGCAATTTTGCAGCACGAATTTGGCTCAAGCAATTGCTAACTTGACCCGTTTGAATGCAATTGATCGGAACGTTATCGATATCCTGTTTGCTTGGTACTTTTACTCCCTTATAATATTGCCCCGTTCTGGCCGAATACGTCTATTTTTTGGAGCTATTTACTTGGGTTTGTTATACTGTTAAACTTCATAAGCATCGGACGATAAACAACTAAGTAAATCAGGCAAGCATTTGAAAAAGTGAGGCGCTCAGGGAAGAAGCACAGCCAGAGCTTTTCTTTTATATTATTATATATATATATATATATATTATAATTTTGGTACTATTTCATGGACATTTCATACACAAGTTTCAAGAATTAGTTTTTGTTTTGTCAAATCATTCGGATCAGACCTTAATTTAAAAAAAAACTATTTGCACAGGAAATTCACATATGTCCTTGCTCTGCTCCTAGCCAAAGACTGGTTAAATAAGCTGGTGAACTAGTTCCTGATGGTTGAGTTATTAGGCCCACAATTATGAAAAAATATAAAGAAATTAACATTTTTGAGTAGAACATTGCCAAATTGTTCTTGAAGGCACTCGAAGAAGTTAAAGAAAATCTTAGAACTCAAAACAAACACAACTCCTGCAGAAAATGAGCTGAACTGAAGTGAGCTACATATTGGAACAACTGAAATATGTAGAGAGTCGTCGAAAGAGCTGCAAACTAGTTAAGGATTCATTCACAACTGGTTCAACTTGATAAGCTTGATGTGAACAGGCTTCTCGTTTTTGCAAACATGAACTTTAATGAACTGTTCTAGACTTTGCATCAATATCATTCAATGCAACTTACAACAACGGCACAGACGGGCGCGGTGGTGCCATCAAACAGAATGGGTGGGGCTGCTCCGGCTACTGATGATGGAGATAACGACGACAACGACGCTGATGATGATGACGACGATGTGGTTGCCAGGCAAACGGCTTCATTGACATCTGAAATGGAAGCAAGCGAGAGAGAGAGAGAGCTTTAGTTAAATGTATTTAGGCAATTCTGGAATAGATATTCGAGGCAAATGCAACTGAAGATCAATGCGATCCGATTCGATCCGATCCGATTCGATTTGATTCGATGCGATGCGAATCGAAATATTTCTATTGCATAAGCTGAAGGTCGTGACGGGGGTTTGGGGGTTTGGGGTTTGGCAGGGGCTGGCGTGTGTTCGGTTTCAAATGATATGCAAAACTTGAGCTACTTTTTGTTGTTTGCGCTGAGAGCGCAAATGCAAATGTCGACAAATTGCCGCAAGTCTCAAGTGTTTTTGGTTGCATTCGTTTTCATGGTTGCCCAAGTAGCCGGCTGTGCACACTCTCACACCTCCCACACCTCCCCCCATCGCTCTACCAGTCAACCGCCTTGTATTTGGAGGTTCCACATTACCTTTGTCGCTGAGTGGAATGCTCTGATCCGTGGGGCGTTTCAGGCTGTTGAGGCGTTTCTGCAGCTCAAACTTTTGTTTGGCCAAGTGCTCCATCTCTACCTCCTGATCCCGTTCGTATTTTGACAGTTGCTATAACAAGAGACCACACATGTCAGACAGAGCCAGATACAATGGATGGGAGAAAGAGAGAGCGAGGTAGAGACGGCTATATGTACATACCAAGACATATTTGTGCGCCTTGTCGAGTATTATCAAATTGGATGTCTTTTTGCGATCCTCCTCCTTGAGCGGCAGCTCGTTCTTGAGCACCTCGTAACAGCCCTTGAGGTGGGCCCGCCGATTCTTCTCCAGCTTGTTGTGCACCTCGCGCGTGCCAGCCCTAAATAAAACAAAGAAACCATTTCAAGACTTCGAGTTCAGGTTGAATGACCCTACACAAAATGCCAACAAGACTATCGATATCTGCCGATTATCCCTGTTATCATGCGTAGAAGTTCTTAACGGGTTTTTTTTTTGGAACGAAACCGATAAGACGTATTGTGAGCATCAATATATCGATAGACATATTTTGGATATATGTATGAGTTGTTAATTGGATTATTATAAGAATACGGAAAAAGATCTGTAAAATGAGAATCAAATAATTTGCATGGAAAGGATGTAGTTAAACGACATCGATAGACGAATCGTGGGTATCAAAACATCGATAGAAGTATCGAACGTGCAATGTATCGATAGTCATGACGTCGATATATAAGTTTTTTATTTCGATTTTTATAAGAATACGAAATACAGTGTGTGGAACAAATTGTATAAAATGAAAATAAAATAATTCACATGCAAAGGATGTAGTTAAACGATATCGATAGACGAATCGTGGACATTAACATATCGATAGACGTATAGTGGGTTTTAATATATCGATAGAAGTAGCGTGGGTATTAACATATCGATAGACGTACTGTGGGTATCAATATTTCGATAGACGTTACGTGAGCGTCATTATATCGATAGACGTTACGTGAGCGTCATTATATCGATAGACGTATCGTAACTATAAATGTATCGATAGTCCTAGTGTGGACTTATACGTTTTTAAATTGAATAATAATAAGAATACGGAATACTATGTATGGATAAAGTCCTGTTAAAAGTTCGACGATATTGACAGACATACTCAAAGTACCGATAATTGTGAATATAAATATACTGATGGTCATATCGTAGGTATCGACTAAACGATAAAGACACAGTTGTATTTCAATTAGACACTGAAGTTATTTAAGATATTGATTGATTATGGCTGAAACTGAGTATTTATTGAGTACGTATGGGTACATACAATATTACGAATAGGTATCTATAAATGCTATGGGCCCTATGAGTACTGTGGGCATATCGGATAGTCTGTGGGTCGCAGGATGTGCAGATGCTAGATAATTTATAATTTAGTTGGGCTGGATTCACTTACCCATTGCTATTAGAGCTGATGGTACGCCTGCGACCGCCGTGGCCGGTCAGCTGAGATCCCGTCACTGGCGCCGAGCTCGAGACGGATACGCCCGATGCCTGATGCTGCTGATGATGGTGATGCTGCTGCTGCTGGGCATTGAGAATCTGTCGATACGAGGTGACGGCTGTGGCGTTTACGGCTCGTCCAGCGCCACCGTAGCTCATGTGCGCATCCTCGGAGCCGATGAGTGCGCCATGGGATTGCGCTGAAAATTTATGGGAGGACATTGAATGCGAGCGGATTCTGGCATGCGGCTCAAACACACGCCGAGTGGCCACCGGGGGCGGGGTAAGCGTTAATTGCGATTTGGGCATTTGGCGTGACTGCGCCTGGAAGGGGGCCAATGCGCTATCGCCAGAGATTTTATTGGCGCTCGTTGTGGCCGCTGAGATGCCAGCTCCAACTGTGGCTGCGGATCCGGCTACTGACCCTTGCGAGGTTGGGCAGGCGCCTTTGGCGTCCGCCAACACGAAATACTTGCACGGTAACTCGGAGGCAGCGCTGGCAACGCCGGCTGGCAGCTTGTGCTTCAGCTGGGGCGCGGTCGTCGCCGTAGCCGTGACCGTGCCCGTGCCCGTGCCCGTGACCGGCACCTGAACCTGCAACGGCGACGTGCTCGACGCCAACAGCACAAAGGTGGAGCCATCGAAGCGGCCAGCGCCAGTTAATTTTGTTGCACTTGTTGCATTTGCAGCTGTTGTTATTGTTGTTGCTCTGCCTGTCGCTACTTGTTGTTGTTGTTGTTGTGGTTGTGGTTGGGGGTAGGAGTTGGATTTGGAGTTGAAGTTTGTGGAGGAATTTTCATCCTCTAAAAAACAATAAAAAGAAAGAAAAACACAAAATAAATAAATATAAGAAATATACCAATAGGCCAGCGAAGAAATATAAAATAAAAGCAAAGTAAAATTATTTTAAAAAAACTCTAAAAGAAATTCAAGGTCAACAAATCTGATATTATGATATATTCTGTGTGTGTGGGTGTGTGTGTTTGTTTATAGACGGATAAATTAAATGTTTTAGTGCAAAGAAATAACTTAAACAAAAGGTAACCAGCTGTTTAACTAAACTTAAATGCAAACGCAACCAAACTAGAAGATGCCCAGCTTCATCTTCCCGTAGCTCCCATTTTAGGGGCAAAGCGTTCCACAAACTATTCGAGGTTTATAGTCATATATTTGTATAACTTGTTGGCACTCAAACCAAGGCACAAGGATCTAATATTCTTCTTTCTTCGTTCAATTTTGGAGGTATCCAAAAAGTTAAAATGCTCCTAGTCTGTGTTAACTTTATTAGCTAGTGTCTCGATCTGTTATACTATTCAAGCTAGTGTCTCGATCTGTTATACTATTCGAGCTAGTGTCTCGATCTGTTATACTATTCGAGCTAGTGTCTCGATCTCTTATACTATTCGAGCTAGTGTCTCGATCTGTTATACTATTCGACCTAGTGTCTGTTATACTATTCGAGATTGTGTCTCGATCTGTTATGCTATTCGACCTAGTGTCTGTTATAGTATTCGAGATTGTGTCTCGATCTGTTATACTATTCGAGCTAGTGTCTCGATCTGTTATACTATTCAAGCTAGTGTCTCGATCTGTTATACTATTCGAGCTAGTGTCTCGATCTGTTATACTATTAAGCAAGTGTCTCGATCTCTTATACTATTCGAGTTTGTGTCTCGATCAGTTATACTATTCGAGCTAGTGTCTCGATCTGTTATACTATTCAAGCTAGTGTCTCGATCTCTTATACTATTCGAGCTAGTGTCTCGATCTGTTATACTATTCAAGCTAGTGTCTCGATCTCTTATACTATTCGAGTTTGTGTCTCGATCTGTTATACTATTCGAGCTAGTGTCTCGATCTGTTATACTATTCAAGCTAGTGTCTCGATCTGTTATACTATTCGAGCTAGTGTCTCGATCTGTTATACTATTAAGCAAGTGTCTCGATCTCTTATACTATTCGAGTTTGTGTCTCGATCAGTTATACTATTCGAGCTAGTGTCTCGATCTGTTATACTATTCAAGCTAGTGTCTCGATCTGTTATACTATTCGAGCTAGTGTCTCGATCTGTTATACTATTCAAGCTAGTGTCTCGATCTCTTATACTATTCGAGCTTGTGTCTCGATCTGTTATACTATTCGAGCTAGTGTCTCGATCTGTTATACTATTCGAGCTAGTGTCTCGATCAGTTATACTATTCGAGCTAGTGTCTCGATCTGTTATACTGTATGAGTTAAACCATAAAAACGTAGTTTCCAAATAGATATTTATCGATATTATAGGTATTGAAAGAAAAACAAACAATAAGCCCGCTCTCAAAACCTTTTCAACTGAGTACAGGGTATATTATGAGCATATGAAAACAATGCAAAAATACAAATAAAGTTGTTAAATAATAAGCAAGAACAACAACAACAAGCAAATAAATAACTTATAATGAATTTGAAAATATATAATTATGTTAAAATGAATAATATAATCAAGGAATGCTAATTTTAAGTGTGAATACAAATGAATCAAGCGATGAATCAGATTAATCTTGCTCCAAAATCAACAAATTAGCTATGTGCTATGCATATATATATGTCCATACATATATATGTTTATATGTGTATGTTTAACTGCACACATATGTATGTACATTTAATGTAAATGTTGCAAACTAATTATTTTTCAAACAATCAAATATTTTCCCACAGCCAACGACAAATTGTCAATCAATATTTCATGCTGTTCACGTGCTTATTTAATTTTCATACAAAGCATTTATTTTTACAACCCAAACCCGTTCATATCCAACTCGGATACTACAAATGCTAGAGACTTGAAGTTTGAAAGAGATATGCTTATCATTATTTCGATATCTTTTCCCATTGCCTTAATTTGGATAAATATCGATTTTAAGACCTGGGCCTTGGATCAGACTTGACACAAACATAGATTGTCATATAGTTTATTAACAAACAGCAGCAACTCGCAATCAACAGTACAACTTGAACAGGTGAACAGGTGAACAGGTTGCAAGCAATAAGACTTGAAACTAGGTCAGAGAATTGAAACATTTTGCCCTTAGATAAACCCTAATAATATCAATAGGTTATACAGTCCAAATTAGTATAATATGTAGTTCTATAGTTCCCTTTTAATATGTTATTTATCTGAGATAAAATAAGAGAAAGCAATTTGATTCATTCATGATGATTTGAAGCATTCAAGATTGCAAACAATATTAACAGAAGTTAATACGAAAATCTAGTTTTGTGCAGGCAAAATCAAAACGAGACATAAGACACTTTTCTAATTTTCGTATCATATCAAATACACAAACTGTTAATAACATTGAAAATCGTAAAAGATATTAAATTTAATGTTAAATAACAGATGTTTCTCCTCTCCGAAAAGAATAGAGTTAAGCCACAATCATAAGCATCCCTGACAGAATGTAACATTGATGTACAGTGCAGTTACATGCATACATATGTACATACATAGATGTAAATCAAGCTGTTAGCAGAACAGGTCCCCCTCCCTACAAGCAACATTTTGCACTCCCTTTTCAAAAAAAGAAGAAGATAAATATAAAAGGAAACAAAAAAAACAAAAGCAAACACATGCAGAAACAACTTTTAAAGCTGCACATTTTTGGCACGCACACTAACACATGTTCTCTCACTCTCACTGACTCTCCCTCTCTCACTCTCTCTCTCTCTCTGCTGCGGCGCATTCGATCGCCACGTGCGCTTTCATCACGTGGTCCCCCACACACATGCGCTCACACACTCGTGCGCGCACGCGTGTGTACACATTATACACATACCAAGACGATAATGACGATAAATCCATTTCTTTTTGGGCGGCGCCGCAGCCAACGCTGACGCTGACGTTGACGTTGACGTTGACGGCCACTGCAACTGCGACTGTTGCGCTAACAGCAAAGCTTGAAGTGCGCTGAGACGGCTCAGCAACTCAGCGAGCAGCTGGCGCTGAGCTGACAGATAATCAATGTCAAATTGTTGTTGTTTCTGTTGTTGCGACATATTACTGTTTTCATGTACCGAACGAAATGTAACAATTGCGAGAGGTAGAGCCCAATGGCCGGCAGCCCTAGCGCGCGACTAAACGGCAAATGTGTTTCTAACTGCGCGCGCTAACAAAGCTGACAACGAAATGCATAATAATGCAAATTGAAAATAAAAACAAACAAAAACAACATACGCATACGTTAGCATATTACAGTTACAACAACAACAATTGCATCTGTCATCGATCAACAGTAAAGAGCTGTCAATTTCTATTGCGTGCTTTTAGGCGACACATGAAAAAAGGGGGAGGGGTGGAAGAGCGCTCGCAACATTCACACTCTCTTCGCACACAAAGTCATGATTACGTGAGAGAGCAGAAGTGCAATTGCATTGAGTACAAAAGAGGCTGAGTGAAAAGTGACGACTCGACTACCGTTGATTACACATTCTCGCGTATGCTATATACATATGTATGTATGTATGTATGCATGTATGTACATAGATACATATAGAAGTAAATGTGTAGATTCTTACTAATTTCCTTTAAAATATCGCTATCATTTCGATTTATTGCTATCGATATTTGAATATTGATATAGAAACAAACCAAATGCAATTGCATTAACAAGAGGACATTATTTATGCTATGCATTATATTTATGATATGGTTCCATAGAAACTAAAGTCAGGCTAGAGTAATGGCTGATTCGAGAGCCACCCACTCGTGCACTCAACCCATACTCTCTTCTATTTATTCTTAAACACACATACACATGCTAACGTGTGCATGTATGCAGCCAAAAGCTGCTCTGAGTTGCATAACATTTGCAGTTGCTTGCCGTCAGTTTGTTGTTTGTTGTTGTTTCTGCCGAGCTCAGCTGAGCGCAGGCTGGCTAAAAACTAACACAAACACACATGCACATGTACCGAAGCACAAAAACAACAGGGGCAGCACCAGCAGCAGCGGCAGCTTAAGACAGCTGTCCAAATATTACAAGCGCCAAATAACGGGCATGCAACAACAGCAACACAAACTGTAAGTGTTAAGAAAATAAACATAAAACAAAAAAATAACATAAAAAGAAAGGCAGACGCTAATAAAAATATGAACGAGCTCTGTCCAAAAAAGACAACAAACCAAAAAAAAAAAAAAATAAATAAAAATGCGTACAAAGTTCATTGACTTTGCTTTACACTGCCGCGGCGTGCAAAAGACATAAAGTGAGAGAGAGAGAGAGGGAAAAAGAGCGTTGAGAGCGCCTCTCGCAGTTTGAACATTGTGTTTTCAATGACAAAAACAAACACACAAAAGCAGCAAAGCAAAGTGAGAGCTACGCGCTCCGCTGCTCTCTCTCTCTCTCACTCTCTCACACGCTCTGTGGAGCGCCGCTCACGTGGGGCTGCTGGCAGCGCTCGCATAAACAACAACGGGGGCTGCTTATGTGCGTGCGTTCGCGCGCCTCTTTCTATATGTATGTACATATGTATGTATGTATATGTGTGTTGTGTATGAATGCTGCCATGTAGGTCTATGACTAATTTGTCTGGTTGTTTTTCACGGTTGCGCTTGGCTGGCGACGGGCAAGAGAAAAAGAGAGCGCACAAACAAGCGAGCGAGCGGCGACATGACGTGACCCCAAACAACAACAGCAACAAGTACGAGCGTACGTGCAAAAAGCCAAAGACAAAATGGTAATAGCATACACATGTATGTTTGTATGTACATGTGCATGTGTTTGTATACGTACGTATACGTATGTATGTACGTTCATATGTACAAATATGTATAGGCTGTTTTGTAAGTGGCACCCAAATGAGTACAGCAAAAGCTACGCAAACGAATAAAACGTATGTAAGAAATACATTAAAAAGTGACTTCCACCACGCACCCCCTTTTTCTACCATTAGCCAAGGCAATGAGCAATGAGAGCAACAATAACAACAGCAGCTAAAGTAGGCAGCAAATTTAGCACATGCAAATTTGGCTGGCTTGAGCTGAGCAAACAGAAAGCAGCAAAATCGCTAAAAATATAACAGTACCTGCTGCGGCTACTGCCGCCGCACTTGCAATCTGGCCGCAAGAGAGCGGCGTATGGGCAAGACAAATAGAGAGAGAGAGCGAAGAGATATCGCGGCCCGGCAGCTCAATATTTTGGCTGCCAGTGTGGCTGAACAGTGCGCGCCCACGCAAAGTGCACTGCTTGTACGACGCAAACAAGGTCAAAGCAAGTTTAAATGCAACAGCAGAGGGAGAAAGAGAGCGAATTGAAGTCATAAACTGGGACCTAATTTGATTTTGGAATGTTGCATGATGATGCATGATACTTGCGTTAGAAACTTGTAGCTTAGTGTTAAATGTTCGACACTCACCCGAAACGATGCTGCGGCCTTCGCTGCTGCGCCCCGCTGTCCCTGCCGCTGCCACCAATTGCCCATTGCTGCCAGTGACGACGACGGCGGCGTTGCCGCTGCCGCTGCCAGCGTACTCATATTCGTGAGTAACAATTAATTGACTGCGTGGACTGCTATGGCCAATGCTGAGACCGACTGCTGCTGCTTCTACCGTTGCTGCTGCTGCAGCGGTGCCGTTAGTCAGTCCATTATGGCTGTTTACGATGGCGGGTGTTGTTGTTGTAATTGCTGCTGCTGCTGCTGTTGGCGTGTTGTTTCTGTTGAGTTGGCTTGCGCTGTTGTTGTTGTTGTGAGCAGTGCTTTTGCTGCTGTAGCCATTGCCATTGATGAAATGCCCGCCAAGACTGATGGCAACGTCGTCCCCGCCGTTCACTGTTAGCTGTAATCGCTTGAGGTTTTCCTGCTGCTCAATGTATTGAGCAGCGTGCAGTAGCTCTGTTATGCCGTCCTGTGACATAGCCGCGTCTCCCACAGCCGCCTACACACACAAACACACACACACACCACACACACACACACACACACACACACACACACAGCGCAAACGAAGAGAGCGAACGAACGTAGAAGAGAGGGAGAGAGAGAGAGAAAGGGAGTCACTCAAATTTGGGTCGGCACGTTTACAGTTGAAATTCGGTTGGTTTTGTTGTTGTTTGGCTTCGTTTTCTTCTTCTTCTAGTTCTTGTTGTTGTTTTTGCTGTTGGTGGTTATTGCAGTAGCAATAGGCCCCGTTACTTTTGATTAATATTGTTTAAGTTTGTATGTATGTATGTATGTACATATGTGTGCTGAAATGAGAGTAAATCGCAATTAAAGCTACGATTAGTATGCAATATGACTAAGAACAAATTTAATCAGCAAATAGCTAATACAACCAACAAAAATAATTAATACGATTTAAAAGTGATTCGCATATTTGTATATCAAGCTTAAATTAAACATATGTAGCTGTTTTCACTCTCAAAAAAAAACAAAGATAATTGCTTATATATTTATATTTATTGGCTGGTAAATACTATATTTTAAATTCGAAATCTATCTAAATCGATTTCAGTACTTAAACTGTAATAAATGTAGCTACAACAACAGCTATACCGTTAGCTTGTATTTTATTGCATTTAAGCATTTAAATCAAATATATGTATTATAATAATTCTCTGCTCTGTTCTCTTCAAATACTGAACTGAATTTATTCAAGTTTGATGTTCATTGTTCATTGGTACTTGGGGATAGCGAAACTAAAATATTTGTCGCCTGTATGCGCAGCAGCGCAGTAGCGCAGTGTCGCAGCAGCGCAGTGGCGTCGCAGCGATCATGGGCAGCTGTTGTGTTCATGGTACTTGTGCACAGACAGCTGCGTGGCGGCAAAAACACAAACACACACAACAAACGCACAGACACACAGCAAAGAGAGGCTGCCCCAACAAGTTGCAGAGCCGCGACGCCGACGCCGATGCCGATGCCGACGCAGCGGTCGCCTATCAATGAAAATTACATTGACGCGTGCGCGAATTGAATGTCGGCAACGTCAGCTGCTGCTCATATTAAATGCATGTGTGTGTGTGTGTTTGTGTATCAGACCATTGACAACTAATGCTGCATTGTATTTTTGTCATAAGTAGCCCCGCTCATAATTCATAAAAAGGTCAAGGGTCGAGGCATTCGACAGTCGGCACCTGGCGACAACAGAAGG
The DNA here is from genome assembly GCF_003285875.2 of Drosophila novamexicana. Taxonomy (NCBI): domain Eukaryota; kingdom Metazoa; phylum Arthropoda; class Insecta; order Diptera; family Drosophilidae; genus Drosophila; species Drosophila novamexicana. The sequence goes on from NW_020824887.1 coordinate 78,703, forward strand.
ACATTGCAGCCGGCTGCCGCATACAAAGCGCTACAGAACGCAACTGAGAGGGGGACAAGCAGCGAGGGGCAAATGCTGCTGTTACAGCGAGCGCAAGCTTTCTAGCGCGCAGGAGCTTTATTTATTATATAGCGTGGGCGCTGTTGTCAGTCGTCCCTCTCTCTCTCTCTCTCTCTCTCTCACTGTATCGGTCTGTAGTACGTGTGCTTTGCCTTGACATTAAACGCAATTTGATGGTCCTCAGGCAACCCCAGGGTTGCCAGGAGCAGAGCTTTGCCGCACGAATACATATGCACATACACATATATGTAATTTTGTGACAGGGTGCGACGTTGACATTTCTTATTGCAAATTGAAAAGAGAGTAAGAGAAAAGAGAGCAAGAAGTTGGAAGAGAGCGTGCGTGCGTGCGTGCGTGCGTGTTAAAGGTTGACAAACTTGTGCGTGTCCAAATTCTATTAAATATTCAAATGCGATTTGCTTTAAACGGAATACAATTCGCAATAATTGACCAAGTTAACAAGAATAAGCCAAAGCTGGCAATTAACCGCCCTCACCCAACCGCCCACAGCGTTCCCCATTTGGAAATTTGAACGCAACGCGATGACGCGACGGCTGCCTTATCAGCTCTCTTCGTACCTTAACCAGAAATCGACCCTGTACCCTGGCAGGAACTACAACATCGGCAAAACAACAATACAATATCAAGCAACCCCATGGGCCAAGGGTCGGGGTCGCACCTCGTCGTATTTCCCAATACTTTACGGCCCATTGTTGTCGTCGGGCTTTCTTTCCATCTTTCTTTTCGGGTGAGAGCATCGCGTGAAAGAAACCTTTCGAGAACAGCCCGTAGCTAAGCAGAAGGGGGCAGCGGGGTTGTTGCCATTCTGAATGCAGTCAAATTCAAATTCCTATAAAGCACTTCAGTATCCCTAAAACCGGATCCGTTCCGGCAGCGCCTGAGAACCTAAAAGTCAAAAGGCAGAAATCTAAAGAGAGAAAACTCTCCTCGGCTTTATGGAAAAACTAATAGCACACAAATTATTTAACATTGCGGTTGATTAAGCCACAGTCAAAGGAGGAAGAAAACGCGAATCTTCAGCAGATAACCAAAGGCCCAACCATATTGAATGCACACACATACATACATATGTGTATGTGCAAACATACATGCATACATGCATATGTATGTATGTATAAGCTAAGTATGTGTGCGTTAATCAACAAAGCTGTAGATCGCCGTTGTATGTTGTCATTCGATACATATCACACTTGAAACTTAATATTCTTAAGTACATAAAGCAACAAAAAACAAAACAAAACAAAAAAAAAGAATAAACTGCACTTGTGTAAGTGTGCCCTAATTATGTGCATATGTACATTCACATACATATGTAGACATACATATGTGCATGTTTCAATGAGCGCAAATGTGTCTCATCATCGACAGACGACTTATCCAAGAAGCAGCAAAGCAAATCTATGTTTAATAAGGTTCTAATAAAAACAGTTATGTCTTCCCGTGAAGCTTTCAAAAGCTTTATGTTCATTTTGCGGGGAAGTACCGTTTTACAATTCGATAAGAAAATCACACAGGCACAGGTTCAATATATGTACATGCATCTCTTCAAAGCTACCCCTTAAAAGAGGTATGTAATGTATGTGTGAGACAATGCGAGTATAGTCATAGCGCTTGTATCAAATACATACATAAATATGCTAAAATTGAATTTCATCTGTGTGAAATTGAAATGGTTAGTTAAACCTTTTTCAAAAATGAGTAATTTAGGCGAACGAATGCGCTGATCTTTCAGATCAAAACAACTATTTTTATTCACTTTCCAACACTTCACGAAACTCAAAAAGAATGGCAAATAATCATACTCATACTTCTATGTCTCTATATTTTGCTACATGTTTGGCGCCAGTAGGGTATATGCTAGTCGAGCAATCTCAATTTGTTTTTACCATATCAATATTATTGTCAGTCGTGCGTGATCGTACGTGCACGTTATGTGCTGACACGTGGCCATCTCTAGTTTCAAGCTTGTTATCGCAACAGATGCAATATGTATATATGCATACGTATGTATGCAGTATGTACATATGTATGTATATGAACGGCTGCATGCTTGCAAGTAATTCTGTGCTTAGTGACACACACATACATACATATGTACATAGATGCAAGCCACAGCGCCAGTTATTGTCGCTCTTTGCTTTCAAAGTCGTTCGTAAACTTTAACATGTATGTACACACATACATATGTATGTACATACATAAATAGAAACATGCACATACGCATATACATGCGTCAATATGCATGTGCTTGCATTGATACTTTCTACGCACATTTGTTTTTATCATTTTACATATATGTATTTGTATGTATGTATAGAAAAAAACATTGAAAACTGACGTTAAAAGCAGTAAAGCAGCTGAAAAGGGAATGAAGAAAGTGAATTTCAAAACAACAGCATTCAGCGATTGAAGAGCTTATAAAAACAAAAGAGCGGCTAAAGCATAAAAGCAAAAAAAAAAAATAAAAAAAAGCAAAATGAAGAAAGCAAACAGAGAAAGAAATAAAAAAATTCTGGTGATGCGAGGGTTTCTTGCTAAATGCTTTCAGGTTCAGTTTCGCACACAGAGAGACACGAATTCAACGTGAGAGCCAGAGATGGAGCCAATACACACGTACACACGCACACACGTACACACAACAGGCAGCCAAAGAGAGGCTACACACACATTGCCACGCACTTTCTTTGCATTTCGTTTTGACGTCGTTTTATTATTGTCGCTAATTTCAAAAAAAAATAATAGTGTTTGCAGCGTGCAAGAAGAGAGCAATAATACTATTACTGCATATAAAAATAGCAAAATGATTGTCTGACGGCCGAAAGAGCAGGGCAAGCAGCGCGAGAGCGATGTTTGTGTTTATTGCGTGTCTGTGTGTGTGCGTGTGGGTGTAGGTGTAGCATAAAGGACATTGCCAGAGAAAGAGCGGGAGAGTGCATGAGAGAGTCTAAGTCAGAATTGTGGCGACGTTGGCAGCGCTGCTTTGCTAATGTTGTTGCCGTTAGTTAACCACATCTACATACATGTACATGCATGCATAACATACACAAATACATCTTCGAGTTTTTGTCATGCTTGTATTTATACAATTTATTAAAAACAATAAACACACACACAACGACAAAGACGACAGCTGCATGAGCCAAGGCACGCGCTTTGTGGCATGAGCACGAGAAAAAAAAGCTTACGCACACACACACACACACGGGCGAGAACAGCGAAAAAAGCTGAACCACGAATCCGAAAATTGATCTATTTGGTTTTTTTTTTATTTAATTTTTTTTTATACACATTTTTGTTTTTCTTTTTTTTTTTTGTTTGTTTCAAAAAAGATGTTGTATTTTGTATGTTTTGCACCTACTTCTTTATCTCATTTGTTGGCAAATAGGAATTGGAAAAAAATAGTAATTTGTTATTACTGACGCAACGGACTGACGTCGTCTGCTGCTTGCTGCGACTGCGACGACGACGCGCACGGCACGGCTAAACAACGTATAATGAAAACGGCAGGCGGCAACGCCAACGTTGACAAACTGCCAACAGCGCCAACCAAAGAGAGCTAACGAAAGAGGGTGGGAGAGAGCAAGAGAGGGAGAGAGAGAGAGAGAGCAAAAGCGCTTAAGTGAGTGCTGCTTGGAGCTTGCGCGTGCTTGTACTGTTTTTTTTTTCTTCTATGTGTGTGCGTGTGTGTAGGTGAAACAGGGAGAAGCGCAAATATAAGAGGAAACCAAAAGCACGCGCGCCATGTACAAAATGTGTCTGTTGTGCATGCTGGCAGCGCCCCGCCCCGCCCCTTGCAAGTAAACTACACTGGCACACTCACACACTGATATATGTGTGCATGTACATACATATATGAATGTACACATGCATACATATATAACCGAACGTATGTATGTATGTTTTGTACACTGAAAAGGGCACATGCTAAAAACAAAGCCAAAAGCTGACGAACTGGTCCGCAGCAGCAGCAAAAATCGACTTCGCTGCTGCTGCGCCCTGCACTTTGAACCGAAATTGCTCTTACACACATAAATATGTAAGTATGTATGTATGTATGTACATACATAATCATGTATACGTGTATTTTTTAAACATACATACATACATATGTATGTATGTGTATGTGAATATGTGGTAGTGCATGTATGTACATACATTGCACATATGGATGTATTTGTTGTTTTTATTTACCGTTGATATTATGAACAGTTTTTATTTGTTGTTATTTTCCACACACACACGCACACACACACTAGCGCGTCGAAACAAACTTATATACATATGTATGTACCACTTGAAAAAAATAAACGATAAAATTGCAAAAATTAACAAAGGTTTTTTTGCTAGCTGCTGCTTTGTTTTGTATTTTGAATTATTTTTGATCGTTTCGCTTCTGTTACTCAGCTTCTGCTACTACCCGCACACACTGCAATGACACAAGCAAAAGCAAACTAAATGCTGGCGCTGTGGCTGGCTTTAACTTTGACTGGCACAGCCGCCGTCGCAGTCGCAGTCGCAAGCGTTGCGCCAACAGCAGCAGCAACAGCAGCAGCGGCAACAACAGCAAAAGCATTTGCAAAAACAACAAAAGCAAACGCACAGTGCAGCCGCAATACGCGAGAGCAGAGAGCGCGAGCGCACGTGACGTGGTGCCGTTAAATTGTGTGCGTGTATTTGTTTGTGTTTGTGTGAGCGCGAAACAGGAAGAAGAAAATAAAAACAACAACAGCGGCAGCAGCAGTCGCGCCAGCAGCGGTCGCGGCAGAGCTCTGTAATTGTAAATAGCAGCGACGGCAAGAACATTAGGGTGGCACCGAATACGCTTGTAAGCCCGATTGTACTGGAAATTCGAGAGCATGTTTTATTTTTAATGAACTTTAAGGCGCATTTGCTAATAGCCAGTGGGGGCGCTACAGACTACAGGCTACAGGCTACTGTTGCCTTTGCTAATTGGGAATTGGGTTACAATTACGACACTTGCCTTTCAGGCCTCACAATTGTATCTTTTGTTTAAGACTCCATGTGTCTGCAATATATACAGATACTTTACAAAATTGCGTACATATCCAAGCAGAGCGTTAGTTATTTTTTTTTTAAATATAAAAACTGCTTTTATTCAAATAATAACGCATCATAAAAGCATCTCTTTCTGGATAGGCTTAAAAATGGTGTTGGGCCACCCTAAGATGCTGCGATTAACTTGCGCTTATGCTGGGTCGCAGCGTCTTCGAAGCTGACTGTGACTGCGATTGCGGCAGCGGCAGCGACTGCAGCAGCAGCTTCTTTATGTTGCATTATTGCTGCGTTCGGAGCGTCAACAGTTGTATGTTATTGTTTTTGTTGTTGCTGCTGTTGCTGTTACTGTTGCTGCAGTGCTGCAGCCGCTGTTTATGCACTGTTTCGTTTTCCAAAATGTTTTGTTGGCCGGGCTTTTGTTATTGTTGTGATGCGTCGTCGTCGGCAATTTCGAAACGTGCTGGCATTTGTGTGGAACGGAACTTGTTTTGATATGCATGGGCTCGTCGTAGCGGCAGCGCTGCCGCCGTCCCATGTAATAGCTGCAGCGGCTGCGGCAGCGGCCCCAACAGCAACAGCAGCAGCAACAGCAAATTGTTTGTTTTTACAATTCCTCTTGCATTTTACTTTGTTGTGCGTTTCCCTTTATATACTTGTACATACATATGTGCGTAAGCATTTATGTATTTATCGATGTGCATACTATATACATACATATGTGTGTTTATAAGTGGGTGGATGGAGGGGGGCAGCTTGCAGTCGCTGCTTGCGTCGCTGCCAGCGCAGCGAAGTTTGAAGAAGGTTCATTGTACTTTTTTGGGTTTCGTCTTCGCCTCTTTGTTGCGCTTCTTCTAAACATCTTACAGATTTTTTTTTTTTAATGTTATGCTCTGTCGCGCGCTCACCCATATGCGTGCGTGTGTGTGCATATGGGTCAAAATGTACAATTTGAAATGCGTAGTTATTGCTGTTTGTACATATTTGCGTACATACACATGTACATGGGCAAAGATGAATGCATGTATGCATGCACATTCAACTGGCGAAACAAGTTGCAAGTGTGCAAAGCAAAACAGGAAAAGACTAAAGCCAACCGCAATAGAAGACCTCAAAAACAGGCTCAAATCAGATGTGATAGCTCCTCACATTCTGGGAGCCCTATCGTGTACACATGCGTGATTTATTCCCTGCAGGGATACATGTCAATACATATACATACGTCATGTACACATGCATGTATGCATGTATGCATGTATGTATGTATGCAAAGCAATTAGTACACTTTTTCATATGCGATTATCTCAAGTTCTGTTAGTCATGCGAATCCTCTTTAATTTGCCTTGTGCTGATAAGAGATGGCTAAGAACATAGTTTCAACTAAATATTAACTTTCACTACCCACTTTGGCACACATACTTAGTATACACATAGTGAAGGGCACTAAGCAAATATGGGCTATATTTAACATGTACTCTGGCTAAAGTTTTCTCAAGCATATCTCTATTATCCAGACACATCTATTAGCTGGAATACCAAATGTTTGATTAGAAATAATGAAAACTTAAAAAAATGTTGAATATTTATATTTGAGTTATTTTAATCGGAATTTTCGACTATCCGAGCTCGTTCCCGAGCATTGCGTTTAATCGAGTTTCAACAGTATTTGCTTAAACATGTAGTTGCATTTATTTATATATGAATTATTTGCGCAATTGTTAAATTCTAAAATTAAAGACGCGTGTTCAACGTGAGTCGGCCTGGTGAGCTCTATATAACGGGAAAGTTGGCCCACTAACTTGTCAGTTTCCACTTTCACTTCTAGGTGTGAAGGAATCGAACAGGGTTCTTGCTGAATACTTCGCCATGAAGCTAGTTATTGGCTGTCTTATTGGTAATACCGAATTGCATTAGGGCTAAGGGATTGCAAACGACAACTATACATACTTTCAGCTAGCATCCTGCTTTTGAACAGCTTTGAGCTCTGTTCGGCTGAATGCGAGTGCTCAAAAACAAAACCAAATCCAGTAACAACTACAACAGAGGCATGCCCACCTGAAACGACACCCGCTTGTCCTCCAGTAACAACTCCACGTTGCTCAACAAAAACAATTAAGCCAACCAAGCCCACCAAGCCAACTAAACCAACACGAAGGACAAAGCCAACAACAACACGAAAGACAAAGACAACGACAACACGTAGAAGAAAACCAACAACAACACGAGGAAGAAAGCCAACAACAACACGAAAGACGAAGCCAACGACAACACGAAGGAGAAAGCCAACAACAACACGAAAGACAAAGCCAACAACAACACGAAAGACAAAGACAACGACAACACGAAGGAGAAAGCCAACAACAACACGAAAGACAAAGCCAACAACAACACGAAAGACAAAGACAACGACAACACGATGGACAAAGCCAACAACCACACCCAAAACGATACCAACAACAACACCAAAAACGATACCAACAACAACACCAAAAACGATACCAACAACAACATCCAAAACAATACCAACAACAACACCAAAAACGATACCAACAACAACACCAAAAACGATACCAACAACAACACCAAAAACGATACCAACAACAACACCAAAAACTATACCAACAACAACACCAAAAACGATACCAACAACAACACCAAAAACGATACCAACAACCACACCCATAACGATACCAACAACAACACCAAAAACGATACCAACAACAACACCAAAAACGATACCAACAACAACACCAAAAACGATACCAACAACAACACCCAAAACGATACCAACAACAACACCAAAAACGATACCAACAACAACACCAAAAACGATACGAACAACAACTCGGAAGCCAGGGTGCCCATGCAAGCCATGTGGACCTGGCGGTAGGCCTTGTTTCGCGTGTCCACCACAAGGACCGCTCTGCAAGGAGCTCTTGGCCCAATTGGAATCGCTTAAGCGGAAGATTAGAAGATGTGTCTGTGCCCAAGATCCCTGGTTGTCGATATAAGCACAAAATGGAACAGGTTACCTTCCCGACGTCTGAAACCTTGAACGATAGCTGTTGACTTTCATCTAAATTTGTTGCCTATTACTTAAGACAATTTTTTATTAAAAAACTAAATACAATTAATAATGATTGCATTCAACTTATTAAGTTTATAATCGAATATGTTGAATGCTAGACTTCCAGCTATTTATAAAGTACTTGCCGGCGATATCCAGATATCCAAAGTTTCCTACTTGCTTTCCGCAATCGGTAGGTGACGTTTTAAATAACATCTTACATAGATTCTCGAAACTGAGTTTCGAGTCGATGGGATGAAATACAAAAGTTTCATACTACAGTTTTCCGCTCATTTTCCGAACTTGGTGGTGGATTTACGAAAATAGCTGAAAAACGTATTCCCTAAAAAGAAAATGTTGAACCCGTTCGATGGAACTTTAAAACTTTCATTAAAGATGTCGGATTTTATGAAAAGAGTAAAACAAGTTTACAATTAATGTTAATAATAATCTATTGAAATGAGTTTCATTCCGATCGGATGCTAAACATGCTAAATTCCACCCGCCAGTGTGGAAAAATCGCGAAAATCGTGTGCATGAAACTTTTCTGGTTCACCAACCGATCGGCCGCAAACTCAACGATCTTTGTTCCTCCTTGGTGGAAATTGGGATTCAAAGATTTGGTGGGTGGCGTTTCGTGTTCAAATTTAGTTCCAAAGATCTGTACGAAGCATCATTTGTGGCGTGTCTCACGCTTTTCGCAGAATCCAAGCTTCCTCGGTAAAATGCGATTCTGATTTGCATCAAACTTATTTTGGAAAAAAAACCCTATTTAACTTTTTATACCCTGAACCCATTAAAAATGGGTATAAGTGTATAATGTATTTGTGCCAAATCCAAATGTATGTAACAGGCAGAAGGAAGCATCTCCGACCCCATAAAGTATGTATATTCTTGATCAGCATCAATAGGCGAGTCGATCTAGCCATGTCTGTCCGTCTGTCCGTCCGTCCTATAAGAGCTAGACACTGAAATTTTAGATGTAGATGCTCCTAGTTCCCGCGCAGATCGAGTTTGTTTCCGATTATCGATAACTTACTCCGTTTCACAGCAATCGATAAAAATCTATATCGATATCCTGTTTTTTGGGCAATTTTGGTAAATAATAAGAGCTAGAGTCACCAAACTTGACATATAGCTTCTAAAATAGAATAATTATATGCATTTGATGTTAGAAGAAGAGGGTTCAGGGTATCCCCTAGTCGGGAGCTCCCGACTTTTACCTCTTACTTGTTGGTTTGTTATCGGTTTCACACTCGTTTTCAAAGATATTTATTAGAACTTATTCAATATTCTTAGCACACGTATCACCCAGATCTCAGAATAGTTGAGAGTTTGGAATTTAGCTCCTTCTGTTGCTCAGGTACATCAATTTTTATTCAATTCGTCGATAGCTTGGCCCGCCTACTTAGGTATCCAAAAAGTGGAATAAACTGGATCTGTGTATACTATTCGAGAGGGTATATACCAGATTTGGTGTCTCCAGTTCTTAAAAGCTCAGACAACAGGTTTTCAGTTTCGATACTTATCGATTACATGGAAGCAGAACAAGTTATCGATAACTTACGATTTCAACAAACTCAATTCCCTAGCTCAATTATTGCCGGAGTTGGATGCGTTTATTTATACGTACTGACAAATATTCCACAATTTTGACATTATTCTGTCTATATTTAACATGCAACCTGCAGCAAACCTGATTAAATAAATATTTGCTCAAAAATTTAGTTGCATTTATTTGCGCAATTGTTCGATTCCAAAATGAATGGCACGTGTACAACGACGGTAGAACGATGAGCCCTATATAAAGCGTAGGTTGGCCTGTTAAATTATCAGTTTCCACTTTCACTTCTAGGAGTGAAGGGATCGAACAGGGCTCTCAGAGAGTACATCGAAATGAAGCTAGCTGCTGCCTGCCTTATTGGTAAAGTCGTATTGCAAAAGGTCTTGAGAATCGCTTGGCAACAACATTCATCATTTCAGCGAGCATCGCGCTCTTAAGCAGTGCTGATCTCTGTTTAGCTGGTTGCGGCTGTTCTCCAGAAACTACAACGCCGCCATGCCCAACAACAACAACAACAACGCCATGCCCAACAACAACAACAACAACGCCATGCCCAACAACAACAACGACACCATGCCCAACAACAACGACAACGACACCATGCCCAACAACAACAACAACGACACCATGCCCAACAACAACAACGACAACACGAACAACGACAACACCAACAACGACAACGAGAACGACGACAACACCCACAACCACAACACGAACAACCACAACACGAACGACTACAACCCCGACAACGACACCCTGCCCGACAACAACAACACCAACAACGACGACGCGAACAACAACAACACCAACAACCACGACGCGAACAACAACAACACGTACAACTACGACACCAACAACCACGACACCAACAACGACGACACGAACAACAACAACAAGGGCACCACCAACGCCAACAACCGAGAAGCCATGGTGTCCATGGAAGCCATGCGGACCTGGCGGTAAACCTTGTGTCGGATGTCCACGACGAGGACAGCTCTGCATGGAGCTGATTGCCCAATTGGAGGCGCTTGAACGAAAGATTAGGAGGTGTGTCTGTGGTCAACAGGTTTGGTTGTTGCGGTAAGAAGCAGATGGATCCAGTATTGTGATCGATAAGTACCGCCACCCGTTGACTACCATTTGAATGATATCTACGGATTGACATTCGTAATCGTTGATTATTAATTTTATGATTGTTATTTTTGCTTTTAAATATTTTCAAATATATGTTGTTGCATTAAGTTGAGGCGTTGTTACTGTCACGACTCGTAGCTGACATGATAAAAAAATCGGATGAAAGGGAACCCAGTTTTTATCTAAGGCTAAGACAATGTAATTCCGTAGCCAATTTCTAGGATTACAACATTCGCAAGGCGCACTATGAATATCTTATCGATTACTAATCGATTTATAGTAGTCGCCAATAAAAGGCAAGTAAGAGGTTCTAGTCGGGAGCTCCCGACTAGGGGATACCGTGCACCCTCTTCTTCCAACATCAAATGCATATATATATTCTATTTTAGAAGCTTTATGTCAAGTTTGGTGACTCTAGCTCTTATTATTTACCAAAATTGCCCAAAAAAACAGGATATCGATAACTATTTTTATCGATTACACGATTGGAAACGTGACAACTTATCGAGTATCGGAAACATACTCGAGCTGCGCGGGTACTAGGAGGACCTTCAGCTTCAATTTCAAGTGTCTAGCTCTAATAGGTTATGAGATCCTTGCGTTCATACATACGGACAGACAGATTATATATATATCAAGGAAAATAATATGATTTGGTTCGGGCTTCGGCTTGGTGGTTTTTTGGGCAACTGGTTTGGTTCATGGCAAGCTATCAATTAGAAAGAAGGCCGGGTTCAAACCAGTTCGTAACCCTCGTATAAACAGGGTTTTGTGACACTCCCAACTTAGCCCACAGGCTTTATTAAGCATATGTTGATATTTTAAAATTGTGCTTCATAATTGTCAATGCTCTAGTTACTGTTGGCTCATAAGATAATCAATACTAAAAGTAGCCTTGAACCTGGTTGGATACAATCGATAATTTGCATATATATTGACCGGGAGAGTTGGGCCGTTAAAGTCATCAGTTCTCATCACTTTTAGCGAGTGAAGGGATTCAAGCATTGTTCTTGGCAGAAGCATCATCATGAAGCTGACCATTGCCGTTCTTATCGGTTAGCTATATAGAAGTTGGGGTCTGTCAAATACATACTAGATCATATTTGATTATCTTAGCGAGCTCTCTGCTCTTCAACCTGGTCGACCAGTGTGCGGCAACAAAACTAGCCGCTACAAGAACACCAAATCAACCAACAACAACTCCAAAGCGAACAACGACAACAACAACAAGGGCACCACCTAAGCCAACAACCCAGAAGCCACGGTGTCCAGGACCTGGCGGTAGATCCTGTGACGGATGTCCACCAGAAGGCCAGCTCTGCAAGGAGCTGATCGCTCAATTGGAGGCGATTGGACGGAAGAGGAGGTGCGTTTGTGGTCAGAAAGCTTAGTTGTTGCGGTAAGAAGCAGATGGACCCAGTATTATGACCGAGTAGTACCTCCACCTCTCGATTACGAGCGTAATTGTTGATTGTTGATTTAATTAATTTAGTTCGTGTTTTTAGTTTTACTGATTTTATATATAATTCTTTATTTCGCTAATATTTCGGATGCTTTTTATACCCTAATGTAAAAGGGTATAGGCAACAGGCATAAGATGGCATATCTCATTTCATACTCCTGATCAGCACAAAGCGCTACGAGTAAGCGTTACGCCGATTAAAATTATTTAAAATTATCGATAAATATCGATTCAGCATTGAGCTGAAGATAGAATGAATATAAACATGAATTTGTCTTCTTCTGCTTATTTGATGCATTTGCACAACTGCAATATGCCCAGTTTTATCCACATTCAGTGGATACAGGGTATTTGAAAGTAGAAGCCGTAAATGTAAGGAAATAATATTCAGTCAAAAAGCTTATAAGCTGTCTCTGTGTCTCTGCCAGCAGAGATCAGAGAGCAGAAGAAGAAGCCGCAGCAGCAGTCGCAACAGCAGCCGTCGCCGATGCAACGGTGCAGAGCACGGCTAGAAACTCCAACGGGAGCGCGTCCTCTAATTGGAGTTCATTACGAGGCAAACAACAACAAACCCAAACACACACACACACACACACACACACACACACACACAGACAGCAACAGACAGCAGAGCGCGTCGAAACAGGCGTGAGAGCGTAAACGGTTTATTGTTGATATGTTTGTGTGCTCAGAGAGCCCGATTGGGTGGCTGGGGAGCGAGGGCGAGAGCGAGGGCGAGAGCGAGAGCGAGAGCCTGCAGAAAACCGGGTGAGTAAGGAGCATGGTGCGAAAACAAAAACAAACGTTTAATGCAAAGAGCGGGCAAACAAATTGAGAGAGGATGACGAAAGACAATGTGAAGCAGCAGCCAAGAAAATGCGTCGCAAAAACACAGCGCAGGTGCGCAGAGTGCAAGTCATGGCGGCCGGCAGGACGAGAGCCAAAAGCTAAGCAAAGTGAGTGGGAAGGCCAATACAGTTTTAGGCACCATCGCCTGTTAAACTGTAATGACATTCATATGACATGTGGCAGCAAGTGGAGAGTAAAAAAGTTGAAGAAAAATATAAAAACCGGAAAACAAATTAAAGAAGTCGACAACAAGCACACAACAAACAGAAAGGCCAACAACAACAACAACGTGCAACGTGCATAGCCAACACAGAGAGAGAGAGAGAGATAGAGAGAGAGAGCGATAGCCAGGAAGACGCGGGGCAGCGAAAAAGCGAGAGAGAGAGAGAGAGAGAGAGCGAACGCATTTGCCACGCTGTTAAATGTGAATGAAAACAGCGAAACGCCAGCGTCGGCGTTTGCGTTGGCGTCAACTCCGAAGCTGACTGTGCAACAATTTGTTGCCGTAACATGCTCGGAGAGCGCATCAAGCGAATAAGCGAGCCAGCCAGCCATTGGAGGGCGTGAGGGAAAGAGAGCGAGAGCGAGAGAGAGAGAGAGAGAGAGAGACGGTGCAATAGCAACAACAATAACTGTTAAATTGTGCAATGAAGGCAGCAAATTGTCAACGTCGCGCCGCCCCATCAGACATGACGCAAGCCCCTGCGTCGACAGCGCTGCCATCGCCCACACGGCTTTGGGCCTCCTTTGGTTGGCTGCAATGTCCTGGGGATTCGCCATTGCCTACGTCCAGTTTCAGCTGCAGACTTTTGCTCCTGGCTCGCGCGCGCAACGCTCTCTATTTATAAAATGTCCAGGCAATGCCCAGTTTCTGGACTCGAGCCTGGGCCCGTATCCGGAGTCGCAGTCGAGCCCGGTGAAGCAGACGTTTACGTTAACAGGGCCCAAAGCCGGAAGTGCAGGCGCCCCATTCGAATTATGTATTAATGTAGCCATTCTGCTCAAGGAACCTCTGTTTATATATATATATATATATATATATAGCCATATATTCGACTTGCAGCAAGCATATAGGGCCCGAGCTGCAAACCTCACGACAAATTGTCGCTGGCTCGGCTTGGGGCTCGAAACAATTCCTTGCCTGGCTTTTCACATTCACGAGTCCAGGTCCATGCTTCGGTTTTTCATTGATATTCCAATTTGTAATCAAACAATTCAGTTTTGTAATTATATATGCCCGTTCTACTATTCTACTATTTTCATATTGAAGCTGCGGGCTAGATTACAAAACAAAAATAAATATGTACATATGTATATATATATATATACACATTTATATATACATATATAGAGTTCGATTATTGTTTTTGGTACAATTTATTTGGTTTAAGATGTGGGTGACGGTTCATAAGGAATTGGAATGCCGGATTCAAACCGATAATAACTTTCTTTTTGAACCCTCGCACCTATGCAATGAATAAATGTTTAAAAGTGGATTATAATTTATCTGGAACTCCATCTATTTGACAACTGAAAACTGAGTTATTCCATCCATTTGTCTATCTGTATGAATGCTTCCATCTTTTTTGTTGCTTAAGATCGATATATCGATAAATATCGATATGCTGCATCTGGTTGCTGAGCATATCGCGATTTGTTTACAGTTTTGCGTTCACCATGCGCAGATACCTTCTATATGATATTCTATATGATATATTGCACAAATAATTTACAATTGTTCACAATTTTTGTAGAGCAATATTTCATTACAGTCAACTAGCCTAGGCCTTAATCCTTATGCAGTTTTCTTAGGATCTGCAATTATAAATAAAGTTGATATTTTAGTGGTAAACCATAGCAGGAATATATATGTATATATATATAATATTTTGTACGCTTAGGTATATACTGAGATCATTAAATAATTATTATGTTAGCTCGAAGAATAATTTGAAAATAGAGTTAATTAGAGACTGGGCAGTCACTTAATACCTCCCAAAAGCTGACTTAACATCTAATATATAAACAACTTCATTTATTTTTGTTAAATTATAAACCTAATTATAAGCCGATCAGTTTGAGGACAATGTTGGGTATAGGTATGCACACCAAGGCAGGCCTTCTCAGTACGCAGCTATAACCACTTGAGAATTATAAGCAACTAACGAAGCTGGTCGAGGCAGAGCCTAAGTTTGTGGCTGAGCCCTGCAGCTTGTTTTTTTATAATCTAAGATAAAGAACCCTTCGATCCTATAATCAGCAGAGTATGCTGTTAACTAGTGTTAACTGCAAGGGTCCATTCTACAATGCAGATGTTAATCTAATAATGGAAGCAAAAAGCTGTGTTAAATGTTTTTCAAATTGTTTATAATTGAACATTTACAGCTTATCGATTTTCATGCTAGTTACGTGAACTATGCAATCTCTATGACTCTCTATGACTTTTTCAAAGTGCAGACGGGTATAATGTGTTTTTGGAGACGCATGCGACAGGCAGACAGAGCCGATCCAGCTTTAGCCAGCTGTCTAGAAGCTGGAAACAAATTTGGTGAATCGTATGCCATTTTGAAGAGATTAAGAGTATTGGAAAATAAAGGACGAACAATCTCGTTGCTGTGTACAGGGTATTTCTTAGTCATGGCACTTCCAACTGGCAGTGGCAACTTTGCCATGTGGCAGCTCAATGTGCGGCGAATGAAATGCTTGGATGAGTTTGGACAAGTATATTGAAAGGATAATTCAATCTGGTAGATTGTGGCAATCTAATAGATTGTGTTCAAGCAATCCCAAAGCAATTTTTAACCACAGCTGTCAGCTGTCCATATTATTGTTCTTGCTCTTGTTATATAATTATTTGATGTGCCAACATTCAAATACCAGCCCCTTGCCTATCTGTAGTCAATGCGCACTCCTGGCTGCCTATTGCTGCCTCTATTTATTTGTTCACTCACAACGTTGCAGCGGGTATGATAATGCGATAAAGCAACATGTAACGAATCTCTATATCACGAAACTGTCAAGGATATGTTTTTCGTAACTTGACAAATCAATCAATTGCCGGGTATTACCCGGCCTCGTCTCGGTCAAGTTTTCTTACTATTATTCTCATTTTCAACATCAGAAATCCACCCATTTCCCGTCAGTAGACAATTTACATTTTACCATTATAGCTTTAGTCCGCATTTTCACGTAGCGCAGCGGATTTCAGACAAGCACGACAAATCGTGGAATCCGTTCTTGCAATCAACATTTGTCAGTTCATATTTTGATACCCTGAACCCATTAAAAATGGGTATAAGGGTATATTGTATTTGTGCGAAAGCCAAATGTATGTAACAGGCAGAAGGAAGCTTCTCCGACCCCATAAAGTATGTATATTCTTGATCAGCATCAACAGCCGAGTCGATCTAGCCATGTCTGTCCGTCCGTCCGTATGTATGAACGCAAGGATCTGAGAACCTTTAAGAGCTAGAGTCTTGAAAGATGTAGATGCTCCTAGTTCCCGCGCAGATCGAGTTTGTTTCCGATAATCGAAAACTTACTCCGTTTCCAAGCAATCGATAAAAATCGATATTGATATCCTGTTTTTTGGGCAATTTTGGTAAATAATAAGAGCTAGAGTCGCCAAACTTGACATATAGCTTCTAAAATAAATATATATATGCATTTGATGTTGGAAGAAGAGGATTCAGGGTATCCCCTAGTCGGGAGTTCCCGACTAGAACCTCTTACTTGTTTTTTTTTTCGTTTTGAGCTGGTTAAGTTTTTAATTAAAATTCCATGGAATGGCAGCAGTTAAGGCACTTGGCGTAACTTTGCACTCGATTGTTGTTGCTGTTGTTGTTGCAATTTGCACTGCATTTGTCAGGTTTTGTTTCGCAGGGCCTCGTTACTCATACGCCACGTTGTGCGACTCGCGCGCCTGCACGCATTTTGTTGCCGCTCTTCGCGCTGTTGGCCATATGTCTCATGGAACGGCAACGTGGCGAGTGGCAGAAACGCTGTGGGCTCGCACAATCTTGGCGAATCGCAAGCAATGGGGTGGCTCGAGTGCCATCAGCCGCATGTCACAGTAGACGCATGTGTCTTATTAGGAGTATTGCTCACGTGTAGCCTTTACCTAACTCAGGCGTGCCTCCGCCGGCCCAATACAGAGCAATTGCTCGAATTCTTAGAAAAATTGTGTGCCGGATTTCCATAGAAATGGCTAAAGGATATATTTAGAATCCATCAAAGTAACTTTGCAAGACAACGCACGACCCAAGGATTAAAATTTAAGTTTTCCATTGGTTTCATGATTGGTTCACTCAGATCGATGCATGCATATATTAGTATATTATTATGAAAGTCATTTATGAGTCAATTTAAAGTAACAATTTATGATTTGTAGTCATTTTTAAATTTAACAGCAAGTCCTGATTATTATTACTTAAGAGTATATTGGTCATGATGCGCTTCGCAACTGATTCAATTGCTGATTTTAGTATATATTCTATTTAAAACATTGCTAATTTATAGTGTAAAACCGCGTCCCATCATATCACATCACATCTACAATTGAGTTGCGGCACCCGATTCGAAAAGTATGCGCATATTCCGTATTACATTGAACTTGAACGCTCGGTCATCGCTCGCACTTGTGCACCCTACAATGCCCGCAGCCTCCCTAGATGTGCGATATATAGAGGCTCACGTAATGGCTGTATAGTGCACACATATGTACACATATATCTATATATACTATATTACGGTAAGCTTGGTCGGGCAGGTCCAACTGACAGATGACACTTAGATACCTATTCCTGTACATATATTGTAAAACCCTCTCAGATAACTCTTGTATTTGTTGATCGATGGGCATACAATTTGTAGGGCATAAATATAGCATGGAGATGTGTGCACATCCCAAAGATGGAGGATATAACTCTCAGAAGAATTCTTAATTTCAGAGCAAGTTCGGTTGGGTCTAAATAAAAAATAATCAAAACTCTTATGCTGTTTTAGAATCGCGTAAAGCTATTTTATGACTATATTTTGTATTTCTAGCTCTGTTAAGATTCAATATATGTTTCTTCGGTCAGGTTTATTATACCCGTTTACACATTTACCATAGAATGATACAGGGTATAACAATTGAAAGACTGACTGACCCTACTGATTGCAATGCGCCGAGTCCCTGACTCTGGTCTTTGATTATAGGTTGCCGTTGTTGTTGGTGTTGGAATTTATGCGGGGCCCTGGTTAGTGATATGAATGCAGATAGAGGCGCGATACGTGGGGTAAGCATTTCCATTGTTGCGTTTTCCATTTTCGACTGCATTTGCATTGCAATTGCAATTACACACACACACACACACACACACACACGGCCTCTATATTCGTATCTGTATCCGCATTTGTATCTGAGTCTGTGCCCGTGTGTATCTGAGTATGTGTTTGGATATGTTTGTTGCCTATATGCATGTACATATATATGTGCATACACACACACACACACAGATGCACACATATGTAGTCGATTTTTGTTCCTCTTTTCATGCATAATTTCTGTTGCTTTGCGTTGCATTTCGCTTTTCCTCCAGTTCCATCCATTCCCCTTGGCAGACCCAACATTTTTTAACATTGAAAACGTACGTTGACATAAATGCAATCAGCACGCGCCATAGACTGCGCCTGGAGGGGGCTTCGATGTTGCGTGGGTGGAGACGATGGAGACGGTGGGGGGGGGGGGGGGGGGGGGGGGGGGGGGGGGGGGGGAATGCAGTGGAATTGGTGGCAAGATGAAAGTCCGAAATGCATGAAAAATCGATTTACTTTTAGGTAAATCTTTTATTCGTATAATCATTTATGTGCTTAGAAATCATTCTAAGTTATCGATAAGAATCGCAGGCTATCGATAACAGGCATCTTTAAAAGCTAAACAAAAATTAAAAGCTTAATTAAAGATTCAGAATTTGATTATTTCTGTCATGTCATTAAATAATATCGAGAGATATCGACTGCAATTTATCTATTCTGTATGTCAAGAATCGTGTTCCGATTAATCCCTAAGAGAGGGTATTATTCTTTAGACGGACTGTGTAATGAATGGCAGGTTACCGACCCCATCAAGTATATATATTACTGAGTGATATATTCGCTCTGTTTCTATAGAAACTGTTGTTTAAGTCTTAAAGCTATCATCCTGAAACTGCGCAGGCAGTTCATATTTAGGGACCACAATATCATACAGCTTGTATAGAAATGAATTTCACTTTAAGAGCTGAACTTTTCAACTAAATATTGATCAGAATGTCATCATCCTGGAACTGTTATATCAAAGGATTGAAAGGGTATTTAAGCTTCGCTATGACGTCCCAGCTTTTCTTAAGCTTAAACTGGGCTTCCAGCAACTTGCAACTTAACTGCATTTACGAATGCAGTGATGCCTCTTGTTTGAGTGAAATAATGCTCTATTGAAATATTATGTTAGGCGTCGCCAGAGTTCTTATTCGCTTTATACCAGGCACACAATACGAACAGACACTTGAGACACTTCTTAATTAAAGGCGACACATTTTTCGAGTTCTTTCCGTAGCGAGCTGGAGAACTCGCTCTTCAGCTTTGGCTACACATAAATTCAAATTAACGCTAGGCACGACCAACGGCAAATGTAATGGACCATTTGTGCTCCGGATCTCTGAAAGGATTGCCATCAAATGCAGGCATAGCTATAGATGATGATGGTGTGTGCTTGGAGGAGCAACAAAATACCCAATTAGAGGCATGCAACAGACTTCCTTTCAGTCCAGTCAAATAATTAGCGCAACATTAGCGACAGTTGATGGGCACAAATGATGATGAAGATGTTGAAAAGCATGATGATGATGTTGGTGATGTTAATGATGCCATTTATGATGCTGATGTTGAAGATTATCATCATGATGATAACAAGACATTGCATTTGATACACTTCATTTGATGAAGAGACAACTTATAAAAGCTATATTCGGCACGCCGATTATTAAATACCCTTACCAACATATGACTTATGATTTTGCGTGTACGTGAGGTGACTTGCGAAGATCACAATTGCTAAATTTGGGTAAAATATCTCTAGAAACATGACAATTTTCCAAGCCAAAACCTAAATTTACATCGAGTATTCCTAGAGAGCTTCATTATATAGGGCCACAATGTTAATTGGACTTGGCCTAGAAGAAGCAGGTTTGGTTAAGATATCTTGAAAAAAAAACCAAACAACAACAACCTCGTCATCCCAATCAACAAATATATATCGGAGAAAACAAAGCTCCATTAATTCATATTTGGCTCCGTCTACTTCTGATTCCTAAAGCATGCATCACAGAATGGTGCAATATGTGAAGTTGATATGAAGTTATTTTAATAAAGCAGCTTCTTGTCTTGAATTATCTGAAAGACGCTAATTAAACATCATTTTGGGGTGTTGCACACAAAAAGTGGACAACAGCTGAGAAATTCAGCATTTTATAGTCTTATCAATGATACAAATTTGTGGACTGCATAAATATGTTAGTCATATGGAAACTAAAGCCACTTTATAGAGGTAATTAGCATGTGGGCAAACGAAAATTTACATACAGACCGGAAGTCCGTTGATAGGGAATAGAGATGGCCGCAGGTCCTGGCACGAGCAACTATCAAGGACTTGAAAAAAAACACAGGCCCGCACGGAATATGTTTTTAAAATTTCAATGAAAGCAAAACGAATTTCATTATCTAGATCTTTTCGACATCTTCCAGAATTTTGATGTCGAGACATTTTTATTTAAATAGTGCAAATGAGATATTTCTTTCAAATACTTGTATCAACAACTAGCTGCGATATATGTACATATATTGGCGAATATGTGGCATACATATTAGCCGGACTTCTAAGTGCCTTTATATCTCGTGCTATTGAGTACAGGCCGTAGCACATCGTGCCTGTTTCGTGCTCCATATGCCCAAAAGCAGCTCCATCGCTTGCAGGGAGTGAATCAAGTGCCAAGTGCCAAGTGCCGAGTCCATAAACAATCCATAGAGGTGAAATTCGTTTTGGTTTTGCTACAGCTGCTGATTCTGCACAGGGCAGGGCAGGGCAGGGCTTGCACGGCGTGGGGTGTGCAGTGAGAGGGGATGGAGGTAGGTGTGCTGTTTTCTCAACTGTTTGCATGCATAAATCAATCAAGCAGAGTGTTTGCGCATATAAAAAGGGAGCAAAAATATAACTCATACTGATATAGGGCTAGACACAACAACAACAACAACAACAACAACAACAACAACAACAACAACAATACTTCTCGCACATAAGAGCACAAGCATATATGCATGCATTACATATATACAGTATGCATATGTATTCATGTCTTTTCAATTTCACAAGTACTTACGATCAAGCTACAAATAATGCTCGACTAGACAATACCCTGTGAAGAGTATAACATTATCATAAGCATATCAAGAGCTTTTATATTTCATTTCCTCTGAACATTTAATACTTCTACACTCCTAAACATATGTATATATATGTATATATCTTCATCGCGTTTTATTTTGAAGTTCAATAATCCAAATATGCCCTTTAAGTATTTTGGTGAAAGGGCATGAATGCTTTCAAGTGTTAAATGCATTGCACACTTTGGCATCGCAACGAACAGTGGGGCACATGTTTTAAAAATCCAGGACATAATTGTGTAGTTCGCACGAGCGTCAGAATCCAGATCTTTCAACTCGACGATAAAAAACGTAATGCCTGGATAAAGAAGGGTATTCTATAGTTGAATGTGTGTTATATAATGTGTTCCAATACATCCATCGAGTTTCAAGAAATATGAATACTTTGTTAAAAGTTCCATTAAAATTTGGGGCAACATACGAGAGACTTACATAAAAGTTATCGGGATATCGCATCAATGAAAATAATGTCAAACATAAAATTCCCTAATGTAAAAGATATATATAAAGACGATAGTTACTCTAGAACTGACGAGTGTTACGTATTTACGTATTTACTTGTTTATTGCAATTTCAACCCCATTTCACCTTTCGAATTTAAAGGACATCTGCATTTACAGACTTAGCTCCACTGTGCGACTGCTATGACGACAATGGCAAACAAAATGCTGTCGAGTTTTGATGACGCTATTAACCAAGGGTAACAATAACAACAACAACAAACGAAATATATATCATATATGTTTTCCGAGGAGCAATGAACATGCAACAGAATTTATAATACGCTTCAATTTTAATGCATTTAAGTAAAAGGAAAAAAAAAGTTGTTTCGTGTTGAATGTTGTGTTTACGAAATGAAATATAACAAATGCGATACAGATACTTGAAAAATATTAGAATCCAAAAATCCATTTGCGTAAATCGCCAAACAAACAAGATTTAAATCAAGTTTTTGAAAGTTTGTTAGAACTTTTTTAAAATCGACATTGGTCACATTAGCTAAGAGCTTTGTTGGAAGAAAACTTTTTAAAAAGGCCTGAGTAATTCTAGAATCGAACATGTTGCTAGTTTTTAGTAGAAAAACAAATTCTTTCTAGAGCACGATTTATTTATTATTTATTTTTAGTTTGTGTTGCCTCCACTTGGCTACTTAACCTATTGAAAATGTATTCATATATTTATTATTATCGATATTATTATTATTATTATTATTATTATCATTATTATTATTATGATTCTGTATTATTAATTAATTGTTATCATTATATATTAATTATTTAGAATAGGAGAATGTTTTCATTTATTTATTAATGATATTTTTATTGTAATTATTATTATTTTTTTTGTTATCATTATCATTATCATTATCATTATCATTATCATTATCATTATCATTATCATTATCATTATCATTATCATTATCATTATCATTATCATTATCATTATCATTATCATTATCATTATCATTATCATTATCATTATCATTATCATTATCATTATCATTATCATTATCATTATCATTATCATTATCATTATCATTATCATTATCATTATCATTATCATTATCATTATCATTATCATTATCATTATCATTATCATTATCATTATCATTATCATTATCATTATCATTATCATTATCATTATCATTATCATTATCATTATCATTATCATTATCATTATCATTATCATTATCATTATCATTATCATTATCATTATCATTATCATTATCATTATCATTATCATTATCATTATCATTATCATTATTATTATTGTATTTATTATTCTTCAATAGCGCTAACGGCAATGACCTAATACAAAACTACACCAACTTATTGGCCAGGTATTCGATCCCGGATTTATAAATATTTATCTGTTACTGTGTTAACAGAGAGACGTCTTAAGCTTAAAATATATAATATATATTAATATTCGAGTTTGTGGTAGAAGCATGAATACGTATGAAAACCCTAACGAAACATCGGAGGCATTCCGAATAAGGAACATTTCCATAGAATTTTGTATGTCGCATGAGTCATGGCAAAGCCGAAGTGCCTCAACTGAAGAGACGTGTGCTAACATTATTATCAATGCGACGGCGTCGCCGCACGGCTGCCTGTCAAACTCAAATCGCCAAGCACACACACATGCAGACCTATAGACGTGTGTGCCTGTGTGTATAATCAAAGTATGACACTCTAATTAGCAGGCACAAAATCGAAAGAAAAAAAAGAAAAATAAAACAGGGACCAGACTCTGGGCGGAGGCGTATTTTGTACTGTGTTGTTCAAGCTTTTCACTTTCGAAATTCTGTGCTCCGTTACCCTACAAGAATAAGGTCTTCTATAGTGGGCATATTAGCTATGAGTGTACACTTAGCACAGCAGCTGAATTGCTGCATTTGAAATTCATACGTCAATCAATATGTGGCAAATAAAGATGTTCACAATAAATTACACTAACCTTTTATCTGTTGCAAGTTTATCAAAAGTATACCGCAAGCCCTAAAATCAAACTGCGATGCCTATGGCATGCCTCGATTTGAGGTTCGACACTTAAAACTGGGCTATCACTTTCATGTATATAGATTTCTGTTCAAATCTGGCCTTAACACTTAATTTTTTAATTTTCAGCATATATAGCCGTAACCAATATACCCGTTTCTTATAGGTGTCTGATAACATGTATGTTTAGCGGTTCTGAATGTAGGGTATCCGCATTCGCGACAAACGTGTTTTCTGTGCATTTGCAAGTCGTGCTTGTATTTTGTAATTGCAGCGTTTGTTATTTGCCTTTCGGTCCTGTGCCATATTTACACACACATGCACACACACACATATACGCGCACACACACTGTTATTTATCACATTCACCGTCTGCTCGCGCCCTTGTGGATTCAAGACTTAGGCATGTACACGTTTATAAAAAAGAAGAAGAGGAAAATGCAAACACTTATCAGCGCAGTTGGCCGGGGAGGGGGCTGGCAGCGGCAGAAGCATAATCAGCAGCCAACAAGAGCTGCATGCAGCTGTTATTGTTGTTCCTGCCGCTGCTGCTGCTGCTGCTGCTGCTGATAAGACGGCAATGCTGCGTTTGTGTTGCAAGTGGCAAGCCAGCACATGAGCTGCAGGTCGCATGTGGCAAGTGGCGAGTGGCAAATTGAGCTGAAATTGCAACTGGAAGTGAGTTGCTTGCAACTTGTCAAAGCTGTTGTTGTTGCAAGTTTCACGGTCAGTTGCTGCCAGTTGTTGTTGTTGTTGCAATCAGTCGCTTTGCATATGCAAAAAAGTAGAAAATTACAGGACAAAGTTTTACAGCAACTCGGCAACTTCTAATTGGAATTTGGCCCGTTCTATTAGTTGGAAAAGACAACACACACACACACACACACACACACACACACACACACACAACAAATTAACTTTTAATTGGCGCTTGATGGACCTTTATGGCTTCTAATTTAGTGGCACGTTTAGAGATTTAGAGATTTTTTTTCCATGCTAAAAAGTTCTTCGAGGTCGCAAAGCTTTGAAGCGCCGAACATTGAATACCCTTGGTTTTAGTAGAAATATTCTTCTTATTTTTAACGTTTATTTTTCGATCGATATTTTGAATTGCAGCTAAATATGTCAGATATAGTGTATATATATGTATGTGCAACACATGGCACACACATATATTTGATCTGCTTATGCTACATAGCTATATTATACCCTTTCTCAACCATTCTCAATGGGCTCAGGTTAAAGAAATAAAAAAAAAAACCGGTATATATATGTATGCACATGTTTACCCTGAAAATGATATGCCAGAAATTTGTTTAATAGTTTGTATTTTTTAGACGAATTTTCTATTCAGATTATTATCTAATAATATTTTATAAAAAGTCTTAAACTAGACGGGATGAAAGTTTCTCATAAACAAGATATATTTCATAACTTTTGCTTACAATATAATGCAAAAGTGTTGTCAATATATAAAAATTTAGAAATATATAATTATATATGTGTTTACTTTCGTTTTTTGTTAAGCCGGGATAGTAGCTGTCCGCTTATGAGAGCTTTCACAGTATGTTATCAAATATGTTTAATATTTTCAAATATCTAAAGACATGAGATTCAATATAGAATGGGTTCAAGATAAATGGTTAAAGGTAAATGGTAGAATTTTCAACCGGTTGAATTTGGTTTCTAAAATGTGAAACTGAAAACTTAGAGACGGAGTTTTTCCAGCTAGTATATGCCATATGCATATATACCCAAAGATACATCAATATTTTGTATCAGAAATTCCTAAGGTCTAAGCCCTTGGAAATTGTATTTTTGATATTTTGCCTAGATTTTCTTGAGACCTTCGCACATTGACACTAACATTATCATTTCACATTTCAAATACATATTGTAAATACATTCACACAATATTTGTGTACATATATTATATATATATATATATTATAGTATACATATATTGTGCTCATTCATATATGTAGATGTTTCGTATTCATTTGTTATCAGTTGAGTTGGCCAAGTGTACAGGAAATGGATTTTCTAGTTTTGTTCGAAACGCTCTTTGTTTGAGGAATGCACCAGCAATGAAAACTTAGATACGATCATGCACTCACACATGCATAAAGTATCCGCATGCACACACACACACACACACACACATAGGTACGTATGTATTTTTATGTGACATATTACGTACAGTATAGAGAACCAATTTCCGTCAAATTGAATGCAACAGTATTCGCTGGCAAATGGCAAAATGACACACGAAGAGTGAGAGGGAGACAAAGACGTCGAAGGAGACGGAGACGGACGCGACGACTTCTGAATCTGGAGGCAAAAGAACGAAACGTTAATAGGCAAAATAGACAATAATTGCAGTGAAGCAAAACTGTTAATCGTATCAGACTGTGACAACAGCAATCCATACATACATGCATGCACGCATACACACATGCATACATGCAAACATTGCCATTGGCAATGATCGAGCGTAAGACTTAAAAACAAAATCATTTTAAATTCAAACGCAACTGAGTCTTATGTCGCTCACACAATAAAAAAAAAAAAAAATATAAAAATAATAATAACACATAGCATTCACTAGTTTTACTTTGCTCCTAAAAAATCAGCAAGCAGTCAGCTACATGCTGCATTTTTGGTGCCGCCAAAGATGACTACAATGCGCATACGTCACGTTGCACGTTAAGTGTTTGCGGCACTTCACACAGCCCACACTGGCCAAGTCTGCAACGTATGCACAGCCATACATGCATGCATGCAAGTGTCAGTGTGTAAATATGCATGCATGTATGTACATATGTACATTTATGTGGAGAGAAATCAGACATATTCATATATTAAGACTTAGTTTATGTCACACTTAAAATTCGCTTTAAAATTTTTAAGTGATTTTCTTTTGTTTTTTATTTGTCAGGTTGGCGGATTGTTTTGGTGTTGTTGTTGTTGTTATTGTCGCAAAGTGAAAATACAAATGATTAGAGCTCTCTTAAGCGCAGCATTAACAGCAGTAGCAACAATAATAACAGCAAACAAAGCAAAGAGAGGAACTGAGAGCCAACACTCTCACACAGACACACACAAACGCAAATGCTACAAAGAGAAATAGCAAACATGCAAAGTCAACGCAAACAAAGAAAATAAAGCAAACAGAATGGGGGAAAACAATTGCATGCAAGGCGCGCTCTTTAAAATTTGCTGGCTTTCTCTGTATGTGTGGCTCTCTCTACCTCTCTCGCTCTCTCTCTCTCCCATTCGCGCGTACAATGTGCGTGTAAGTATCTGTGTGTCAATTGCAATGCGTCAGCTTTGATTAAAACCACGAGACAGCGACTATTAACAACAACAATAACATTGGGCCTTGCATACTACAATAGGTTACGACGACTGGGCTATGCTCTCAGTTGCTTGTGCGTCTACACAACGCCCTCTTGAGTCAAAATTACCGTTGGTTGATACGTCTATGACGAGACGTTTAGTGAACCCGCAGCCATAAAGCAAACCTCTCTCATTGCAGTTGTAGGTACAAAAATGTTTATTTTATTAAGCTTAACTGTGATTTGACTGATTAAATTTGCAACATGCATTTTCTGGCGAGTAATAGGCTTATTTAGATTGTTGTTATTGAAATCTTGATTACAACAAATTGCTCTTATTTTGGCACACTAAATAGAACCCGCTCACATGCCCTGCAGAGTAGCGTACTCAAATTGTACACGAAATTTAAGCATGCATGTACAGAGACGCACACAGACACAACCAAATACATATGTATTCCAACGTGCTCTTGCTCTCTTTTTTGAGTTGCTCACCCACACAGACAGAGGCGTTTTAATACAAACAAATGCAGTCATGTGAATGCATTTATGACCTACAATAATAAAGTGGCGAGCAACGCGTGAAAGCGAGATGGCAATAGACCAGGCGTGACACCCACACAGATAAAAACAAAGACAGCAGACGAGAGAGAGAACAACATTTTGTATGATCGATGGAGATGTGTGTTTTGCTTTTGAGCGCATTCACACGAACAACGCCTTGTTTTTGTGTGTCTAAAAAATCACGCGACAAAAATGTACGTAAAAATGTCAAACTTGTTTACAACTTAACAAATGCGTGAGAGTGGGGGTGTACACATACAAATATGGGCATATGTATGGCTGTTTGTGTGTGTGTGTGTGTGTGTGTGTGTGCATATGTGTGTCAGGGTGTGTTGTCGTTGGCAGTGCGAATGCAAGTGCTGAAGCGGGTGCCTTGCTCTCTGCTAAACAGCCAAAACAAAACACGAAAAAGATGCTCATTTTCATTAGTATTGGTATGCAAAACTTGTTTTTGTCTACGCACGCTCTACGCGCGCTCTCTCTCTCTCTCTCTCTCTCTCTCTCTCTCTCTCTGTCTCTCTTTCACTTAACAAAGCTCACGTGTCAGTTTCTCAGTCTTGGGAAAACTATCAGCCGGTTTTTTCTGGCTGCCTTCGCTCTCGCTCTCTAGTTTTCTGGTCTCTTTTGAATGCCGCTGACGTGTTTACTGGTTTCGGTATAAGTTTTTTGCTTTGTTTTTGCGCGACGCGCACGTTGCTTTGTTATTGTTGTCGCTGATGTCAGATACACAATATATACATACATGCATATACACTTAACACATAGTCAAGCACAAAAACACACAAATACATTGACAGAGCTGCCGCCATGTGCGATGTACACATGCATATGTGACTATGTATGTGCGATGATGGAACGCTAGGCAATAGCAAATGTGCAACGCGTGAAATGAAATTGAAAAAGTGAGCGATAAAAAAACTCACCGAATATTGTATAATAATTAAAAAGACCGTAAACATATTGCGTATGTGAGTGTGTGTGTGCGTGTGTTGCACAGTTAACGAAATGCAAAATTAACGTCCAGCTACGCCCAGCCGCCCATAACACAATAACTGACAATACATGCACACATACATGCACACATGCATACACACATACATACACACATGCATACATACATACATTGTTTTTGTAATTTTCTGGCCCTTTTTGATGTGCGTTCTGACGCAAATGCGAATGCAAAAACAAAACAAAAACAATAACAACAACAAACAGCTGAAAGGAATCATATTCGAGTTTGTCGAAAATGTGCGAAATGTGGGAAAATAAATTGAAATTGTCATTAAAATGTATATAAGGAGAGCTTGTGGCATTTCCCCCAAATAAACATTTTCTTGCTCTGACTGGGAAAATTATTAAAGCGTTGACATTGAAAATATACTTGTGACACCTACAAATTTCCTTTTCATATTTGTTTCTTTTGACAAAAAAAAAAAAAAAAACATTTCATAAATGTGTGTGTTTCTTGTCCATTTCCATTTCACATGCTTTTCACAAGTTTTTGCCCAGGACTTTCGATTGTAACTGTAAATGTTGACAGAAATCGAAATTGATTTCGATTTACTTACGATATTTTTATGAAATTTTCACGACTTACATAATGCATATACATATGTATGTACATATGTACCTGAAAGGTATCAGTAGACATAACATAGGCTCTTTTTGAGCACGAGCATCGAGCTTATTCAAAATAATCGATAACTCATGTTTTTCCAAAATCGATAAGAATCGATAAGATTGAATATAATTTGGTTTGTCCATTCTTCGTATACAAAATAACTGCATTTACCCACTTTTTGCGTAATTTGATGAAATAAAGTTTGCATGTTTGTGACGGCGCTGGACACAGGGTATGCTCTAGTCGCTCAGTCCACTCGTTTTTTTCCTGTAGCTTGATATTAAGAAAGTTTTAATGTGGCAAGCCCAAATATCAATACGATTTTTGATCCACATACGTTTGAGGCGTCGTCTGCGTCATTTGAAACATTTCGCTCGCTGCGAACGGCTTACCTTGCGCCTCCCCGCAAACACCCTTTACACCTGATAATCGCTTATCGCCTTTTGACATTGTTCGCGTTGCTATTTCTTTTGGTTCTCCTTTGGAATCGCATTTGGCTTTTGCCTTTGAATTTCATCAGGCAAAGCCGCTGCCGGCGACCCTGACCGAGCTAGTTACACTACAACATATGCGTGTGTGTGTGTGTGTGTGTGTGTGTGTGTGTGAGGGGAGTGGGGGGGATTAGTCACCAGGCACTGGCACAGACAACACGGCATTTGTGTTGTTTGTCTTGAGGTGCGCTTCGCATATTCTAGCACACTGATAAGCCCAATGGCAGTTGACTAATGCTAAGCATACGGAGCCCTCCTCCAAATTCGAAAACATAACTGTCTCCGGGGATTACAATTAGTTCTTACTCTATATATCAAATATATACCCAGATTATTTGACTTTATAGAGGCCTTAACTTTTGAGGGTAGGGAATAGATCCGCCTATGGCTTAACTCTGGAACGTATGTAGGTCCTCTGCATTACGAGCTAGCTTCCAACCAACGATAACTTGATCCGTTTTTTAGGAAAACGATGCAAAATCAAAATCTAAAGAGTATATTGAAATCAAGAAAGTTGCCTTCTTTACACACCTCTCTCCGCGGCAAAGGGTGCAGTAAGAAATGGGGCCCTAGCTTCCACAGGCGATATGGCATGTTCATAAGCATGTAGATAGATGGAGTACCTCATGTTAAGTTGAGTACAGTTAAACCTTGATTATCCGTGATGCTCGAAAATATCGTTTCTTGTTTTTATAACAAGAACAATTTTACCATTCTATTTATATAGATATCTTATTGTATTTTACAGCATACATATATTTTTAAATTCCTTGGAGGTAGTTTGTCCATGAACGATTCAATATCTCGGTTAACTGGGATTATCCGCAGGCTAAAGAGAAAGCTTGCGGATAATGGAGTTAAGTCTTGGTTAACAGAGGTTAACAGATGTTCCCAGCCAAAAGAGTGCCTAACCGAGGTTCAATCGTATCTCTAGGGTTTTTCTGGCATAGTTCCCGTTACCGATGCGATTATATCACAGATATCACATCATGTACAGTTAATCGCAAGCGCTTTGCATGTGGCGCCATCTGTTATCTGTTTGATTCGTTTTTGATGGAAAGACTTTCGCTTGAAACTGTCACGCCCCCAGTCGAAATGAAGCCGCCCACAACATTCAAGGCATACAAACACAACAAACAATCTGAAGTACGCGTGCGATCCACATAATTATTCGACTTGTTTTTACTTTATTCAATTTATGTGTGTGTAAATTTTGTATTTTTAGCTGGGCCCGCGTGTATTTTGTTAATTGTTTTACGAATTTATTGGGGTTAAGGCCTTCTTGACTTTGCCATCAATGTTGTTGTTTTTACATATATATATTATTCAGTTATATATATATATATATATATGCATGCATAGCTGGCGCTTTATTTTGAAAACGTGCGAAATGCGAAATGATTTCTCTTTTTCCAAATATTTGGTTTTTGCTTTTGTTGTTATACCCTTGCAGAGGGTAATATAATTTTGTCGTGAAATGTGTAACGCATAGAAGGAGACATCTCCGACCCCATAAAGCATATATATTCTTGATCAGCATCAACAGCCGAGTCGATATAGCCATGTCCGTCTGTCTGTTTCTTAATGAAATTTTGCAGAAGTCCCTCTTTCTGTTGCACGCAGCACATATGTGAAAACCCGCTGGATCGAACCACTATATCATATAGCTGCCATAGGAATAATCGGTCGAAAATTAGGTTTTTTTGTTTATCAAGATATCTTGCCCAAACTCGGCATTAACTATTTTCCCTGTGCTTCTTAGAAACGGGCAAAGCACTATCAGCATTATGAAAAGGTTGGCTCTGCAAGGGTATTAGATCTTCGGCGTGCCGAAGATAGCCGTACTTTCTCGTTTTTTCTTTCATTTGCAATAATTTGTTGTTGTTTTTGCTTTAATACGTCTTTATTGTTGTCACTTTTGCACCAAATGACATTTTCGTGTGGGCGTTAAACAATTTCCGAACGAAAATAAAAACAAAATAATAAAATAAAAGCCAACAATAATTAAGTGTTTAACCGTTAACAATAAAATAAATATTGAAAGAAAAAAAACTACAATAATTTTCCGGCAAAAGATCGTATATTTCGCATCTATTTATAAATGAGCGCAATCCACGTACTTATATAATTAATTCTTTTCAAATTAATGGCAGGGGTAGTCCTTATCTCTATCGATTATCTTAATTAATTATATACAATTGTGTGTATACTTAAGATTCATATAGAGAGATTCATATAGCCAGGTTTTCGAATATATTTAAAGCATTTAGATCAGTTTTTTGATAATGTGGAATCGAGTAGTTGTTTCTGAGTTCGCTTGTTGTGTCCTGAGAAAGACGGGTTATTTCCATCTGATCCAATCTGCTTTTTCTGTTTTTTTTAGATGTAATTTAAATAAACATATATGTGCATGGTTTTTTGGCTTAAAGGCTTGTTCCAGTTTTCTTTATAAATATCCGATTATGACCTTTGTGTTTAAATAGAGGCCTGTTAAAGCGTTAGCCTTAGTATCTTATTATCTTTATCTTTGATCAAGCCAAAATTTAAATTTTGTCTTCTTTGAATTCTATTAACAGCATTGCAATTGGGCTTGTGCTGCTATTCTAATTTGTTTTTTTCTCATCAAGACTCAATTATTGGTGTGGCTGTTAAGTAGAGGCGGCGGCAAGTAGTATGGTTTGTTGTGGGTTCGAATCCTTACCGGGTCAACTCAATTTTTTTTTTTTATTTAATTTTCTTTCTACTAAAGCAAACGAGCATTTGGTGTTGGAAGAAGAGGGTGCAGGGTATCCCCTAGTCGGGGGCTCCCGATTCGAGCCTTTTACTTGTTTTTCACTGAAATCGGTGAAAACTTCCCAATTGAGCCAAATCTGGTTTTTGGTGTACCTTTTCTGAAAAAATGTGTGTTAATACATACAGAACATATGTATTGATGAATGTATCTATGTACGTATGTATGTACATACATACATACATACATATGTATGTATGCATGGGTGCAAGTGTCGGCAACAATTTGTGATTCTGTTTTTCGGGCAACAAACAAGAATAAAGAAAGAAAAATTTGTTTTGCCTGCGTCTCTATCGCTGTTTGTTGACTTGACGTCGACGCCGACGCCGGCGTCGACAGCGCACAGCCGTTTTTAGATATGGCTATAGAATTTTCAAGGTCATGCGATGCGAAAATTTAGCTGAGGAACACACACACACACACCTACACACATGTGCGCAATCATGAGTGTCTGTATGACTCTGTGTGTGTGTGTGTGTGTGGGCCAAAGTTAAGTAACTAACAGAAATAAAAATTGATAGCAAGTGCAGCAGCTAGAAGAAGAAATGGGCAGCGCAGCTGGGTTGAGCGACCCGCCTAGCAACACGTGGTTAGCCACGCCCCGTGTACTAAGAGCACCGCAAGCCCCCCACACCCCACTAACAGCTCACACATCCAGTTTGCTTCTATTTATAGATGGCAGCAGCGTCTGCCCGTACACATATGCATATGTGTATGCAGGCGTGCGTGTGTGTGTGCGTGTATGTGTGCGTAAATTGCATTGTGTTGCCACGCCCCAAAAACCCATGCGATTGCCCACTCCGCGGCGCAATCGACCGTTTGGCAAGGCGAAAACAGAGAGAAACACAAAGTGCAAACAATGCAAATCAAAAATAATATTCGATTGCTTCGATTATCGCAACTCTTTGTTTTTTTTTTTTTGTTTTTCTTTGTGTTTGTTGCTGCGACGCAGCAGAAGCAGCAGCAGCAGCAGCAATAAATTGGCAAACGTGCGACTTGGCGCATTTAATTAACGTTGTTGTTATTGCCCGCGCAGAAAATGACAAAAATAAAAGAAGCAGCAAAGCAAAACAAATGCGGCTTAGCTTTAAAGCTTACCACAACGCACCCAAAAGCTTGTGTTTCGCTTTTGAAAACATCCGAGCAAAGTGCAATGAGTGTTGTTCACAGGGTGTCAGTCCGCAAGCACAGGGTGTTCTGAGCCATTCGCACTGCATGAGATAAGCAATAAAAGTGAAATTTTCAACTGAACAATTGATAGCTAAAAACTCGAAAGGAATTGAAACATAACATAAACATAAATGCAATAACACAAGTTCATGATTTTAGGTATAGATTTACTTATCATATCAACAATACCGTACATATAGATATGGATGTACGGTAAACTAGATGTTTATATAGTAAAATACATGATTAAGTTTGCCTGACAAAAAGTTCTTATGCAAGATTTGGTAATAAAAAAATATAACTACATTAGCGAAGCGTTAAGCTTGGCTCTTGTGATGCATTGAAGAGAGAGTACTTCGGATACATCATTTATTTTCTAATTATTTTCTTATGCCTAAACACAGCAACAAGAAAATTTGCAGTTCGCAGCTGACGCTGCCTGCAGTTGAGTGCGCTGACGTCGACGTCGGCGTCAGCGTCAGCGTTAATTGTGATTGCGATTTGTAGTTCATACTTGAGATGACCTTGAAAAAGTTTAGTAACATTTCGCACTCTCTATATGTATGTACATATGTACATACATTCACATGTATTTGTGGCCGGCAGCGCTTTCATTGCCTGTGTGTGTGTGTCTCCTTATGCTGCCGCTTTGTTGCTGTTGCTTTCACTGTTGTCGTTTGTTTTTGGCACCTGATTGGACGCCGGCGTCACTGCCGCTGCCTGCGTACCTGTTTGCAGCTGCGCAGCTGACGTAAACACACATACACATACACATACACATACATATGCATGTGGGCAATCTCTGAGAGCGACACAACGCGTATGTATATTTCTAGGTTATGGTCAAGGCGACTGCGGCGTAGACTTGAAGGCTACACACACAGTAAAACATACATACACAACGCACACACACACACACACACACACCAGAAAACTAATTGAGTTTCGCGGGTCGAAAAATGTCTGTGATAATTTTGTTGCTGCTTTCTTTTGCTGTTTTCATTTGTTTACGCATTTGACCGCCATGTGACGCGACGCGATGCTTCGCACGAAGCTAACGCAAAAAAGAGTTCCAAATAAAATCCAGCAACTGCGCAGCTCGCCTAGTGCGGCTGATTAGGCACCGATAAAGGTGTGTTGAACTCTGCGAAAGTACTTAATATGCACATACACGCGAACATTTTTGTAGACATGTGTGCGGGCAGACTAGCGTCTACAGCAAAATATAAGGTACAAACAAACGGTATATTTAAGTGCAGGTAGCAAAAATAAGTACCTAAACATGTTCGCTCTCTTTCTCTCTTTGTCTATGTATATCTCATTGGTTTCGTAAAATTCGCATGGTTCAACCAAATAAGCAAATGTGTACATTTTCTTATTTACGCAGACCACAGGCATACACAGGCAAACTTTATTTTCTGATATTTCTCTAATTTTATGTTGTTTCAGTAATATGTTTACTTCAAATGCCATAATAAAACACACGTAAGATTGCGCGCGCGCAAATTCGAACATGCGTGAAGTTGGCTGCGCGCAATTTTCGACTCACGTGAAGTTGGCTGTGAACGCGCGTTTTTTCTCATCAATACAAATATTTAATACACATACTAAATATGTTAAATAAAGTCAACTTGTAATTTTTCCTGTGAGACGTTATTTACATGATATTTCGAATTTGATACTTACAAGTGTGCGCATTAAAAATTACACATACTGCAAAATCACTCCGTGAGTATGTTAAAATTTAGTAAACGTTTACCAGCACTACGTTTCCATTGGGCAACGCTGTCGCGTTTTCAATTTGTTAAACAACTTGCCGATTTCAAGCATACGCACAGCGGTGATAATCAAATGGACAGTGAAAGCAATAACAGCATGGAAATAGATGCGGAGAGGCCGGATAAAGTTGCTGGAAAAGTCTCGCCGCCTGTGTCGCAACGCTCAGATGGTGAGTCCGGCAAATATTCCTCCGCCAGTTTTTCAATTTTGATTTCCGCCCATTTTCACAGACAGCGACGGCGAACCGGAGCCGCAATGGCACTGGCGCTGTTTGCCCATTGAGTCCGTGCATCGCGGCTTGCATCCGTTCGAACTGGATCACTTGAGCGCCGTACAGCCTGGCGGCCAGCACAAGGTGCTGTATCGACATCCAATACGCGAGCCGGCTGTTGAGCCGCCGCGTCCGTTTCGGGCGCCACATCGTTGGGATGCCGACCATGTACGCCTCCCTTGTGCCGCAGAGAGCAAATATCCAGTGGAGGCGGAGGACGGCACATCCGACATTCAATCGCGCTGGGGCATGATAGAGCGCGCCCTACTACGACCGATAAGCAATAGCAAACAGTTGCAGGCGGCAATTCTGTCCTACAATACCACGTACAAGGGCCAATGGAGCTTTCGTGCGCTGCACAAGCTATTCAACGAGGAGCTGGACGAAAGCGAGTCGCGCGTCTTCTTTGAGGATCTGCTGCCGCGCATTATCCGTCTAGCCCTGCGCTTGCCGGAGCTAATCAAGGCACCGATTCCGTTGCTTAAGCAAAACCAATCAGTTGCCCTGTCGCTGAGCCAGGAGCAGATCTCGTGCCTGCTGGCAAACGCATTCCTTTGCACATATCCTCGTCGTAATACTCTCAAGCGCAAATCCGAGTACAGCAACTTTCCCGATATCAACTTCAATAGGTAACCGAATTAGGTTTGGGCATTGAGAACAAACTATTTACCATATACACAAATACATATATACGTATGTTTATTTTACAGACTCTACCAGTCGGGCGGTGCGGCGGTGCTGGAGAAACTCAAATGTATTTTTCATTACTTTCGTCGCGTCTGTCCCACGGAACGGGACGCCAGCAACGTGCCCGCAGGCTGCCTGACGTTTGTGAGGCTCAGTGGCAGGCCGGAGGATGAGGTTAACTGGTATTCAAGCGGCGCGGTTCTGGCCAGCATACCCATGCATATTAATGCTGGTGGCACCATTGAGGATCAGGGCATTGGTCTGCTGCAGGTCGACTTTGCCAATAAATTTCTGGGCGGTGGTGTGCTGGGCCAGGGCTGTGTACAGGAGGAAATACGCTTTGTTATCTGCCCGGAGCTTCTGGTGTCGAAGCTCTTCACGGAGTGTCTGCTGCCCACGGAGGCGCTGCTGATGGTTGGCAGCGAGCGTTACAGCAACTACACGGGCTATGCGAGCAGCTTTGCCTGGGCTGGCAACCACGATGACCGCACACCCTACGACAGCTCGCGACGTCGTCACACGGCTATTGTGGCCATTGATGCACTGAGTTTTGGCCAGGAGCTACAATCACATCAGTATCGCGAGGAGCTTATGTTGCGTGAGTTGAACAAGGCCTCCATTGGATTTAGGCACTGGCTGTCTACTCCGCCGCCGGGCGTGGCCACCGGCAACTGGGGCTGTGGCGCCTTTGGCGGCGATCCGCACCTCAAGGCGCTCATTCAAATGATGGTCTGCGCGCACCATTGTCGTCCCTTGGCCTACTATACATTTGGTAATCGCCAGCTGCGCGACGATCTGCACGTGCTCTGGCAGCTATTCCGAGCACATGGCACCACTGTGCAGCAGCTCTACTCCGTGCTGCGTCGCTTCAAGAAAGATGGCGGCAGTAAGTCGTTGTATCCATTTGTGCTCGAGGAGCTGAAGAGGATACACAAGCAGCCAGCCGCTCGACCAAAGGAACCAGCTCCGGCAGCAACTCCAGCTCCAGCTCCAGCTGCAGCTCCAACTCCAGTTCCAACTTCAGTTCCAGTTACAAACGCAACAACACAGCAGAGTCCAGATCTATTTGCCGACTCGGACTGTTCGCAAAACAATGGTGCTTTAGTGTCGGATGATGATGCCGAACAGGAGCAGGCCAATGCCATGATGCTGGCTGCAAGTCTTGAGAGCGGCGGTAGTAGCAGCAGCAGCATCACCACCACTACCATCACAACCAACAACAGCAACAACCAAACTGCAGCTGCAGTCGCTGGTGCTGCCAGTTCTCCAGCCCATGCCAGCGGCAAGCGTCAGCAGACGCTGCTCGAAATGCTGGACCGGCACTACGATCAGGGACAGGCCAACGGCTCCAAGCGGCAGCATCAGTCAACAAATGCGGACAAGTGCGGCAAGGCGCGTAAGGATTGCAAGGATGGCGATGCGAGCAGCGGCAACAATTGCCGGCATTAGACACTGCCCGATATGCCTGTATGCTATAAAGCTAAATCTCACAGTTGCACCCTGTTGCCATCTCTTTCGCTTCGGTACGACTGCTATTGCTTTGGTGTGGTGTGTTCCACAAATGGTATATGCAGTAAGGCATCGATTTGTAATCATCTAAAGTTTACATACATGTAGAGCAATAGATATATCTATATGTACATATATATAGATATATGTCTGTAGTGCTTAGCCTATTTATTCACAATCAGATTTTTGTAGGTTGTCTCTCTTTTAAGTGTAGTTTAATATGACACAGCTGTAGTTGAAGTTAATACACAATTTGTAATTACTTATGGGATAAGCTATATATTGTATACAGGATCTTATAACTAGTTTGTTTGTAGACCCATATATATTTATACACCAAATTGTTACTAAGTTTTAGTTCTAAAAAAAGTTGTTTATGCTTTTAATTTGGACGCTTCTGCATCAGTTTGCGAATTTCGAACGAAATAGTAACAACCAAATTAGACTTGAATTTATCCAACGACTTTTTTGTTTGTTTTTTAACTAACCTGTTTAAGTTAGCTTTACTTTGCATCTTATTCATTTTGATTACATAATTAATTAGTAATGCATCTGTGATACAAAGAAGTATCCGACAAGTTGGTGAAAACGTGTTCATATGTATTTCTATGTTGTGTGGGCTTAGTTTACTTGAATAAAACTTGTGTTAACCCCATTTAAGTAATTCCCAAACCGGGAACTTAGGAGTGTTTTGGTAGAGCAAGTGTATTTCCAACCGATTGTTCTATATGAAAAGCAGTACGACCAGGAATGTTATGAAAATAGTGAACCTTGTAATTTCTGACTTTGGTTGAGAAACAAAAATGTTTTCGATAGATGCTTAGAGCTTTATGATATGTAGTCCGATAATGAGATATTACGCATAGATAAAAATCATTGAAATTTCAAATATATATTCTCCTGTACCATACGCAGAAAAGCTATCTCCCTTCGATATCTTTTGCAATCATCATAATGGCGATAAATATTGATTTTGAGATTTGGGTTTTTAGGCAATTCTCGAAGACCCTAAGAGCTAGATCCACCAAATGGAATGGAGATAGAGAATATTTCATTTTTTATACCTCCCCCTTGTTTTTCTTTAATTTTTTAAGACTAGTGTTAAATGAAACTATGTATTTTTGTGGCTAAAATTTTATTTAACTGCAAACGTGACGCAACAGACACAAAAAAAAAAGAGTGGAGCTATATCGTGTATATAGTTATATAGGCAATATTATGGGCTTATGAGTATAGCCACGGCAATTGAAGGAGCTCAGTAGTGATTGCGGCGCTTGTTTGAGGGGCAGTACTCGGCGTACTCCTCCCAGGTGCAGCCGGTCTTGGTGCAGCACTCGTTGGTAATGGAGGGCGCATCGGAGCGTCTGCTGCGCAGCAACATGTTGGCATAGTTCACATGCAGCCAGGTGGAGGCAGCCGAACCAGCTGCGGCTGTTCGGCAGATAATAGGATGGGAAACAATTTCAATTACGATTCGCACAAGAATTTTTGCCAAAAAAAATATGCACACTGCAATTTAATATGATGTTCACGTTTACTCACGATTGTAGCTGCTCTTGGTCCAGACCTCATTGCCGCCCCTCTTACGGTTGCGCCGCGTTAGTCTGTAAATGTCCTTCTCGCAGGCCCAGTAGAGCTGGCGGACCAGCTTGTCCCGGCATCGGGAGTGCGTTTCCTGATGCCATACGTTCTCCCAATCGGATTGTGAGCTGTGCAAATTTTTGATGTTCTATTAATTTCACTCATAAAGTTAACAGCTTTGGGAATATTACGTTTATTATTATTTTTTTCTTTAATTCTTTAATTAAAAAACTTGAATTATTAATAGATATTATTAATTTTTTTTTCTTTTTTTTTTTTTTCTAAATATTATTAATATTTCCCTCGTTCATTCTAAAATGAATGTTATTATTTTTTTTTAAATTTTTTCCTTAACTATTTATTTACCTTTTGCCTATTATTTGATGCAAATCTATAAATTGTTTATTTTTAAGCTTTGTGATTATTTTTTTCGATCTTGTATTGCTAGCTTAAATAGTTTTTAGTATTAAAAAAATAACTAAGCTTAATATGTGAGTTTAATTTAAAATTTGTTCTTGTGCATTGTGGAACCTTACTTAAGAAGCACTTCGCTACTTTTTTTCTTTTAAAATTTATAATATTCGGCTGCATTTAATCGTATTAACGCCATAAAATCAAATATAATTTTGTTTGCATATTAATAAGTTATCTGAACTTGAGCATATTTGAATCAATTTTATGGCATACTTTTAGGCACCTTAACAAATGTTATACCCGTATAACAGTTTTTCTCCTAGCTTTATCTTAGCCTGAAAAGTCAGTTTGTTAATGTAAGGCGATCAGTGCATAACTTGAAAAGCACATTTTATCGGATAACTTAAAAATTAGCCTAAATCGACTTATATTTTACAACCAAATTGGGTGGATTGGAAATTAATTTGCTTTTTTGCTAATAGAAAATATAATGGCATAAATTTTAACCGTCAAGCATAAATAAAGAAAAGTAAATTTAAATGCAAAATTGATTTTGCAAGTTCGAACTAAATTCAGATGCATGTATCGAACCGTAAAGGTTTTCTGCCTATCAGCGTAACTGAACTATTGAAATGATCCAAGGACTTACCGCTCGCGAAAGAGCAACTCGAGACCCTCCTCGGTGTGCTGCAGTGCATTTGGTGTCTGGAGCAGCTGCAGGGCCAGGAGCAAAACAGCGCCGCGCAGCGTCCAGTTGCGTGGCCCTGCGGCAACTCCGCCGATCTGGCTCATGGCTCGAGCTGTGTTCTCTTGGGACTTGGGACTAGTAGGCTGATTGGCGGCTTGGCTGGTTGGCTGGTAGCTCTCGCGCTGGCGTCTGTTGTGGCTAACACGGTGGACACTGGTTGACTGAACGGCTTGCTGGCTGCGCTGGCCGGTTTTGAAATATAACAGCGTGGGGCCCAACTGGCGGCGACCGCATAATTAAATGAAACGCCCTTTGGCCTTATATTTGAACTAATGAGCCGGAGTGGAGCAAAAGCCAAGCAGACGCCCACTCATATGCAAGTTGGGCGCCAGCTAATGAGGAGCAATGGCAACAAGTGTCCTGCCTGACGCTTATTGCCTTGTTTATCTGCCCGTATCCTGTGCTCTGTGTGTGCTCTGCCCGCAACGCTGGACCCCAATTGCTGCTCCAACCTACTCCAACCTGGTGCTGCTGCTGCTGCTGCTTACCTGCTAACAAACAAACAGCATAAAGTTGACCACGTTACGATTATTTTTTGTTTGCATCGTAAAATTCAGCTCGGTATCCTCCATCTCTCCAGCAGCAGTCACACTTGTTGTCTTCTGTCCCGGCCGTGGCGTTCACGGATATTCATTAACAAATTCGCATAAATTTTGCACCACAGTGGTGCACATCTATGATTTTTTATTCAAAATATCTGAGTCTGAACTTTTAGCTTTTTTTTTTAATGTAATTTCCTTCGGGTAAATGTAGACCCAATAGAGATTTTTGGTATGCTTGGAAATGAATCAAAGCTGTGCCTCGCTTGACGCTACTCTATTTTCTTGGTTTCGTATTGTAGTTAAGCTATATTTTATTTTTTTATAGAATTCACGCATGTCTGCTAAGATTGCAAATGGCATCATTTTAAGGGCTTATATAAGAAAGGATATTTCAAGGATCACTCATTTCTTGACTTGTCGTTGACCAAAACTTTAGTCTTGGCTTGATAATCTTCGATGTTATCTACAGATCCTTCAGCGTATGTAACTGAACCCCTAGTTATGGTATTTCCAGTTGCTTGAATATCTTGCTGCGAGAAATATTATCATGGACTATACGAAGAGTTATACGAGGCACATATGTTTTTCCGATTCTAAATACTTATAATAACTTATAACATAATAAACAAAATAATTTCTTGACAAAAAAAGGTAATTTCGCGATGTTTACCTAAATATATATGGTAAACA
The DNA here is from genome assembly GCF_003285875.2 of Drosophila novamexicana. NCBI lineage: Eukaryota > Metazoa > Arthropoda > Insecta > Diptera > Drosophilidae > Drosophila > Drosophila novamexicana. The sequence continues at coordinate 121,030 of NW_020824887.1, forward strand.
GAAATCCAACTAAACAAAGTATAACGAAATAAGTAACAACAATTTTCATGAATTGGTTCGTATCGCGTTTCCAGAACGTTTGAATATCAGTCAAATAGGAAGTCACGGTATTCAAAATGCCTTCGCAGGCATTGCTTAGTTTCCTGTCATTGCGATTATCGTCCATGGGGTAGAGCGTCTGCTCGATGGCTCTCATCATAACGCTATTGGGATTGGCATGCTGCATTGTTTCCTTCCAAAAGATGCCGGAGCTTATGAGATAAATGGCCGTGGGATTGGTAACCAGATCGATTTCAATGCGCCAAGCGAACCGCGGCTCGGGCAAGGCTACCACAAATTGTGGTCTTATGTTCTGTTTCTCGATAACAATTACATTTTCGCAAATCCCGTCGGACTTTATGGCACCCCCAAGATGCCGCAGCTTGTCGTCTATATAGCGGCTTATCGGTAAAAGAAGCTTCAGCTCTTCATCCGTGAATATAGATTTCTTTTTCTTGGGCAGCTTGGTGAGAGGTTAACTGTTACCTTGAGAGGCGGGTCAATATTTACCTGGTTGGAAGTTTCGTTGAACTCTTTGGGGACCTCCTTAACCTCGGGTATAGTCGGCAGACGTTGCGGTGAACCTTGTTTTACTCGACTCTGCCAAATGCTTTTAGCTGGGTCAAACTTGGCCGTCATCAGTTTGGGGCTTGTCTCCGGCTGCTGCTTCTGCGTCTTGGCTGCGTTTCCGGTTAGAGTGAACTTTTCCGCCTCCTTCGAATTCTCGTCGTCCTTTTTGTCATCCAAAAAAGAAGCGTACTTTTCATAGATGCATGGTTTAAGTTTTTGTAGCACGGCTATAACCGAGGACCTGCGCCCCATGCCGTAGTTGGGCACCTTGAACTTTGGTCGCTGGCACAGCACATGAGACACAGAAGACATCAAGTTTGTTTACCAGGGAGACCCATTCACACTTACCTGAGCCATGTTGGAATCTCATATATTTTGTTGCTTTTTAAAGGAGTTGTATTTTATGAAAATATAAAATTGACTATGTTCGATATTGGTTTAAGGCTCTAGTGTCCAGTAACTATTATTGTATTGGGAGAGTAAGAAAGTCAGAGTGTACTTAAATTTCAAATTAAAAACTATTAAGTTTATGCGATGAAATACACGATTGTTGTTCCTTACAACAAAAACTGAGTAAGAAGGTGGTTTCTATGCAAACTGATTGAAGGGGGGATTGAAGAGGACTTATAAAATATAGAATATTGAATTATAACGCAAATTTGCAAGTGATTCTACTCTTCGACATGCATTAGCCCTAGCTTTCTAAAAGTTTTGCTATACCTTCTATAAAGGGTAAGTTTTTGCTTGCATAGTCATAGTTGTTGTGCCACAGTTCAGCTGCGGTGGAGTCAAGTGGGGCGGCTGCCCACAGAAACGCAATTGCTTAGCTAAATAATGGACCTGTTTACACGTATTGCCAATTTACATGGCTAAAATCTGCGCAGGTCGAATGTCGAGTGGAGTTCTGTTTGCCAATTGGTGTTGTCCCTGGTCCCGGCTCAGTGCCGCATTGGGATTTCTTCAAGATGGTGCACCCGAAATTGCGAGGCACCGTCTATCGGTTGCTCAAGCAGTTGAGTTTTGTCTTTTGTTTTGTGAGAGTGCCAGTGAAATTTGAAGAGGTGAAATACGTATATTTCATTTCTTAAAGCTTTTAACATGCAATACTGAGAAAAACATGGAGAAGTTGTTGTTTTCAGTGTGACAATGATTGAATACACGACTTTATAGTCTGATTTAAGCTACACAAAGCCTTCGCTGATATATATTCCTATATACATATATATCAGATATATACCAAGTTTCTTAGATATAGCTTTTATGTCGCTTTATTGCACTCGAGTAAGATAGTTAGTAAGAGAAGAAGTTGACAAAACTAAAAGATCTAAGGGTTGCAAACTGATTGCACAAGTGAAAGCCTTGTGATTTTGGTTATAATAATTTTTTTTTTTAAATAATATTACTATTCTAAATATTAAAGTATTTATTTTTAACTGGCGGGTATTAGCTGGAGGGGCCTAGTTATTTTATTTAATCGTAGACATCGCGTTCCCATTTCTCAACCATTGGAAAAGCGTAACTTCTCGAAATTATCTCAAACCTACATTTAAAATAAGCATGGATATCGCCTCTAAATGAATATAATTAATTAATTTAATTGGACCAGAAACAAAAATATTGCAGTCAACCATTTTAGCCGTGGGTATAACTTTCCCAAAAGCCAAATCACATAGTTCTCATGTTTTTGTTGACGACTAAAAACAAATGTGGCCTCTGCAAATTCCGGAAAAGTGCCGAATAAGGCTGCAATGACTTTTGATATATTTTCTTGAAAATGCGTATACAGCGAATAGGAAAACTAACAAAATGAGTTTTCACAACCTTGTTCCACATATTTGCCATGTGTGTGCGACTATCAAAATCGCCGAGTTTCGGTATTCGGTTGGATAAGTTGTTGTTTTTTGAAAACACGCTATGAGTGCGATCTGGCAAAATATAGATGGAGATGCAGTCATGTAGATGGATTTACCGAGAACTGTGAAACACGTTTCCAATGAATTTGACTTTGAAAATAACTTTAATGACGATCAGATAGTAAACAACAATGTTGCGTTTCCAACAATTTTTGACAGCTGCACAAATTTTCCAGGTAAATATAGCTTGTCAGCTCGCACGGTCAGACAGCTAATCAGGATGTGGCCATGCAAAAGAGACAGTGTCTGCCGAATGCCAAAAAGTGAAACGAATTCAAGTCCATTTAGACGCAATTTGTACATATAGTATACGTTTTATTAACACAAGAATCAAATTTATGGTACAAACATTCATATTTAAATACAATAATTTACTTCTCTTTTGTGTTCTGCTGTTTTTGTTTTTTGTTTTTTGCTTTCAAAATTGCATGCCAATTTTTGTATGTAATTGTTTAATATGCTTGCATTTATGCAACTGCTGAATACCCTATAAATACGTTCATACAAACATCTAAATGAGTTGCTGATTCAAAAAAAAAAAAAAATTGTATATATTTAAAATGTTTACAATCAATTCTTTTAGTTGCTAATAATTTAGAGTTGTTTTTTTTTTTTGTTTTGTGTTTTGGTTAGGTTTTTGCTTAGCTCTACAATATTTCAATTTGTATTTGTTGGTTTGTATTGTTGGCTTGCAAAAGTTTCAATTCAAATATTGTTCAATTCCACAACTGTGCTAGGAATGCAGTAGATAACATTTACAAATATAAAATATATGCAAATTACACACGAAATCCACAAGTTGCTTACTTCTTCTTCTACTCCTTTTTTGTTTTTTTTTTTTTTTTTAACATTTTTTAGTTCACTTAGGCTAAATTTTAGTTCGGCAATGCCGAAGCCAAATAAACAAATTCGCAGTAATAAACAATGACAAAAACCTAGAGAACAAAAAACACTTATGCATTAGTCAATTGAAATATAATTTACATGCTTAGTTTTAAAAAACACATAATAATTATTTAGTATATTAATGAATACATTTTACATTTGCTTGACATTAATTATAAATTTATATATATATATATGTTTTAATTTTAGTAAAACAATTTCACATTTGCTTAGAAAATAATTTTGAATTTATTTGATGGCTCGAAGGGATAAAATACGTCTGAATGAAATGTTTTTCGTCTGTCGAATTTGAAATACCCTTGCAGATTTAACCTACATTAATTATATATATTTTTTGTGAGCATTTGTTATAGTAGTAATACCCGAAATATATATGAATCTATGCATAGTTATGTACTATATTTCAAGTTGAAAGGTTTTCGATTATGGGCTTATTAGAATTAGCCAGAAGGGCTAACAAGAGGCAAATACATATAGCTATATAGAGGCAAAAATATACTTTTTAACTTTTGGACAATTCAACTATATAAATTTCTGAAATGAAACAAATTCAATGTCATAACCATTTTGATTTGATGTAAATAATACTAGCATTAATTACAGTTAATTGGAAACAAAAGTATCTTTTGACAAGCAAGAAGAAGAATCGCTTATAAATATATAGCAGCATTACAGATCGATAAATATATATATATATTTTATTGTATTATTTATTTTGTATACAACATACTCCTGTAACAACAAACTGCAAGGGTTTAACATAAAGTGCCATCAAATTGGATACTTTATCTCAATTTTGATAGAGTATACGGTTGGACTAAATGAAATTCGTGTTGGAATTAATACTCAGGTGTGGAATATCAGCCGGAGTTTCATTTGAATGCCAGGTTGTGCTTGCTGGTAATAATATGATTTGAATTGTAATTGCATTTAACAGCATATTATGGATCTTTGCAATTACAAATTGCTTGTACATTTATTGTTTTTTTTTTTTTTTTTGTTTGTAATTTTACAACTAGCTGGACTACATTTACTTTTGTTTTGTTAACAGCACACTGTTGCTTGAAATGTTTAAGCTGTTTTTTGGTTCGGTTTTTAGGAACCTAAATATATTGGAACTTGCAACAAATGTGCACACTTTGAATATTAGTTTTAGTTTTAATTACTGACAACATTTATCGTAACCGTGAACTGTTTTTCTATTATATAGCTCTCTCTCGCTCGCTCTCTCACTCTCTCGCTCCCTTTTCATTAATCACATTGCCTTCCCCATTTGAAGCAAACATATGCATACATTTATGATATACATATACATATATATGCAGTATAAGCAATGTAAACTATTTTCTAGACACATAGTAAACGAATTTGATAATTAACATTGTTGGATTATTTGAATTCCATTTGAATGGCATGTCAATTATTACTTAAGCCTGTCAACCAATTTACCGCGTTTGTATTTAATTTATTTAGCAGCTTTTATTGGCAAATACCTTTGTGACTTTTTTGTGTATATATATAATTGGGACAGTTCAATTGTTGAATTTAATGCGACATATTTCCAATTATTTTAATAAGCTTGCTTTTCACCATTATAGACACACACACACACACGCACACATACATATGAATCCATTAAAATGTACTTCATATTAAAATTACTTATTTGAATTGAATTTTCATCTTGTTGAACTTCAATTGCGCTTTGAGTACGCAGTATTTCATTTTTCTTGTTATACGTTTTATTTCGCGGAAAGCGTACGAAATTCTCTTGAAATTAAATATGTATATATAAATTAATAAATGAGATAATTCTGTATGCATCATGAACTAGTCAAAATAAGCTACAAATGTGTCGGGAGTTCTGATGGCAATACATGACTTATCCTATGAAATGCAGGGATTTACGAAATCCGAGCACAATCTACGATAATTGGTCAGGCTTGGTCTACCAGAAACAAAAAATATATTTTTCATCCATTTGGGAGAAGCAGAGGGAGAGATAATATTAAATATATCTTTTTTTATTTTATAAGGAAATCAAAATTAAAAACAAGGAATATTATGGCAAAATATGGCAAAACAGATTTGGCTTGATCAACTCGATCAAGTGTTGTATAATTATGTGTTTATTTTTGTTAAGATTCAATTTGATATTAGCTGCTGGAATCGTTTAGTTACTTCTGATCTCTACCAAGTCTAAGATGACCCGAACTTAGACCGTGTTTCTGGCCCGCCGTTCACTTCTTGCGAGCTGCTCGCTTCTAACGGAGGGCCTATATCAATGACATACATATATGCAATTTATAATATTAATCATTCACTCAAATTTAGACAATTATATTCCAACATAATCAGTGGGAAATATAACAAAACATAAACCATTTGCGAATGTATGCACCTCTTCCATGTACACGGATTCATTAAGCTCGGGCCACCTAAGAATATCCTGAACCTAGTTCCTTTCTCTAAACAGATTTAGTGGATTTAAAATCTGAATGCAATCACATTTGATTTCATTTGTTGAAAACTTCCATAGATCAAGCATACATATTTTCTGTGAAAATATAATTCCAATTATATAGAACAATATTTTGTTGCACCAAAACAATATTTGCTTTTCTCTTCAAAATCCCTTGCTGTTCATTCAGAAGCTGTATTATACCTATTATTTTCATGTAAATATTTGTTAAGAAAAATACGTGTGAACAAATATTTAACAAACTGACGCCATGCCCGTATTCGCCCAACAGATTTTTCGGGTCGCGGATTAAACAACTATTTATTCGAGAAAAAAAAAACACGCTTAACTATCTAGTTAGGCAACGCCGAAAAAAAATAGTGTGTGAAATAATATAATGGGTATGCATTCATATGAAGTTACAATGTTTGTAATAACTGCAATAATTTTAGTTAAAAAGTGTCTAATGGAATTCTGTGGCCGCAATGCGCACAAATACACTATATATTTTCCAGAAATACCAAATGCAGACACTAAGAAAGAAAGATAGAGAGAGAGAGAGAGAGAGAGAGAGAGAGAGAGGGAGTATTAGTGAAATTTTGTTAATAGGTTAAGGTAATTTAACTTACCAGCTTACAGCATTTCTATGTTGGACGTGCCGTTGCCGGTCGCAGTTCTTGTGGTCTTTGTCATCTGCTGGTTGGTCACAATTGGCGGTGGGCTGCCGCACCAGACAACCTGTGAGGGAGCAAGATGTGCACAGTAACAATTATTCCAAGTATAGAATATAGTTGTAAGCCAACTATTTGAACAGCATTCACAACAATTGCCTACAGCTAAGATAATAATAGACGCTGCGATTCGAGCCAAGATCTTTGTTTAAAGATTTCCGAAATGAATGGGGATATCTTTTCTGTTGAATATTGCAGAGAGTGTAGTGTGGCTGAGTTTTAGAACAGGACGACGAACTGAGTCCACCGGAACCATGTCCGTTTTTTTTTGTGAAAGCGTCAAACTCGGAACTAGAGTCTCGAAATTTTAAATATATTCTACAATACCAAAATCATTTTACTTTGTTATCTTCTCCTAATTTCATAACATCAATATATATATTGTTTTTCAGACATGTTTCGTTAAGCATAACTCGAAACTTATAAAAGCTAAATTCTCGAATTTTGGTAAGTATATTGTCATATGATATACACATATGTACATATTTACACATATTAAATCATCGAATTTTGTATATAATATGGTCCTGGGTATCTCCTAGTTGGGCACTGCCGACATGAGCATCCCTATTAGTCAAAAAAAATATAATGGGAAGCCTGTTTACGCGATTATTGGACTGTAATGAAGTATTGCGCACATACAAAAAGAAATGACCTTATAACTCTTTATCTATATGCTATAAATGATACTAATGTCAAGATTGTTGCAACAATAATATAATAAAATGTTGCCTTACCTTGCGGAACGCCTTGCGAAAGTTGTCGGACAAAAAGGCGTAGAGTATGGGATTGATGCAAGAGTTCGTATAGGCCAGCACATGGGATATTATTTGTATGATGACAGTTAGATGTGTGCCTCCGTACATGTTGAGCGCCTTCAGCACCAGTATAACCTGCAACATGCCCCAATTTGTGGCAATCAATGTATTATACATATGTCAATTTGTGCATGCCATTAGTTTCTGTTCTCCATATCAATCACAGTCGCTGCTATTTCCGTTTCCGACTCCATCTCTGCCCGTGTGCATGCGAGTGTGTGCGTTTGTGCGTGTGTGTTTTATTTGGTCTCAGTGTGATTTGTAATTTGTATATTGCATTTGCAATTTGTAAGCGCATTGATTTTATGCAAACAAAAATATCAGCTGCGTCTTGGCATATTCAACATTCGAGCAAATAATTGCAACCATTTGCTAAGCGGAAATGTCAATTTACTGCCTAATGACGTCTATAACTAAGCCGAGTATGTTCGAGTTTTCGCATTTTGTATCGACTATTTACCCAGGTCTTGTCTTTCGTTCCGGTTTTCTATTTCTGTTTGTCCCACAGCCGCAGCAGCTGGAGCTTTTATTTTTAAGTGTGCGACCTTAAATGTCAATGACACTTGCTGTCATTTTTGTTTTTTGTTTTTTTTTTTTTTTAATATGAAATTAAAATTATGCTGTTTTGTCATATTTTGCATTGTAAATTGTGCTGGCTCTTAATTAAAAATTAATTTATTTGCGTACAGCATTAAAGAGTTTATTGATCCACTTTATAAATACTTTTGCGTGTTGTCACACTGCATTCATTTGTTCTTATATTTTTTCTACATCGCTCCATTTATGGAATATACATATGTAGCTTCAGAAGCGGATTAAAGCTTTACGGTAACCTCTGAATGCGGATATGTGTTGAGAAAATGAACTTGCCAGACGAAAGCTTTAAGTGGAAAGCTGGACTAAATGTACTCGTTTGACTGTAACATTTTTAGCCAAGCACATTTGTGGCGATTTACGCCCATTAAAGCTTTAGATGAAATAGTATTCGAGCTTTTAAAGCACCAAAATGCAGATGCAGCTTAAAGCTTTTATTTGGAAATCAAATACTTTTAAACTAAATTTCTTGCTAGGCGTCGCCTGTTCTAAATATAAAAGCTTTTAACAAATACATGTGATATTATAAAAATTAAATTAAGCTTTATTAAGCCAAAATCAAGAAACTATATGATCAAGCATCTATGAATCTCAAAAGCACCTAACTTAAAACAAAAGTGTTAATAAATTATATTTGATTAATATTTATTTATAAAAAAAGCTATTTAAACTTAATATATATTAAACAAAAGTGTGAAAGCTTTCTAGGTCACAGTTAGATTTCAGCAACATTAGATGAATATGTTTAGTAGATTATTAAAAGCTCACCCAAAGCTTCAAGTTTTTCACCTGTTTTGCCATTAAGCACATTAAAGCTTTTAACAAAAGTATTGATAATTATTTAATCCGCTTGCTTGTAACTGTACTTTAATAACATAAGCAGTAAATTGAAGCTGTAAGCATTAATTAAAGTAAAGTGCATTTAAAATTGGCAAATATTTTTATGAAAATGGTTGTAAGGCTTTCAGCTGATCTTTAGTGCTACTTGCAGCCAGTGTCATTGGTGTTTTCACTGCAATAATTTTAACTCAATCTGCTAACTGGTTTCCGTTTTAAGGGATAAACTCAAAGTGATTGCATATATGAAGCAGTTGGTGGTATAAAAGGTTTAATAGGATTACTTACGTGTATGGGCAGCCAACAGATGGCAAAGGCCAAAACCACAACAACAACCATACGTGTAACGCGTCGCTTGCCTTTGCTGCAAGTGTAAGGATATAAATGAGAAAAGCATATATAATATAAGCCGGCATTGGTCTATTTTGAAAATATAAACAAGTTAAATAAAATAAATATTACTGCAGTTGAGTTGGTATACACAATCTAATTTATGAACTCAGGCATTGCCAGCTCCAGCCTTTTGCGCCAAGTGCCAACGCCAAATGCACAAACGCGTCACGCGGCGTATGCGCAATTTGCATATGCATTCGATGTATTGCGCGCGTGCTTCTGTATGTGCGTGTGTGTGCGTGTGCGTGCGAGTAGGTATATACAAATACTCATTTAGAAACACCCACCACCCACACCCACGCACAAATGTACAATCAAATGCTGGGTGTGTGGAAGCAATGCAGGCATAATGCGGAATTGGATTTTTGATTTGCTGCAACAAAGTGTCACATCACGCATACGCAGCATGTGGCGCGTTTTAAAGTTGAAAGTCGTGAGAGTTCTCTAGTTGGAAGAGGTACGACTAGGCCCCAAGTGGCATTAAATTATTCTGCCAAGTAAATCTGGTTAATACAAGTGTTATTTTGAGGAACTTAATCAGTAAAAGGAACCACTAGCTATGCATATATACAGTGAAGGCTATATTTTTAAGATTTTGGGTAGAGCAGGAAGGGGTTCTGCTAAAATCAAATATTCCTGCTCAGAATGGCAAGTTTACGGTGTGTTGATTTTGTGGAGAGACAGACAAGACTAGATTAACTCTGTTTGTCACCATGATCAAAATTATATATCTTGAAATTCATTTAAAACGTATTCACACATTTCCAGAAAATGTAAACTAATTTTCAAAGATCTAACAACGAAATTTATGAAATCCATTCACATCTGCGGTAAATTGGCGGAAAACTGAAGTAATCTGCTTATCATCCAATCGGCTTTAACAACATTTCCAAAGATCCTTGTGAAAATTAATTTGAAACGTGCTTCACACTTTTTTTTTTTAAATTCGCGCCTCTTGGATTATAAATGGGGGCACGGTTATAAGGGGAAGCTTTATATTAAGTACTAACTTAAAACTAAATGAATACATGTATCAGCGGCTTTGGAAATTTGGGGGAAAATTGCAACAGGCTTTAAACACATTTTCAGAGATCTTTGTCAAAATGTATTTAATATGTTTTTCGCAAATTCCAACGCTCTTGGGTGGGCAGTGCGGTTAAATGAATGAAAGTTTATTTTTCCATTATGAGATTCTCCCCACAGTTGATTCCTACATTTGTTTCTTAAAACGACATACTGCCAGCCATTTTTGTATATTTAGTTCAGGATAAGACGGTATTTATTTTGCTACAGCGGGAATTGGGTGAAAAGTAATATCTAAGATTTGGAGCATTAAATATGCCATGGGCAAGCCCAGTAAATGGTTTTACTAAAAAAACAACTTAATTGTGGCTAGGGCTTGTACACTTTATGGGTTCGGAAATGCCCCCTTCTGACTACTACCTATGTTTGCAATCAACCATTATACCCTTTTGTCCAATTCTAATGGGCGAAGCATATCAAAACGCAATTTGGATTGCCGAACGCGACTCGCAAAGTCAAAATATTTGTTTACACAACACCCATTATTTTGTGTATTCTTCTTTTATGGTATCGTTCACTTGATTTTCAGCCAGCTACTTTTTAAACTTCCTGGCTGTCAATTAATATTTCAGGTTAAATAACTCTTTGATTGAGGGTAACTCTAAAATTGAGCCGTGTTTGTGTACATTAGCAGCAAATGCATATTTGGTTAGATCAATTAGCCTTATATTGGCACTGGTTCGTTTTTATTACGTCATCTGCCCATTAAAAATGAGTAAATAAGGCATATCAAAGTTGTGTTACCTAACTGATTTTTTGTAAATGTTTAAAAGCGTTTAGTTAGGGAATTGTTGGCTGTTATAAGATTTTGTTCGATATGTGCGCACATTTCTCTTTACCCTATAAATCTCTTCAAGCATACGAGGAATTTAAGGTTTATTTATATTCCATCTTTATGCCCTTAAAATGTCCAAAGTGATTGGACAATAAATGCAGAAGTTATTCAAGGCCGAATTTTTCACAGTGCAGAGACTAAGAAGAAGCACTGAAGTTGCCTAAGTGAACAACTTGCAGTTTCTGTGTTTCTCTGTGTATTTGTATTGCGTGTATGTATGTATGCATGCATGTATGTTATCGTCTAAACATTATGTTACGGCAGGTTCAATACCCTAGTCAGGGTGTCCAAAACAATTGCTAGCTAGATATAATAAAAATGTGAAACAAATTTATGTAGCAATATCTAAGAAAGCTAAGCTAAGAAAGTAGATGCTTCTGCGCAGATTTTTATCTAGATTTAGCTGAATCTGTCGCATTTTAGATGTAAATACTCTCCATACTCTCTCTAGCACAATAAGTATACCTAAATATATACAACGTGGTCGTATACTTTAAAGTTAAAGCGAATGATTCGAAATGAGCGATATAGATCGAGCTTACTGAATTATATAGAGTTCTGATTATATACAGATCGAAAGAAACCCTCGGGAAGAATTTCTATTCTCCGTTCAGTTGTACTCATACCCCGTTTAGCTTTTATTGTGGGTACAGGGTATGCTTCTTGTTCAGATATGACTTTTTACCTACAACATTTCAAAGAGTCGTTTTTATGACATTTTTGTGACAACATTCGAGCAAAAAAGTTGCGCTGATATAAACCTTTTTTCTCGTTGAGATTGAAAAACGGTTTTTATGAGAGTTTTTCGCTGCGAGATCAGAACTCATAAATTAGTGAGAAATGCTATTCACAAAGTTATAAGGGTAATAAAGACAATAAAGGCTAAAATTTCGGGTGCTCAAGCTTCAATTAATTATTTACAAGTTTAACAGTTTTTACAGTGTCTAACTAAAGTGTATTTATAATTGGATGTGTATAGGAAAAATTTTATGAGTGAATGGCAACAGTTGGGCGTTAGAGTTGGCAAGGTATATAATAATCAAGAGAGAGAGAGAGCAAGAGAGAGGGAGAGTGTGTACTTAAAAATTTATGAGCAACGCCCACGAAATTCTATTCGGTGTTTACTCGATGGAATGCCTAAGCGTAAGAAAAGAGCATTCATCATGTCGAATGGAGCAGGTGCAGCTGCCGCCATGTGTTTCCTTTCGTGTGTGTGAAGTAAAGAACAAAGAAAACAACGTGCCTTTTGGCTCGTTATTTCAATTCCAATGCCAAACCCAAGCATGAAGCCTCTCTTTTAGCGTTTTCTGCACAGCGACACGTGGCGTATGCGTAATATTTGTATGCCTATCTTAACTCACCGAGACTCGGCCGATGGCTTGCAGCCGGGCGCACTTTTCCACAATCGTGCCAGCATGCCCATATATAGAAAGCAAATCAGTGTCAATGGGGCCACATACGATGACAGGAAGAATGAAACCTGCAAAGAAAAGCAAAAGGAAATGCGTCAGTGGACAATAATCAAACAATGCTTCAATAAAAATTTTAAAACTATGTTTAACACAGCGTACGCTCTTTCATGTCTGCTTTAAAGCAAGGGCTGGGGACGGGGGGTCTGTTACAAATTTGCAAAGTATTTTACTCGTTTACGGCAAATGCGAGCAGTTGATGTGGCTGTTAAATAGTTAATAAAAGTACCTGGAAGTTGGAAACAAGTTGAGGTGGAAATATTTGCGTAATTGTTTTTCAGAATTGAAATGTTTGGATATGCATAGGCTTATGTGCAGCTTATTTCAATGCCTGAGGTGCAAATTAATTACTTCGCTTTGAGTTAAGTTACTCAGATGTATATAGAGATTGTTCAAATTGTCGGTTCATAGATTCGGCTAGCTAATCTAGCCTACACCGCAATCGAAATATATTTTTTCAAATATTCAAAAAATTAAAAAAAATCATTTGGTTCAAAACTGGCCCAAAACAATGGTTTTTTGCACATTTTACATGCACTAGCATAAAAAAGTTGCAAAGCTCTTCATCTGTCTTTCAAATGAGTCTATAATTACGACGTGAGTGCATGCAGATTAACATATGGCATGACCGGAAAATGTAGGGAAATACATATATGAATTTTATATGCATGACATCGTAATCTATAAACATTATAAAAAAAATGTTACATAACTCATAGCATTACCTTATATTAAGCATATTGCTTTCAAATTAAATCATTAATTTTTTTTATGAATTTAAGGTTTTACATGTGCAAGTATGCATGTGTTAGGCATATATGTATGTATACGTGTATGTATGCATGTATGTATGCATGTATATATGCATGTATGTATGAATGTATGTATGAATGTATGAATGCATGTATGTATGCATGTATGTATGCATGTATGTATGCATGTATGTATGCATGTATGTATGCATGTATGTATGCATGTATGTATGCATGTATGTATGCATGTATGTATGCATGTATGTATGCATGTATGTAGGCAGCTATGCATACTTGTATGTATTTTGTACGTGCATGTATTTATGTGGGAATGCATGCTTGTATGTATATATACAGTTATGTCTGCGACGTAAGGGTGCAATTAGATGAGGCTAAAAAATCCTCAAAACGGGCAAAAAAATAGGTGCATGACGCTGGCATATGAACATGTAGGGACGGCCAAGCTCCACACTGACCTTCCAGTTCATACTCGAATCTTCTTCTCTATCAATATGTCGTGAGTTAATTATCCAATGCAGGGTTACATGTGATAAATGAGTATAATATTACCAAACGAGCGGAAATATTATACTCGCATGTTTATTTTAACTGAGTACAAGCACGACAACTTTTGGTTTTATTTCCGAATCCTACATACGGCATGCATATGAGTGCTATGGTTGCTCGACGTAAGGAGCTTGTAGGGCACTTAATATTTATTTTACTAATTATTGTAAAATTATTTTCTCTGTCCAAATGGATCATAAAGGATATATACATTCAATTTAGAGCTTTCATATTTTCACATCAACACTCCCCTTTTTCCCAGAAGAGGTAGATTTCGATTCCACCAGCTAGGCAAAAGGAATTAAAGCCAGTGACACGTTATTTTTAACTGTTTCCCACAAAAGTTGCAATTCAGAGTTAAAACACAAAAGCATTTAAATGTCATTTTTTTGCCCCAAAAATGCTCTTTAAAAATAAACTTTCCACAATGAAAGGCATCAGCTTGCAGGGTACAGAGTATCGTCCGAGTCGAGGACTTTGTTGTTTTCATTTGCTGTTTCCTTTCCTCTTTGTGTGTGTCTTGCCGAAAACAAAATAAACACTCCTTCGAATGTTAATTTTCCACGGGGAATCACTCGCAAATAACTTAATATAATAAATTTAAAAGGACAATTCCAAGAAAAAGCAGCTGGCGACAGTTGGACACAAGCAGCGGCCACGCTCAACCTCAAATGCTCCTCCCTATCCCTGCTTGCTGTTGCCATCTGCTGCCATGTCAGCGGCTTTTGTTTTTGCATTGGAAATTGCCAAAAGCACTGACCCGTAATGCTGGCCAGATACTATACACCGGATGCCAGACACCACGCTGTGAATGCTTGGGACTGGGCCCAACCTGGTCTCCTCTAGCTGCTGCCATTTCATTCTAATCCTAGTAGACACTAATATCGCTCAAAATATTCTGTTCCTACTTCAGCTGTTGTCAAACGAATTCTTGCGTAATCTTTCGGCTGCAGGGGCGCTTTATATGGGCCTCTAATCAATTGCAAAAAGTAGAATTATATAGAAGATAAGCCGAAAAATGGGCTGTGTTTTGTACTACAATTGAGTTCTAGACATAAGTTTGACAAGATGACGGCTCAATCTGTGGAAATGGCATTAAATTATGCTATTTAGCAAATCCAGTTAATTCAAGAGTATTTTACAACAAATTATTTAGTAAAAGCAAATACTTAAATTACATATTTGGAGTGAAAGTTTTCATAGCCGAATGCTCATTGTGGTTGTATTTCTATCCGGCTATGGGATAAATCCGATTATGAGAGATGCATGCTTACGGTAGAGGTAAAATATGTAAATATTAAATATGAAATTCAACTTCAACTCTTCGCAATTTCACGCACCGACAAGTAGGAACTTATAAACAGATCTTGAATATTTCAATTTGTTCGCTCTTTCCCCCGAAAATTAAAATAAACTATTTTTTTCATTAGAGGTATAGCGTTGCAGTGCAGTCAGGTGATAAAATAACACAAAATATCCAAACATAAAATAATAAATATAGATAACCGATATTGCATGGATTCGGTATTGATAAGTATTTTTGACGATTATACGGTATTAAGCTGTTTATGTGCCATTTGCAGCATACCAAAAGTATAACTATTGCTGCATTCAGCGTACGTGTGTTGTCGGAACTGTGGCAGGTCTTGGCTGGTGACCTGCAATCGTTGAATCGGGCATAATATAACTCATTTGAGGCGCGATAAGTTTCAAGTGGCTTCGAGGCTTCCATAAACCAGCTAGCCAAGTGTAAATACATAAAAGGGTGGAGGGGCCGGGTCGGTTATGTGGAAAGCAATAAAACACACTCAAGAGAAGGTTGGGGAAACTTTTTTTTGGTTTTGGTTTTGGTTAAGGGTCCGGGGGTGGGTGTGGGTGTGGATCCGGGACTGGAGCTTGATTGTGAATCTCAATGAAATGCTTAACCAATACAAAAATGCACAAAGGTGGGCAAATGTAATGAATCGGAAAACGGAAAAACCAGATGAAACGAGGCTAAAGGAAATCGCGCATGGCACAATTGTTAATAATCACAGACACGACCCAACCAACAACCCACAAGACAGCCTGCTTCTGTGGATCGGAATGGCGGCGGGGGACCATCCCATTCATTCATATGGCAAAATGGCCGACAGCGCCGGAATTGAAATCACTTTGGTTGTATTACGCGCCATGGCCAATGAACATGTCCCGTGATATCGGCGACAGTCGTCGTCGTCAACGTAATCTGCACTGACATTTGCGCCTGTAAGGAGCAGCCAGGATGTTGATATGATGCGGGTGCCAACCCATCCGCGACCCTAAGGGCCACGCCGTCAGTCTAACAGAGTTATTGTGAGGAAAAAAATAAGCAAAATGTTGGCAATATTGCGATTGTTTTGCATTCCTGACGTATTAATTAAAGAATAAATTGCAAAGGACATTATTTGCAAGGGCAATGTCAGGGCCGTCTGATGACGATTACGATAACGATGACAATGATGATCAAGTTAATGCTAGTAGGTAAATGATGTTATTTACGACCCACTGCGCACACAATGAATAACACGTATCACACATATCCCATTGACCCATTGTATAACTCGTTATTTGATCTTCCTTCTCTTACACAATATTAAACTGCAGTTGTATATTTAGCAAAGTATCTTATTTTGTAGGGGAGCATTATTGTATTGAGTATTGAGAAGAAGAAACAACAAAAGCTGCTTCGAGGCGAAAACTGGGTGAAAATCTCGCACGTTAGTGAAGAGCGAAAAAAGATTGAACAAATTGCAGTTTTTAATTTGTTGTTTATAAAATATTGACGCAACGAATAACACGTATCACACATATCCTCGTGACCCGTTGTATAACTCGTTATTTGATCTTCCTTCTCTTACACAATATTAAATTGCAGTTGTATATTTAGCAAAGTATCTTATTTTTTAGGGGAGCATTATTGCATTGTGTATTGAGAAATGTTTTTCTTTTATTTAAGGTAACTTTATATTTTAAGAGTAATTAAAAAGTATTACGTTGATATTACTTCAAATAGTGACTCAATCGGCAATAGGCGAAAAACTGTTCCACTACCCACGCTTCGCAACCGATAAATATTGAAAATATAGTAAAATTTTTACGAGATTTTACTCAGCTCTGTTAAGGCTTAACACCCGTAGTTTTAGCTATAAAGACGTTTCCTTTACTCTCTTACAACTTGTGCCAAATATGAGAAAACTATTGGAGCTTTAATGTCAATGTTGAATGTGTGTCCCGGAAAAACTGGGCCAATAATGCGCGTGAGGGGATCGCGAACTCAAGTTGATTAATTTGGCTGAGTGACAGCAGGCGCGACAGTTTCTATGGTGTTGCTATATGGCTAAATCCCAGGCGCAATTTGAGCACGCCAAATATTAACGAGTCGGTCCGGTCCCCAATGCCACACACTCTGCACACCCTGCACACTACCCCGCCATCGTCTGGTTGGTCCTCGTATATCATATGGCATACACTTCAGTTTATGGCTTTTTATTAGGCGGCTCATAAAGTTTAAAGGCGCGTAGAAAAAGTTTAGCCTACAAGTTTTCTCGTCTACTTTCAACTTGTGTCTATGACAGAAACATCCGGAATATGTGCCCTCCAATCAACCCCTCCCATCACAGAGGCAAACCTTAGGCCATTCTATTTCACAATGTAGTTAAATTTCATTGCATGTATCTCTATCTGAGGCAATTGTATCTGTAGCTGTTGTAGCTATGGCTAAAAATTCGGAAGTAGCCCATTGAGGAGACGAAGTTTTATGCCGTTTCAAACTTTATAGATAGTTATGGCCTCACATGAATTCATTGTACTATATGCATGTTATATGGTCTATCATCTGAAGTGTTTAGCATCATAAATTCCTAAAAGGAATGTAGGGCAACATCCTTAAATTTGCGCTTATCATTTGGCTAGGCAATTAGTTTCATTTTGTTTCATCGACGAACCGACTAGGGCAGCTGAGAACTTTTTATGCAAAGTTTTCTATTTATTTTTCAACTCATCAAATGCAGAAATGTTGCTTTAAATTTATGCTGGCAGCGTAACTAGCACACAAATTTTGGTTTTAAAAAAAGCTTTGTCTTTACTGGAAACTTTCGAAAAATATTTAGTTTATAATACTCATCAAAGAGCTGAATGAAAAAAATGCTTATTTAATATGAATTTAAGATCGTTAACGAGTGTTTTGCACCTAAAACCAAGATTCCGAGTCCAAGGATTTATTTTACGTTAATTCTTTTAAATGCAAACTTTTTAATTCAATTGAGTGTGCTGGAAAATGGGTAACAAATAGTGTTTGCAATAAATGAAATGAAAAGCACTTAAGCCTTGACCAACACACTACCGCAACTTCAAGAACGAATAACTTTAAGAGCTGGAGTAAACTAAACTTGGAATAAAGTAGAGCCACCGAGCTCTGTGGTCCTGCATGCCACACGGGGCAGATTCGAGGCGTGTTTTTGCTTTTGTTTTAGCCTTGTTGTTTTATTTTATTATTTATTTACGATGACAACAGTTTCCCCTGTACTCATAAAATAGCTTAAAAGGGTATGCGTTGATTTCAGAAGGTTTAGGTACTTTTCAATATGGATCTACATTCACAAAACTTTCCTTGCTCCCCTGAGCTCTAAAAAATATCTATTGCCAGCTTCTGACTATAGAAGAATTTTATAAATATACACATGTAGGTTACTAAAAGGGCTACTCAGATTAGGTATATTTCACTCCGCAGGAGCTTGGCGGAACTATAGGGAACTTTCATTAGGGTATTTCCCAGTCGGGCACTCTCGACAAGAACATTCTTGCTTTTGTTTTTCTGTACATGTGAAGTGCTAGTTGAATGTTGCTCGCATATTTTTGTTGTGTTTTTCTATTCTTTTTTGTTTTTGTTTATTTTTTTTTGTGATGCGTTTAGGCGTCAAAAGTTTGATCCATTTTTATGTGCGGGCGAGCCATAAATTGAAACGCCAAATTTGCCAGCGAAATGCTCAACTGTTTGTCAACAGAAAACAACAACAAAGTATTGAAACATGGCAATGACATTTGGGGGTCCAGGCCAAATAAACAGCAAAACCAAATAAAAGACCCAACCATGGCACAAGTTTGGCGGCCATATCAAGCGGACAGCGGATATGTGAAGTCGCACTTGTAATACCCTTTATATTGCGCTTTCATGTCCCAGTTGACTTGGAGGGTATCTCATTCACATTTTCCTATCAAATAATTTGTAAGCCGAAATAGCTTTGACATTATAAATTCCTGTTTAGCAACAAGAAGCGATACGATTTCTGTTTTGCCTATATCTACTTACAGGGTGTTCCATAGTCGAAATTTCCTACTTGTCGCCAAAGTAATTGTGATTTATATGCTATGCTAGACGGCACAACATATCGACCCGGCTTCACATTTCCTTTCTAGGCCCGTGCCTGTCCTTGCCAATGTCAGCGAATGGAGCTGTGTAAATTGCTCTATGAGTAGCATTAGACGCGAGCTCCACAAGTGCATATATTAGCACGGGGTGTTCGAATATAGGCACATGGTCACACACGCGCGCTCACACACACACACGCACGCACGCACACTCAGACAAATAGGCGAACAACTGCAGTTAGTGGGTTATCATTGTTGTTGTGATGATGTTTGTGTTGAACGACAACATTGGCCACAAGTGCGGGTTGCTTCGCCACATCCTTCCGGCTTGAAATTGCTGTGACACGCCATGCTGTTGTTCTCGTCCACGTTAGATGTCGCACTCCACGATTTGCACACCTTGTTGCTTGCTGGGCCAAGGTGCTAAGAGCTCTCCGTGAATGCCTGAATGCGCCCTCCAAGCATGGACGTAGTTTGTCAAAGCAAACATTTTAACTGGAGAAGTAGCTCTTAAAGCTAAATTGGGCATTGAATTCTTTTAGAGCAGTATGAGAAATATTTGAGAAATAAAATTATAAAAATATATAATAAACGTAAATAGGGCTAGAAATCAATTTGGAAGCACGCAGAAGAGCACCAAGATTTATATGCAACTGAAAGCGTATAGAAGCAATATAGATCGCATCATATTTTCGGAACGATACTCGAGGAGATTTAAAATATTTTTTTTTGTAAAAATATTTAAATTGGGGCTTACCTAAAACGTATTAAATAATGTTAAATATCAAAAAAAAAAAAAAAAAACATAACCACAAACCGGCAACCTTTTTATATTTTAGTCTTAAAAACATATTTTGAAAACAAAATTATGTGTTCTGTTAAAAATAATAGAAAACATATATCTACATAAGTATATTTGCAATTTCGGGGTTTTCTTTAGACCTACAGCAGAATGGAGTTAAGTAATAAACTTATCGAATCGAGCTTAATTATGGGACACATTAAAATACGAAGTCCATGTGAATTGCATTGCTATTGACTATAAATGTTAGATTATGGATAATAGATACTACTTATAAATTTGGCTTACATACAAATTAATAGACAATTGTGGCGAAAAGCCGGCCGCAGATCTCTTGAATTTCATTCGTATTAAATTCATTCAAATTTAAAAGGTGCGCAGGAAAAATGTTGCTTAACAAAATCATCATTTGGGGAAACTTTTCCGCGATGTGAAAGACCGCTTCTCTTGCTGCACGAAGATTGCTTTGTATACAGTTTGTTTTCCCTTGGCACTGGTGAAATGCAACTTAATTGCAAAATATACACTACAATTTGGCTCTCCCTTGGAGGGAATGCCAGCATTATTAAGTTGTACATTGGCTTCGACGCCATTGTCTGTCTCTAACGCCGGCTTTGGATGCCAGCTGCTAGCTCATGCTGAATGTATGTACATACATATAAGGACTGGGACTGCTGTCTGGTCTGCATGTCTGAGTGTCTGTTGCTAAACAACAACAATGTGTTCTTGGCTGTGTGTGACTGTGTTAGCACAGTGGCTCAAGTTTCAATCAAAGCATTTTACAAAATTGTCACAAATGCTGAAATTTGATACTTGCTTAGGAATTGCACTTAGTTTATTTTTGTTTTGTAGATAGAAATGCTTTAAAATATTAATGTCTTATACTTATTTAAACCGCAAGCCGGCTTAAGATCGAAATTCTAAGTTTTTTATAATTATTTTTTTAATCTAACCATATTTGGTTAATGCGATTAAGCAGAACTTAAGATTAGCCTAAGATGGCAGACCACGCCCCAAGTTCAAGAATGTCGAAACCGTCACGAACCGCACCGAAAGGAGCTGGTTTGAACCTTAAGCCGACTAACCGAGTAAATTTATAAAGGTAACTACCAAACTTCTAAGGAACTTCACTCAAATATTTTCATATTTGTATCTCAAGCGATTAACACAGTACACGTAAGGCACAAGTTGGACTATCAATTCTTCGCACAATGAGGATTCCAAGTCCAGGCTAGAGTCTGTATGTAGTATGGTATAGTAGCTACTGCTATTAAAGTTAGTTATTTTGAACTCTTAAAACTTTACTCTATAATTTGTTATAAAATAATTTAGCATATGGGCTAATGTCATCAGATGAAATGCGGCTGATTAAGAATGCCAGTTGCACAGTGCAGCTGGTTACATGCTTCTGTGACTCTGACAGGGCTCCAATCCTGGCGGAACGCTGTCAGCGCGACGTCGTTGTCCCTGTCGTGTTTGTCACTCCGCGCTGAGCACTGTGTGTGTGCGTGTGTGTTTGTGGGTGCAGTGAGTGTGGTAAGTAGCAAATATATTGCAAGCTACTTTCAAGCACTGGAAAATATGAGTTTACGCCAACAATAAGCAATATATATGCATGTATACACGATGTATTGTATGGAAATTGTGTCTGCTTTTGGAGTAGACGTCACTTATGTCGCCATTCTGCAATTTCACGCAATTTCCGTGTGTAGAGCCGCGAGCTAGTGACAAATTTGGCGGCGAGGCATGAATAATGCTCACATATTAATCAGAGAGCGGGACAGGCTCGAGCGACGGAGTGGAGGAGGGGTGTTAGCGCGACGTAGTGGGAGCCGCACCCAGATTAGAGGCCACAAAGCGTGCAATCAATTGCTTGACTTACCTGAAAGCCAACCAGGCTCCAGACCTCCTCCTCGGTGGAGAAAACGCAGGCGGTGCCCGCACGTCCATGATACTGATAGATCCGTACCGAGTGGGCCAGGGCTACGGGTATAGCAGTCGTCACAATTGTTATCCAGGCGCACATAATAGCGCTGCGTGCAAAAAATGAAAATAAAAAAAAAATAAACAAAATAAACAGCAGAAAAAATGAATTCAAATGGGTTAGATAATTGGCAGCCATTTGAACGTCTGTTTTTTATTTGCATGTTCCTGTCAAGCTTAGCATGCAATTTAATTTAATTTTTTAATTCAATTAAATGTCAAGAAATTCGATTTTTTTCTGACATGTTTATCGAAGCTGTTTATTAACCTGGCGGTTAATCTAACTGGAAAATATTACACATGAAAATAGTATACTTATGGCACACAGCACTAATTAATAGTTAAACATACAATTGGAAGCCTTGGCTCGTTGAATAAAAATATACAAAAATAAACGTAATAGTACAAAATATTAAAAATATAAAATATAAAAATAACAAGTAAGAGGTTCTAGTCGGGAGCTCCCGACTAGGGGATACCCTGAACCCTCTTCTTCCAACATCAAATGCATATATATATTCTTTTTTAGAAGCTATAGCTCTTATTATTTACCAAAAGTGCCCAAAAAACAGGATATTGATATCGATTTTTATCGATTGCTCGGAAAAGGAGTAAGTTATCGGTTATCGGAAACAAACTCGATCTGCGCAGGCACTAGGAGCACCTACATCTAAAATTTCAAGACAGACGGACGGACGGAAAGACGGACAGACAGACAGACGGACATGGCTAGATCGACTCGGCTATTGGTGCTGATAAAGAATATATATACTTTATGGGGTCGGAGATGCTTCCTTCTGTCTGTTACATCCATTTGGATTTTGCACAAATACAATATACCCTTATACCCATTAAAAATGGGTAAAAAAATATATTTATTCTACAAAATTAAGAGTAAGTATAAAACAAATTTTAGTAATTAAATAAATAATTATTTCAAGAATTTAAAAATTTAAAGTCTATTTGTTAAAGATATTGAAAAGACTTTAAATTTTACCGAAGAAAACAAATACAAATTTCAAGCTAAAATCAATTTATAAAAAAAAAATCAATCCAATCGTTGAATATGCTTCGTAGTTTAAGTGTTCTTAAACTCACCCTCATACATCTATCAAATACATTCAAATGTGTGTTCTTTTGTGGATTAAGTTGAGTCGAATCCCAGTTTCGATATGAAGATTTATTATTTGAAAAGCACATACGCTCAACATTGTGCCATGTACTCAAAGTGATAAGTGTACACACTACTAAACTACAGCCGTGTGCTAAGCCAAAGAGCACCCAAAGCAACTCGAGCCAACTTGTGGCCCAAACTAAGCCATTGGCCAAACACGAACTAATTGACGTAATTACAGTCACTATCAGAACAAGTGTAGAGTATTGTTACTTACAGAGTGGCGTTACGTTCGGTGCGGAGGGACATGCTTGTGACGGGATGCACGACGGCCAGGAAGCGATCGAAGGACATCAGGACGAGGGTGTAGACACTGTAACGCAGCACGATGTTACACTGGCCATATTAAGCTTTCAGCAAACTCACCTGCAGTGGCATGTTACCACAATCATATACTGCACGAATTTGCACCACAAATTGCCAAATGGCCACTCCGGCAGCACATAGTCGGTGGCCGTGAACGGCACGCAGAAGATGACGAAGAGTATGTCCGAGACGGCCAGGTTTATAATCAATAGGTTTGTGGTTGAGCGCATTTGTTGGTTAACGACCACCACTAAACGACATGTAGGGAAATGTATGCAGAGAGAAACAATGAAACAATGTTGGGTGGGTGTGGGGGGTAGGTGAAAAGTTCATTAGTTTGATATTTGGTATTTCCATGTTCCAATATGTATAGGATTAATTATTACTTCGATAATATTATGATACCCTAGCTGAGGATTTACGTATATTAAGCGAGGTATTTTGGACTTTGATTCATTCTGACCAGAAGATATATATATATATATATATATACAAATAATATAGAAATAACTAGCACATCTGATATCTATTTGCCTGCGAGCAAAAATCAATTTTTAGAAGGAAATCTATATCATCAAGCAACTATGCGCGGATGTTCTAAAGGGTATTTCATGTTCTGCACATTAGAGTTAACGGCCCTTTTTGCAGAATATCAGCATCAGGTTCTTTGTTTGCATAGCCCGTAAGCCTTTCATTATGTTATTAGGTTATTTTGTTTCAGTTCTGATTGGCTTCCTTTATTTGCTATTATTATAATACTTTGGGTTGTTATATATTAATATGTGTTTAGCAATTAGCACCTCCTTTGTTTGCATTCGCATGAATGCTGAGCCTTTAATTATATTTGCATTAAACTTGAAATTCCCAATAGACCAAGTCAGAAAATTGCCTTGCTCACAAGTTGAGAAATTCCTAAGCTCTCCATTGTGCTGTGTGGTTATAGGTTTAATAAAAGTTCACTCTTTGTCTGTGGATAAAAATCAAATCAATTTAAATGCCAAGCTGGCTAAGAAAGTTTTGTTATAAATATATGTTTTGCTGCCATTCAAAATGGCGAGCTTTGCGTCTTTCGATAAATGTCAGCTACGAAGAGCAGGTGCTTAGTAAGGCAAATCAACTATACTATATACTCGCTTAGTTAGGCAAATCAACATTATGCTCTGTCATTAAATATGTGTTTCAATATTTCGCATTTGCAATAAAATATTAATATGAAAATGTAGTGGAATATGTCAAAATATGCTGTTCAAATTAGGAAATTGTGTGGAAAATAGTGAATCGCTAAAATCATATCCAAATATCCAAAGGCAAAACACACAGAATTTAACATAATTATTGATTGGACTATTTAATGTGTCCATTATAAAATTAATTTGGGTAATACCCAAGGTTTCATGAAAAACTTAACAGATAAAAATGACGAAGCAAATGCTCGTTGATATATTTTTAAAGTATTTTTAAACTATGGCAGAGAGTATTAGTATTCTTGATATAGACAGGTTCCTCTGTTTGTTGCTTTGCAAACTTTTCCCTCTTTGAAAACTATCCATTGTTGCGTCCTTAAAAACTTTACCAAATTTGCGATTAACCAGTTATACTATTTGTAAAATCCGATCAACATCGGATTACTAACTCGTATTGTATGGAAAGATTTTCTGTTTTTCAAGATATCTTAACCAAGCTAATATATTTGGAAAACCGTATTCATATATTATCACTTTATAGCTCTAACAGAAATAATTGTTTGGAAATGCGGTTCTTTCTTGTTATTGTTATCGATGTCATTCCTCAAAATATTCGATAGTTTTGCTGCACTTAATGCTAGATAATCTTAATCAGTTAGATAACACAAACAGATCTGAGTTTGGGTTCTAGCTTGTGGATAATTTGAATGGGATAATATGTCTCCTATTTTATGGGCCATTCAGCAGCTGTTCCTCTTGAACTTTCTTATCTCAGCTCCAACTTTAAACAACATAATATTAAATATCTTACAACTATTTTAACTTGCTTTTTAATAGCAGTACACAAGGCAACACTCTCTGCAGCGACACAAGCCAATTCTGAGCTGATCTGTGACCCCAGACAACTTTCTTGGCTGAAAGAACTGTATCTTCGCCGCCCAACGCCCAAGTTTTCCTGCCAATTACGCGCAGAAAGATGAAACTCAAAGCGACTGTAGCTGGACCTGGAGCTGGAGCAGGCTCCCGCATTGTTTCCAAGCAGGTCCTTGTTAACTTCTTTGTTGTTGCTCTTCCTTTGCTCTTCGATGCTCCCTTGTTGCTGTTGTTGCTACACAATTTGCTTGAGCGGCAGCGGCGACAGACGAAAGCCACTTGCAATTAGCCAAACAATTTATGTTTCTCTGTTGAAAAGTAGCGCAGCGGGTGAATTCTATAGAGCCTTCAGGGGGTTGGGTTGGGGGCGGTTGAGTTGTATTGTCACTGTCACAACAAAAGTGGCCTCTAGTCGCGTGCAAGTGTGGTGGGGCACATGCATGATTTGAACGCTTCAATGGATTGATGGGGCACGCTGCCAACAAAATAGCAAACGATGGTGTGTGTCTATGTTTGCGTGTGTGTGTGTGTGTCTGAAGGGACTGTAGGTCACTAAAAGTGCAGCGTGGCGAGCAATTTTTGGTAAAAGGAAATTTTCGCCATGCGAAGCTACATATAGAAAATGAAGCGGCTTATACCCTGTACTTTCGTGTCACAAGAAGACTTGTTGTATACTAAGAATCGCAGTGAAAAGTCGATATTGTGGCACAGCTGTTCTATAGATAGTTTCAAGGGGCGCTGGTTTCAGATATATGTGAAATCTTTGAAATGCGTCACTAACATCAGACTGAACCCTATTGTTGAAGATGGATCTGAAGGTTGTACAGCGTTTCCTTAAGGCAGAGAATAAGACACGACTCTAGTTATTGAGCTCATCTTCTTAACATTGCCTATTTCAATCAATTGATTGTTTCGATCTGCTCACATGAAATTCCTATCTGATTAAGTTCTATCATGAAATTCATGATTCATCCGCCGCTTGTTTGAAATTCTTTCATTATCAGGGTTACGGATGTGACGGCGGCGACATTATTGAAGCGCTTTGCAGTTGAGAATAAGAATTGTATGATCCTTAATTCACTTACTATTCAACTATCGGACACCATTTTCATATTATAGTTTCAAAATTGCATCCGGTAAGCTTAAATTTAAATAACAATTTTATTAAAAACAAATAATATCTGTCATATTATTGAATTCAGGAGATAAAACTACATAACATAAATAATTAATAACAAAAATAATATAGCCACAGCATTATCCATCCAGCATTAACTACAAGGTAACTCAAAATCGTGCACTCTCGAAGCGAGAACATTTACTTGTTATACGTATTTGTTGCTGATGTTTGACTTGTTGTTTGTTGTTTGCTGCCGCTGTTCGTGTTGCTGCTGCCGCAAATCAATTTCCTTTGAAACATATTTAGCACAGGATGTCGAGCGGCAGGAGGTGGGAGTAGGGAAAAATAAATAAAAAATGACAGCAACAGCAACAGCAAACAGCAAAAAGTGGCAATAACAGCAACAGAGAAGTCACAAAATTCGAACAATAAATATAAGTTGCCTTGGTTTGTCTTGGGGCCAAATGGCCGCGTGTGCCACATGAGCTATTTTTTTTTTTTGTTATTAATATTCGTTATTATTGTGTGGGTAAGCATACGTAGTACTCATTTTGAATGCTTGCCACTTTGCAGGTGTGGCTTTTTTCAAATTTTCTTATATGCTTATTACAGCAAGTGGCTTCTCAAATTTGGTAGCGTAATATCATTGAAGATAGTTGAAAAATGATTGTGCAGTTCGGAATCTGTTTCTCAGAGTAAAAAGAACATTTCAAAAGATAAATCAACCTATATAGGACATTATTTAATAATATCATTGTAATGTCATTGTCTAACATAACAAGATATTATATAGTCAGGATTTTGTGAAGATAGCTTCTTATACCAAAACATGTGTAATCGTCATGCCTATTGAATAGCATGCTCTGATATCCACCGTCTGAGAGGAGTAGCCTTTATTATTATCGTCATATTCAGGGCAGACATAGAAATCTCTGCTAACCCAAGTGCAATTCTCGCATTTTTTTGGTTGGTTTCAGACCTCATGTATTTTTTCGAGAGATTAGGTCAAAAACACCCTCGAAAAAAATGGATTAAATAAAACCAATGAACGAAATGTAAACTACGTGCCTTTTGTGAGTATTCCGCAAATTCCGTTTAAAGCTTTTCATATTAGTTTGCTTAATAATATTTTATTTTGCAACAATTCCAGTCAACTATTGGTAATCTAACCGTAATGATGCCAATTGGCCATAAAAAGAATTTCAAATTTTTCCTGGTATTTGTTAAATTGAATTGATCAGGGACTTTTGTCTCTTTATGAATACAAATTCAAAGTAACGACCGGCACATGCTCTAATTCTCCATCGAGTTCGTATTAAATATGTATTTAAATGCTGTTTCGGAAACTGTGCTCTGATGAATTTGCAAACTAAGGCTACAAGCTAATGCCATATGTGTATAATATGTAATGCGCGCAATACATTTAGAAGAACAGACAATTGTAAATTATATATTGAACCGTTTCATTAAAATCTGGAAAATAAATGGCCAGCCCAAGTTTGAGGCAAAATCGGTATTCAAGAAGCTGGAAAACTTCGTCCAAAACCTAATGGAAATCAATTTAAACTGTTAACCAAACCTTTCACTTATGCATATGCATATACATATTTCCTAAACTCATGAGTGAATCAGTTAAATCTCTTATGCTGCTTGGTATATCCGCATGAGGGTTCCTTTATGATATAAAACACTTACGTGTTTTAGACTGCTGTGCCACAGCAATATAGTATAGTACCCCCTTTAATACATAAGTATATATTCTAAGTATAACTAGTTTAAGCTGTCATGTAGCATATCACTTGTATAATTATATAAAACATAGAAAACTAAAAAAAAAAAGAAAAAACGCCGATTGTTCCCATGGAAATTAAGCATGTCGCCTGCAGCAAGGAAAATTGTACACGCCATATTTTATATAGATTTTAAAAGGGGATACAAATATTGAATAGAAACAGAGAGACATTGCCATGGTTATGTATACCATATAATTTTCCGAATTCGAGCTGGGTTGCAAATTTCGTAATAAATACAGTGATAAATTCATGATAGTTCCCGCTGGCCACAAAAAGTTTTAATTTTTTTCTGTTCTGGCTAGCTGTCAGTCATTTCCAGGCAGTACCAATTAATACGTGTACACACACATACACACACTCGCACAAGCTGCTACTGTTGCCGATAACAAGTAAGCCATTATGACTGATATTTTACGGCGCAAAAAAGGGTCAGGTTAAAAGTATCTATGAGTATGCTGGACCATTAACTGACGCTGAGCTGAAGGTAAAGTTTTATGTTGCTTGCTTTACAAAATAATAAAGTGTAGCATAATTTATGGCGCAGGCGGCTGAGAAAAAAAATATATTTATATAATAGAAATAGAATAGGGGAAAAAAGCAAAGCTGCAAAAGTTCTTCAAGCGCAAAAAACGCTGTTATTTAATGCCACGTTACACACACACACACACACGCACACACACGCACACACACACACACACACACACACACACACACACACACACACACACACACACACACACACACACACACACACACCCACACACACACACACACACACTCACACAATAAACAAATAATCAGGCGTCGCTCAAGCGTGTGTGTGTGTGAGTGTGTCTGTGTCTGTGTCGGCAGGGCCATATTTACAGCTTGCCATATAAATTTTCTTTTATGTTACTTTAATATCATACATTAGGCAAAATATTGATGCATTTCAACTGCGTGTGACGCTTCATTGTTGTCGTTGTTGTTTTGTTGCTTTCGTTTCGATCTACATCAACAATTGTAAAACTGAAACGAGCGGGCTATATAAAGCTATATCCACATATTCACACCAATCCTTTAATCCTTGAAGTTATCTATGAACAACTTTAAAAACAACTTGGAATGCTCAAGTCGGGAGTGACCGACTAGGAGATGTTCTCCACCCAGCTCCAAGCCGTCACCACAAACATTTCAGCTGCCTTCTCTATGCATAGGCACACATATACACCCACACAGGAATTGATTGCTGCTATGCTTCTTCTTTGCTTACCTCGATGTTATGATAAATGCATTCTTGACTAACTTAAAACTTATGATATAGACGATTATCTATATACCATGGCGCAAATTCGTACCTCGAAAATTCTGCCAGATGCATACCATATGCAGACAGACAGCCTGACATAGCTAGAATAGACTCAGCTCATCGTCTGATCAAATATATATATATAATTTAAATGGTTGGAGATGCTTAATTCTGACAGTTGCATACATTTGCCCAAAAACATGAAGCTCTTCTTTACCCAGTTTCAATGTGTTTAGGGTTTAATATGTCATTCTAGCTGTGGAATCTGTAAAGCTATCAAGGCTCATAAAAGTCAGCTTCCAGCGGGATTTAAGGCGTTCATAAATATTACAGACATTTTAAAGAGCTGAAAGCTTACGCAATTGACTGCAGTTCGCAATTTCCTCTTGCCCAAAATACTGTTCCACAATTGAAATCTGTAAAGCTTTGGGTCCTTAACTGCCTTAATAAATTGGGTAAGAACAAGTCTGAAAGTTACATTTGGTTGCGATCGACTGCGAAATACTCTTCATATTGAACAACAGCTGTTGATAAATAACAAGAGGTTTCTTTCTTGGTCTATTATATCTAACAGTCAAATTTAGTTAATTTTGAACTGCGGGATCCTTTGAGAAGGACATCAGCAGTCGACTTGTAACATTTTGGGCCATAATTAGTTATTAAAATCAGTGGCACATTAATCTTTAACATAATTGGTCGCATCGGACAACTTGCTTTAAATAATTTTGATATAATTCCTGCTGTTTATTTTCAACCTATTTTATTGAGTTGCTACTATTATGAAGACTCGGGCAATTAAGTCATGTTCTAAAATCAGAGAGAAAATCAGCACATAAAGACCAGCTCTGCATTCATTCGGAATGGCACATCTAAATGAGACATAAATTAAATTCAATTAAAATTTAACTATGGCATTGAGACAGAGCTGTCTAATTGTTGTTGGCAGCTGTCTCTGTCATTGCTTTATGAGGCAATTGAAGTGTGTTAGCCAGAACAAGGCTAAGCCATGTCTGCCAAATGCATAAATAATTACGCTCGAAGCTCAAGGCGCAGTCAGACGCACACACGTACATAGCTATAGTAACAGATACATGTCCATACAGCATGCTTAAACGCTGGTAGATAATAGCAAGGACCTTTTGTTTGACGGCCAAACAATGCCGGACACATATGTACTGGACCCACTGCTCAGCAAAGTCAGGACGATTAATTTACATTTTCGTAAATTTTGTCCATGTTTCTTATGAGCGACCACATCCTGCCCTATGCCTGTGTGTGTGTGTATGCTACATGGACTTCCGGTTGCACATAATACGACGGATATGCAAACAGCCCAAGCAAAGATGAAACACAAGCTTTGCGTCCCACTCGGCCGACTGCTCGACTTAATAGATATCTGCCTGAGTTGTTGTCAAACTGTTCCGTTGAATATTTGGTCAATATCTGCCGCCGGCTATCACACAACACAACCTAAATAAATAAACATCAGATGGGTAGGTCCGATTGAGAGGGCAGCAAAAGCTTTAAATAAGTTGCTGGATACTCGCCCACGTATCAATCAAGTTCTAATAAACTCAAATCTGCATAAAGAAAGGTTTTTGTTTCCTAAAAACTTTGTTTGGATTGCTTGATTGTACTTTATGTGAGTTACACTTGACGGTTTTTTGTCATTTCTGCACAGGTATTTGTTTTGCTACACAAGCCTACAAGTGCGGAAAAATAACAAGAAAAATGAAAAAAATAACAGGTAAACGTATTTTATAAACTATTGTGCTGACACTTGAATTGGAACAAATAAAATAAACATTTTTTATATCTCTTTCTCTCTCTCTCTCTCTCTTTCTCTCTCTTTGTCTGCTTGGGAGACCTTTCTTTGCTTCACCCGCAACAAACGCCCAAATAATGGTACTCTTATCATTGTTTCTCACATCCGTATCCAAGTCGTTATCATCATCATTTCTATTATACACATATTTACATTCACATTATCGCCATATGAAGGAATATAATACATAAAATCAATAAAAGGAAATCAAAAAAAGCAAAGAATTTCTAAACTGGGTCTGCAAGTCCAAGATAAAAGAATCGTGGAAAACGATTGTATGCTTTTTTTTTTTATTTACCATTCGATCGGTTTCTAATTCATGGATCTTAGGGAATATTTATTGCATACGTGTTACAACTTACCACCTGCTTTCTATTATACTTAGCATAATTTAATTTCTAATATTATGTTGGTCCCACTTAATTACTTTTATGCCCATTGCCTTGGACACTATCGTAAAGAACATTTAGGTGAATTTTGCCGAGCATAAGCCATTGCTGCTGCCCAGAACATTTTCAGATTGTTGATGACACAGCTGTGGACGTAGCCTCGGGCAAGGCATGCGTTCATATTGCATCCATTGCCCTTTTTAGAACTATCCAACACCTAGCTACATCTGACACAATGGCACATTGGCAGCCATATGACCATCAGAGCTCATATCTTCAGAAAGGCTGAGCCGAGGGGTGTAAGGTCGTGGCACATGCATGGCTGGAAGATATGTATCTGTGTGAGTAGAATGTGTGCGCATAAGGAGACAGCAAGTAAAACAAGTCAGTCTGAAAGACACATTCGCTTCTAATTTGCCAGATTAAAGGTTTGTGAAGCCTAACAAGTATATGAGCCTTATGCAAGATTTTTTAAGATAGCGTTTACAACTACCAAAGCGATCGATCGTTTTCAGTCTCTATAGTTATATTTACAGTTTTACTGTCCTAAACTTTCATGAACCCTTATGAAATTAATTCAACATTGTATTTAGTTTGAGGCTGAATACTGAACGAGTTTATGGGAAAGGTGTAAAACCTTTTTGAGAACATAGACAAACACAGGACAATTCCCTTATCAGTTATTCGCATTGTTTAGCTCTTTTATAGCTCTGTTATGCAACTGGCTAAAGCACTGATATTCACTGTCACTTTGGTTATCAAGGCGTGTTTGGGTGTGTGTGTTGTGTGTGTTGTGGTGTGGTGTGTCGCCAGCCATCAGACATTGCATTGGAAAGTACAACAATAAAATTGTACATAGCCCATAAAAAAGCATAAATATGACGAATGTCAAGAGAAAGACGTAAGGTGGACGCTAGGGGGCAGCTGGAGGACACGCTTACGCACGATTGCCAGAGCATTGTGTGCATATCATGTGCCTGCATGTGTGTGTGTATGTGTGCGTCTGGCAGCGAGTGTGCTGTCCACATGGGCATTGTTTGGCACACGTGTGCGCCTGCTTTTCGGCGCTGTGCTCATTGCTGGTTATAAATTTTATCACTAGCAACGCATTGAAATAAAATTGTGTACCGCCCTGTGGATTTGTGTAAATTTGCACAACGCCAGCCGATACATATATGCACACATGCCCACAACACATGTACACACATAAACAAATGCCATATGCTGCTTAAATATTTTTCATAGCACACTTTTTTGCGCCTCTGCTTATTTATTCTTTTCAGCAGGACTACATGTGTGTACACGTGAGACGTGAGCAATTGCAGCTTAAATCTGTTGACAAGTGAGGCGGCAGGTTCTCAAATGTCGATTGAATGTTGAATGGTCTAGCTTAATGGCGCATTTTAGGCTTCTTATTTGATGCAAGTTAACATCTGAAATGCAGAGTTTTTCTATTAAAATTAATAAATACGTTCTGTAACAATATTGGAAATTCATTCGCAGGTCGTTAAAGATCGGAAAAACTGTTGTATGAAACTAAGAAACTAGCTTCAAAGATCTTAAATTCATTTACGACGTGCTTCACATTATCCATTGTATGTATGCAGCTATATCTGTATGTATGAGTGTATGTAGATATGTATTTATTTATTTTTTTAAATATTGCCTTACTATGCGACTCTCATGAATTCAAGTAACAATGAAAAGGGAGTCCCACAAATCAGATGGAGGCTGCACTGATCTAAATTAAATTTACAGATCTTCTTGCTTTAAATAAAAGTTCTATATTAATAATTTGCTCTGACAATTAAAAAAACTCGGTGCTTCTAATCAACACATTTAAACTTCTATCTTCTGTTAAATATACTTATATAGAGTAATATATAAATAAGTATATGTGTTAAATTAGTACAGCACTGTTTTCTGCTGTTTTTGTTAATTAATTGACATAATTTATTTTTGATTTTATATATGGGCTCAAAAATTAAACCAATTGAGAAAAAAATGTAAAACACATATCTTAAAATAAATTTCAAATTGTTTCCACCTAATGAAAAGCTGAAAAGGCAACATAAAAAATATCTGAGAAACGAACTATGCCCTGATTTCTGTGTATTTCATGTCTGAGCTTAGCTTGCACACAAATCTTTTCCAAAACTTATATATTTTTCATTGACTCAAATATAATTTTGTAAATTCGATTAAAAATGTCTGCAACACTATCTAAAGATGTCGCTGTTTATAACCAGCAAAGGAATATCGTGGCGCTGAACAGTGTCATAAGCATAACATCCAATTTGGTCGGGAAAGTGCGGAAATATATTAATCCTCATGAATATTTTATGGCCGTAAAGGAGATGAAACAGATGGAACTAAATGGCAAGGATGGAACGGTCGAGTATACAGAATGCCAAAATCAGATCATATTCCAACGTCAATTGCGGGAAGTTTACGTTTACCGGCTGAGCACGATAATGGAGAACGATGGTAGCGAAGGTAGTGAGAGCAGTGAGAAAAATAGTAGGGGAATTACCGACAGCAGTGAGAGCAGTGAGGAAAGTGAGAGACGTAAGAGATATTTGAGAAGTAAAATTTGTGAGATCAGCTTCAATAGTAAAATAAGTCAGTATAGTGAAATGAAAGAGAACAACGAGATATATCAGCATACTGAAAATAGTGAGGATTATACGAATAGCGAAATGGGAACTGACTGTGTAAAACAAAGTGAGAATAGTGAAGGAAGCGCTAAGAGTAAGAGCAGCGAGATGAGTGACAGCAGTGCGAGAAGTGGGTCTACTGATTATAGTGAGCGATGTGAATATAGCGTAGAAAGTGAAAATAACGAGTGCATTGTGTTCAGTGAGGTAAGTAAAATTAGTGCCAGAAGTGATTGCAGTCGGAGCAGTAAGAGCAATGTGGGAAATAGCGAGAATAGTAAAAACAGTAAGTTTTATACAAGAACAGGTTATGTTACGTTAAGTGATTATGTCAACAGAACTCAATACAATGAGAATGGCGAACACATTGTGTACACTAGAATAG
Organism: Drosophila novamexicana; assembly: GCF_003285875.2. NCBI lineage: Eukaryota > Metazoa > Arthropoda > Insecta > Diptera > Drosophilidae > Drosophila > Drosophila novamexicana. The sequence goes on from NW_020824887.1 coordinate 156,165, forward strand.
GCCAGAAAGTTGAGTATCTCTATAGAAATGGACACATAATATATTGGGTGAGAGAGTGCAGTGAGAATAGTATACACAGTCAAGCTGACCTCTACAATCCAGTAGAGCCATTATCTATTCAAGAAATAGAGAATACAGAGTACAGTGGCGAGTCAAAGGACTATCAAGTTGTGCTTTACGATCCAGATAATCCTTTTAATGCCCTGCGTACTGTGGAAACAAAAAGGATCTCGTCTACTGTAACAATTGAGAATATAGGCAATATTGAGAATAGCTACGGTCAGTGTAGTGACAGAAAAGAGTATAATGAGCATGGTGGTGATGTGCATAGAACTCAAAACGAGGAGGGATATCATTTTGGTGACTATAATCATTACAGAAAGTATTACAAGAGGGGGCTTACTATCAATAGTATGAAAGCTGATTATCGTGAATACAAAGAGTTCTGTAACAAAAATGAGCATATGGACTATGCAACGTATGAAACGCTTGCTAACAATATGAAACAACGTAGAAGTGATGCAAATGAGAACACTTCTGAGTACGATGAGTATGATATGTCTGAGCATAAGTCTGATGAGTATAATAGGTTTGATGAGTATGACAAGTCCGATGACAATAATAGGTCTCATGACTATAATAATGATGACAATGAAAGGTCTGATGACTATGATAGGTCTGATAAGTGTGGTAAAGAAGAAGACAGTAATGAGCTTACTGATGGATTTGATGATGAAGGCAATAATTTTGTGTATATTAAGAACAGAGAGAAGATTGAGTATAAACTAGAAAGTGATCTACTAATATATTGGAGAGTGCCTCGCGGGAAAGGAAGTGCGAGCAATGAGGGCATAATGTTCAATCAAGCTGTGCTGAGCGATACGTCTGAGTTCACATTACCACTAACTATAAAAGAAATATTTGATTCTGATGAAAGTTGTGACTCAGAAGAAACATATTCTTATGAGTATAAATGTGAAGGAGTATATGGCTCAGAGGAACATGAATCAGATGAAGCATATGGCTCAGGAGAAGTTATTGACTCTAAAGAAAAATTAGCCCCAGAGAAAATATGCGAAACAAAACAAGTTTTTTACTCAGATAAAATATATCAGGCAGAAGATGTATCTAAGATGTCATATATGTTTAATCTTTATGCAATATGTGATTCTGGCAGAATATTCGACTTTGAGAAAATGTTTGATTTAAGAGAGTTACTCAAGTCTACCAAGGGGCAAAATGGAAGCAGTATGAAAATGCAAAGTAATTGGAGACGGGCAGTTGAGATTCCTATATATATTCCAACGGTTTCAAGTGCCCATTTCTTTGAGCCTATGCTCGGTCGACGTATGGAAATTGATCTGACTGCTCAACCATCCATTGTGGACATGCTACATTTGTATACATTTCTGAGCGCCAGAGGCGAGTTCCACCCGGATACCATAATACACGTTCTGATGGTGAGGCATCTGAACACTATGAAACCCAGAGATAAATTGCTCACTCAACTTAACAATCTGGATAAACATATTACAAGAACTATACTCATTTTTCTATGTTTGACCGCCGTGATTATATATTATATTTTCTATATGGAATGGAAATCTCAGAAATACTTGTTGGGAAAAAGAAAGCGATTTTATTTTTTTTGAAATACAAATCAGTTCACATTGTTTTTGTTTTGTATTTATTTGGGCGTGAATGAATTATTTCTGTTTTATATTAAAATTATAAAATTGTCTGTAACCTCTCTCAAGCCCGGGCATATCGAGTTGGATAACTATATCATATAGAAATATCGGTCGACCCCATCATTTTTGTATCCGAACTAAACACAGGAGCAAACACCATATTACAACATTCACTATAGATATAATTTTATATGAAAATGATAAGTATTAAAAATACAGAATGATTGGTAAATGTCTGTCAATGTATTTATTCTCAGCTTAGAAAACGATTGTTTCCACTTCTTCTCTTTATATCAAATAATAATACTAGGAGAGTGCCAAGTTGTTTTGGGGAACCATATATACCTTTCCTTCAAAGGACTTGCATTAAATTACAAAATCTAAGCGGCTCCTTTCCTCATTTCCCTTTGATAACAGATAAGAAAGCTATTACGCTAATGTAAATCGTAATTTAAAGGGGGAACAGGACATTTTTATCATCCGCGGTAAATAATTTTAGCAACGAAATGGCATATTCAAAGTTAAAAGCTCCCATGTCATCAAATTAAAAGAGATGAGAGCCCTGCAGTGGACTACACCCGACTGCGCCATACACTGCTTAGGGTATAATTATAAGTCAGTTAACAAGAACCATCTTGATTATCGACTGCATAAGGCAATCACTTTTCGATTGTAACCTGAGTAAAAATTAATTTTTAGTTTTGATTTTAAGCGAGTTCAAAATTTGGGTTACTTTGTGACGCGAGCCAACATATTTATTTATTTTTTCGGCATAGAGATAAAAGACTAGACTTGTTACAAGCTACTAGTCGATGATTCCCCAATATTTTATTTTTTTTATAGGCACATTTGCAAGCATGTGATATTTGCGCAAGCAAAATCATTTTTAATTTTTGCCAAGACAGATCGAGTAGAGTAAATATCTTTATTTTTGTTTTATTGGGTACAACATGAGTGCAATTTAACTATATTTAAAATTAAAAATGTAGCATTAAAAGCTGAACATTGCCCCAAAAATAGGAAATGTTGTTGCTGTTCAAGTTGCATGTGGCGACAAATAAGCCAACAACTATCGATGGTACTCAAAGATGCTTATTTAAATGTGCGGTGTCTGCTGTACATACACACACACGTGCACACAAAAACAAGAACAATAAGAACAACTTTTATAAATACTGTTTTTAGCTCGCCCCAATACCACGGGTGCCGTGCAACTCGGCCTGAAAGCAAACTGATGCAAGGTGACACTTGAACGCCATGGCATTCCACAGCAGGGGTGTGTGTGTGTGTGTATGTGCACACTTGTGCCTGGCTGTGTGCGTGGGCCCTAGCTGCTCTATCGTGGACAAGCAGAGAAAATCTCAACAGCAAAGTCGTTTTCCATGCAGTTTTTGCAACCTTGGCTCAAGTCGCCGCCTGCATAAGTGTTCGTGTGTCTGTGGGTGTGGTTGATTGCGTCAAGGTGTCACATGCTGCGCTGCTGTTGCATTGTCGTTTCAGTGAAATAACAGCAAAAGTAACAGAAGCTAAAAATAAATGCCATCCAGTGAAAGGCAGCAGCTGATAATAAAAAAACATTCATGCCACAGCACTATGGGGAAAATGCATACTTTCTGTGGCATAAATAAGCTATAATCTTCCTTATACTGATGGAAAAGATTAAAAAGAAAGGGGCTGCTGCCGGGTCAACAACAATTAAAACGAATCCCAACAAAAAATACGTAATACGTTTTTTTAATAAAATACGTTTTCTGAGCGTACGCTGATTTTCCATAGCATTAAAGACAGTATGAGAAATGAAAAGCCAATTTGATCGCACCCATATTCTCTTCAAGTTTGTTAGGTTACTGATAGTCTTCTATAAATAATACCTATATACTTAACTCCATTTCAATTTCAGTAAGAGATAGATTTGGTAGTTAAATATCAATTTAGACCCCCATTAGAGTCTGGTTAAGCCCCGTTGAAAAGATTCATTATTATACGAATAAGTTGACTCTGAATTTTAAATATTATAAGAACCGTAAAAAGAATAGGCCTTATGTGGGCTTATTGAGTCGTCAAAATGCTTTCATTAGCACTTAGCAAGTTGCAATAAGAAACATTCCCCATTCCGGCATGCCCGACTAGGAGACAGTGTGTACCCAGCGCCACACTGTCCTTACAAACATTAGAATATAGAGCATAAGAAGCTGTGCATGACATATTCCAAACGTGGTCTATCAGATGTCATGTAACTAAGCGCGACAGATATGCTCATGGCATGGCAATCAAAGACATCATTAGCAACCGTGTATTCTAAGAGGAGATTTCCAATGTATGTGCGTCTGAAGATCTATTAGGTTACCTTAGACCTGGCTACAGAGTATCGTCTTATCGAGGATTCATGTCTAAAGCAGAGTTTCTTTTTTAATTTTTGCTTTTCCTTCTGTAGGCGTCAAAGTTAAAAGTTATATTCAAAGGCTTGCGAGCTTTTCTGTTGCCAGGCACCTGTTACCCAGCCGTTCCCGTCCCCTTTACGAACTTCTTTCTGCTTGCTCTGTCGCTCTTGCTCCATTCTCTTGGCCTTGCTGGGTAAATGCCACTTTGTCAGGACTGGGCGTTATTTTGATAAATGATTTGTAAATGAACGTGTGAGTTTTATTGCAAATTATGAGCAAAATTAGACTCGCCTGCCAGAACCGACTCCGCCTTCATCCCTGGGCAACGTAATCGCCATTGGGTGGGTGTTTAAACAAAAGAGATTTGGCTGGTACGGATGTGGGTGCAAGTGTATTTATGGCTTATGGGAGGATAATTTGTCAAAGTGCCAGCCAAGCAAGCAGCTGCATCAGTATCAACCTCAGTGTCTGCTTTTGACTCGTATCTTCAAGCCTTAAATGGATGTCTATGTTCTGCATTTTATGGCAAATTAACAGACTATAATGTGCGTCTATAGGTGTTAGAGTATTGGTGAGCTGAAGTTATGTAAAAGGCCAGTCTGCGTGAAAGTTAAATCTTTCATAATAATTTAAGCTCAGAAGTTATGGGTTTTAATCTTCTTCGTGGCAGCTGCAAAACTTTAAAATCAATTGGCTTTACTTTTTATTGCAGTTAGCCTAAGTTAAATAACATTATACTTGACGTGATTATAATGAAACGCGCCAAGTTCTACAATCGCCTATTAAATGCATTTATTCCATATCAAATATGCCTGCATTTTAACCAAATTAATAATAATCAATTAAAAATAATCATCGAATTTATGTGATATTGTGACATTTACCAAACCCCTCGTACTGTCAGTCCGAAAATGCAACATTTTAATAAATATTTTTGGAAATGGGCAACGTGACAGGCAATTTATAAAAGCTAACAAGTACAAGCTAAGTCTATGTCATTTTAATAATTGTAATATTAAAGAAAAGCAATAGAATGACACAAATAATAATACATAAAATATCAATATAATCCATTTAAATGAACAGTTTCTTGGCTGAGCGTACAGTTTACGTCAGCATCTATGTGCCAAAAGGGACATCTTGGCTGACAACACCAACAGCAAACCACTAAATTCTGACATCTGTCAACACCAATATTGGGCCAGGAAAAAAAAAAATGAAATGTAGCCACGAAAAGCGAAAGGCGGCTAACAAAATGATGGATAGAAACCAGAAATATTTGTGGCTTATTTGTAATTTATGTTTTATTTTTGGGATGAAAAAGGAAAAACAGACAAAAAAAAAAAAAAAAACAAACAAAGAGACATCTGCATTGACTCATTGCCACTTCAATTTGCATTGGGGTTTGTCGGATAAAGCTGGCATCCTTTGTGACACACAGCATCACAGGCATGGAGACATGTCAGAAATGATGTTGGCCAGAAACAGCTGTGGGGCAGCAACAAATTTGTAACTGGCGCATGGAAAATCGTGTTACACATTTTGTAATTGGCTACTCAAGCGTGCTCACAGACGTGGTCAGAGTTTTCAGATTTCATGTTCCCAGTTGCCAGTTGATCTGCTGCCTGGCCAATACAGGCATAATCCATTCCATAGCTTGAGGCATAGCCAACTGCACAACAGCCAGGACACTAAATCCGATTTGCTCTGCCCATGTTTTTTTCAATTTATATTTCTTAACACCCATTAAAGTATATAGCAAGGGTATGTTGGAGCTGCTTGATGTACAATAATTGAGGGCCACTTTAACAGTAAACATATGTGCAGCTGCTTAAATCTAAAAGTAAAATATTGCTGAGAAAATATTTGAATAAATCAAAACAAGGCTGCTTATGAAAGAAAAAAGTGTTGCTATGATTGGCAATTCGAGTTCTGCTTGTGAACCTGGTTTTCCATATTCATTATCCAAATCCAGGTTTTATTTGAAGCCTTGACTTTTCAAATATTTTCAAAATGTTAATGTAACAATTATATGTTTAGTCTTGCATATTTTCATACATAAGAAATTATTATATCTCCACCGGAAATTGTCAACCATTTAAGTTTCAACAATGATAATATTACACACATAATGTAAAATACATAAAAAAAATCTTGCTTATCAATTTTTGACCCTTTCACGTTGTGAACTACGTAAACAATAAGTATTAGTTTGACTTCCTTCGTGTCGTGGTTATTCCCTAACAAATTCTTTACAATATAGTCCATGTATCTCCCAGGCAATATGATATTGCACAACACAATCGACACCCGTTTACATGGTCCAAGAATTAATTTTTTGTAATTTCCTCAAAAGACAGATGGACTCTTCATAGCGAGTGTTTGACCAGGACATACTCCGTATCAATTTTATACATACATAAATGTATAGCTTGTCGATGGCTCGTACTGGCTGTTACAGACGTTGGCCCATGGAATCGGCCTCCCAAAAGGCATAATTCATTGTCTCTGAAGCTTTTGCATATTCGCTCATCAAATGGCACTCAAAGTGCGGCCGTAAATCGGAGAGTGCAACAAAATCTGTTGCATAAACGTTGTTAATGCAACAAACTGAATGTGGTGAACGTAAAGTTGCAATGCGCTGGCCTCGGCTACAGCCGCAGCCACAGCCACAGCCTCGGCCCCGACTTTGTCTGTTGCACACACATTTGGGGCACATAAAAATTCAATTAGCTCAGTGGCTGCCTTTCTGGAGCTGTGCGTGGCACGTTTATGGATGGCATATTATGGCCGGAAAATGAACGGCTTGCCAACAATACATATTTGCAATTATTACGCATAATTTGGCAAAAGTCAATGGCCATTCGGCTATCAACCGGGGCTGGCTAATGTAACGACCTCAGAGGGTTTTATTGGCTCTGGGCTATAAAAAGATGAGGCCGATGGATGGTTCAGACTTAAGCAGCTGCAATTACGGAACGTAGGCAGTTAAGTGGTTAAAAGACTTACCCAATATGACGAGCGCATTACCCAGGAGTCCGGCGAAGCCAATAATGCCAAAAAATACCGGCACAATGATGGACACAATACGCTCCAATGGCCAATTGTCTCCGTCCTGTTCCAAATCCATTTCCAGCAGATTGTCTGGCCGCATCGAACTATTTAAATGGTCCAACGCGGTGCTGCCAGCCGCATAGTTGCTGCTATTGTTGCCAATTTTGTTGTTGTTATTGTTGTTACCGGTGCTATTGCTGCATTCACTGGGACTGAGCCAATCGGCACAGTCAACGGCTGCTGCCCCATGACTGCCAGTCGGCCAGAAGCTAATTAGCACTGTCAGGGCCAGCGCCATGGCTAGCCGATGGCTGCTCAGGCCCATTGCCACGCCCACTTTTATAACCGCTCACAAGTACTTCTTAATTACCTCCAAGCCCTTATCGTTGCTCTCTCTGTTATTGTTGTTGCAGCTTGGCTTTGTTTTCCATACAATTCTGATCGGACTTTCTATGTGTCCGTGTTGTTTTTACATTTTCAGCACGCCCGCACTGCCCCGCCCTTTATGTGAGCAGTGTAATTTGCATTTAAGTGGTTCCGGAATGCAAATGGCGCCCGTCAAGGAGGCGAGTTGGGCAGGTGTCTGCCTACTGACCGTGAATAATATGCCTGCAAGAGTTATTAAAAAGCATTTGTTTACCAATTTTTAATATGTGGCACACAGATACAGATATATTTAACTATTCAAATTTGTACGTATATACCATATACAATATTATAAATGTATATCAAATTCGGCCCAAACTGTGAATCGAATTTATATATTTCCTCAAAAAACTGGTCCCATTCAGGATACACTTTTCTTGTTTAACGGACGGGGCTATAATTTTATAATTTGTGTATCCTTCCGCTGCTAATTAATATGTGACCCGTGCCGTACGCATAATGCTAATGCATTGGTTGATGTGTTTTTTATTTAGGTATGTATATGTAATACAACTTGTCAAGTCCATATTGCCGTAAACCACGCCCGTCGCTAAATTGCTTGACCGCGTTTTTGCGGAATGAAATGCAATCAAATGCATTTTTCAACATTTTCATTTTAATGGCTCTCATTATGTATGCATATACTTCCAATCTAAATGTGTGTATTCTCTGGTATCATAATAATAATACATTTAACTATTAATAACTAAATTAAACTGGTCAGTTGTCTGATTGACTTATTGACTGACTGACAGATTGACGTGCCCGTTATACGCTTTCTCCCACCTGCAAACTAATTTGCACAGATCCTTGTGAATGGTTTTACCTTTTTGCGAAAATCACCAAAAAGTAGATGAAATACATTTTAATGAGTTATTTGTAATTAATTACAAATCGCGATTTTTCGAGTTTCATGAGTAACGACTCAAAGACACAAATAAATAAAAAACATCATTGACAGATTGCAGTCAATGAAATTTCGGATTAATTGAATAAGCAAATAAAGTTTTTTTATTTGTACGTAAATCACAAAGAGCCCAAAATCATGCGTGGCTAAACTGTGACTCGGTTTTTTTTTTAATAAGTGATATTCCCCAACAAGTGAGAACGAGTTTGATCGACTACAAGATTCTCTGCATGCCTCAGTCAATCAAATATTTTGGAGCAACACGTTTTGGATTTGTCATGAAACATAGCCCAATATGAGTTCCAGGATATTTTCCAGGTACTTATAGATAAATTTATGCGTAACGCACATGTGGGTGATTAAGGGAGGAACTCAAAATATGAAATACTCATAATCTGTGTATATTAATCGAGAGTGTACATAGCAAACTTTGTATATCTATCTTTTTAGCAATAAAACGATATTTTTTGAAATCATGAACTTATTCTAAGTGTGGTATATACAAATATTTATTTACAATTTCAAGTCTCTATCATTTGTATAGGAATCCAGTTCCATTTGCTGCGTATGGGGCTTTGGCTTTCCATCTTGAAAATAATTAAATAATAATTCCAGCCGCAAAAATTAATTTAAAACTTTTAATTAAATTACATAATAAATTTAAAAGTAAATGAGAATCTTGCTAGAGTTTTGTTGCCATCTGTTTTACTGTAAGCGGACGAGATGGATTTTTTAAGCTCCGAATAAATTTGGGCTCATGCTCAATTTAAGCAAACGAACCAAGTTTGTCAAAACAGCTGCGATGCCTCGCTTTTAGCTACATCTGTTATTCCCCTAAAGATATTTCTGTTATCTGGAAAGTAAATTTGGAACAAGCTTAGTACATAAAGGAGATTTGGGAAAGTTTAATTTTGGTCCAATCGGCTTAATTTATGTTCCTTCATGCAAAATATCGAATGCATGTTTAATCGACTCAGAAAATTGTTGGAGAATTAAGGCATACGATTTTCGCCTGCCAAAACCGGGTAGTAGTTAGCTTATATATACGTATATATATGAAGTAGAATGTATGTGCCATGCCATATGACAAGCATAATTTGTTGACAGTTGGCTTGAACTGTTAAATAATTTATGACCTAGCCGCTTTAAGGAGAAGAGCATGAGTCAGTGGGACTGCGACAGGCGCCGATGAGAAACGACGACAACGTCCATGCGTAATTGAGAACGACAGAATTCTGCGGAAACATTCATTGGCTGCCAGTTTCGCAATATTCTGAAAATCGATTTCTCAATAATAATACATAATTTCCTGTACATGTGTCAATAGCTCTTATATAAATGTATTATCAAGACATTTAAATAAAATGTGGATATTGTAAGAGTTTCCTGGAGGTACAAACATTTTTATACTCATTCACAAAGTGCAGAAACTGTTTTGATTATGTACGACCATGTACGACTGTTTTCATTGAGTCTCAGTAATGGAAATTTATTCCGAATCTTGGGAAGAACCGCAGTTGGATTCTTTATCTTGTAGCATGACAATATATTATAGCTTCTTTTGACTTTTCGACTTTTCTGAATTGAGCTCCAAATCAGAAAGCATCAGAATCAGCTTCTTCTAAGTACGTATTTTGTATGTAAGGCTCGTTTATTTTTTTTTTCATTTTTACGCGACAAATTTAAAAATGTACTATTTTATTTTTTCACCGCGACTGCCTTTCAAATCCAAGCTTAAAGCAGGTAAAGTCGGCAAAGGTACCCAAATATTCAATTCCTAAGATACATATCTAATTTGTGAGGATGGAACTAATGGCAAAGCAAGACAACGCAAATATCTATGAGAGAGCCACAGGGAAACGATCTGTAGTACGGCCGGCGCTTGATGTTGTGACAGACGTCAGGGCGGCTCCTAACATCGGTGCTATATATACAGACATGATCAAGGTTATCGATAGTATAACTGGTAATTGGTCAAAAAGAGAGTGGCTAAATTGCAGCACATCAGTCTGTGCTGATTGCATTTCACCGACTGATATGTATGCTAGGCAACTGTTGCTCGAAGAGCTTCATGTAAAAAGATTGTATAATATGTTTGCCTTAGAATTGATTGATGGCAAAGTCGTCGCGTTGGCTCTGGCCCATGGCAAACGATTTAAAGAAAATTCAATTTCATGGACGCTTGCCCCACAATCACTGCGCTTAAATCTTGGGCTCCCTGTCGCATAGCAATAGATCCTTTATTTGCCGGCCAATCCATAAACAGTTTTCCGATAAAGCAATTGGCCAAGAAGCTATAAATCAAAATACATAGCTTAAAAAGCTCAACGCAAATCGACTATTCAGTATTCAACATTTATTCATTCAGTAGGTCTCAATCGGTTTCGATAGCAGCCCTAAGACTGCGTTGCTAGACAACAATTATGAGGATGAAGCTGTAAACTGCTTGTTTATAATTTATTCATGGCATACATTTCAGAATTTATTTCAAATGCATTGAACATCTTTGCTTATATGATTATTGTATCCAGGGCCGGTTTTCCAAGTAACGCTCACAAAAGTATTGATATAAGGTGCTATTGGCTTTATTAATATATATATATATATGTATTTTTAAGTAGTATTAATGGTGTTCTCTGTGAAAAAGACCAGCAATTGTGTTTCCATTTATTTGTACTGGCTTTTGTTTCACAAAGCTAAAGGACTATCGTCAGCGTCTACTACTTTTATATCATTCGGGCCAGTATATCTGGGCCAGTATTCTGATCAAAATCTTCCAAGTTAATTTATGTTTACTTTGAATGCAATCAAATCGAGTCGTTCTTACAAGCTTTGCCTTTAAGTTGTCGCAATGAAAAGTAAATAGCAAAATAAACTAAAATATGTTTCTTGTCTGCAAATTAATGGTTATTTCCTTCATTCATTCTAGTGAAAAGCAATTGCAGTTTTCACTGCTTGTTTTTTTCACTTTTGTTTATTTAACTGAGTATTTTCTTTGCAACATTTTTATTTAAAGAATGGCTTGAAAAAGCAAAGCGTAACCTTGTTTTTAATTGAGGCTGCAATAAGATATTGTTTTGCCTTAGCTCAATCAAAAATCACTGGCTTTGGCATTTTAAACAATATGTTTTATGTCCCAAATCACAATTTGTGAGAAACAGGACAGCTACCAAATTCTATGGAAGGAAAGCTATTCGAAATCCATTTTGACTCAATCGGAATCACAACTATCACAATGGAAACGATTTGAAATGTATCAAATTTTCTTTTTCTTAATTGAAATCGAAATTTTGAGCTTGAAACATTATGAAACTGGCCTTGTCCACAACACAACACAAAACAACACAACACAACATAACAAATATAGCAAGTAAGGTATGTGGTGTAGGTATAAAAACTACATAGTATTTGTTCCTGCTGATTTGGTATCGAACTTTTGATGCTCTGCTCAAAATGTGCGAAAGCGATGTCCTTCATTTTGGACAGACTTTATCTGTGTTAGTACTTTTTACAGGGCATTGTGCAGTTGATTGCACCCAGCCGTACCGTTCTTACACTTTTTGCATTGGCTGTAACATCAATAAGCATTCCCAAACTGTATGAGTAATTTCGAGAAATGAAGTTCCTGGAATTGAGTTGGCTAGAGCAGGTCAATCACTGCTGGGCATTGACGGGGGCCAAAGCCTAACCACTCAACCAGCATTGGACATTAGCAGTTCGGCTGCCCAAGCGCCCACTCATGCAAACAGACGGGTAAATTACGCATATGCAGCGTATACTGTGGGCAACTGGGCTTTTCTATTCTAAGCCATGTTAAGCGGCTCTTTAATTACTTCGACTGACGGGCTGCAGAAACAACAACAAAACAACAACAGCATCAACTGTAATAACACAATTGGTGCAGCTGCAGCATTGGGTGTGGACGCATAAGCCTCAAAAAAGGCCTGTGTATATGGGGGTCCGGCTGCCCATGGACGGGAGTCAATCACGTGTGCCACGCCCACAATCAAGCTGTGCAAATTATTTCAATTAGTGCGGCCTGCAGTTGGTGCTAGGAAGCGGGCGTTATAATTGAGAGAGAGCGCGGAGAGGGAGAGAGAGAGAGAGAGGTAATTGACTAAGTTGATGGGTGTAGCCGCTCATGCGGCTTTTATTCGCTTCGCGTTCAATCTAATTGGCGTTTTTATGGCCACGCTATAAAATCAGGCAAGTGGCTGCGAGGCTAGCCATCCGAGCAGCTGGCTATAAACAGCAGCAGCAATGCCAAAAAACAATAACAACTGTTGTTCATTAATTATAAATAATTAATTGGCTTGCAAATACATGCAATAACTGAGTTAAAAGCGTCTCAGTCCTCAATCTGCCCAAGGAGTTCATTTGAATCAGATTTTTCCTCTAAATTGATATTGCTTAAATGCCAATAAATAGGCAGGTCACTTATGTGTAATAGTTTCTACTTTCAAGAGCAGGATCGGCATGTGAAGCAAAGCAAAGGTACATAAAATAATGGCAATAAACAAGTTAAAATAATAATAAATTATAGTTCTTATTGATATTAATGTTATTGCTATAACTATTATTATTAATAATTTTTTGATATGCCAAAGAAGGAAACTTTGCTGAACACATTTTGTTTGTGCGTGACTGTGAATAAATTAATATGTTAGCTAGTCTATTGTGGCCAACCTGTCGTAAGCTTCATTTTATTTCGACAATTTTTCACCTGTCAAACGAACATCAGACTGTGTCCGAAATGGTCAAATAGTATTCACTGAGCAAGCGAATCACCAGAGACAAGGAGCGAATTATGAAAAGGGATACAAATGGAAAAGGAACGATTTGAAAGGACAACACAGAAGGAGCTGAACAAACACAAGGCAAATAAATCGCATTTCAATCAAAACGTCCTAAAAGGTAGCGATTTATTTGTGGAAACACTTCAAGCAAAAATGAAGTGTAAATTGCAAATCAGTTTAACGAATCATATTATATTATTCACAGTTTAAATAAGTACCAAACAGAAAAATAACTGGTTTGAGCGCCAGCATAAATAGCTAAGCTGATTACTTAATAAGACAATTAAATTTGTGATTTACTTGATTACATTTAATTAATGGAAAGACTGCCCCAGATACATTTGTATTCAGGGTTCCACTCTACTTATTCAATATATATGGCTTTAACTGATATTGACTTTGCATTTCAGTGTAACGAGTGGGATAAGTTAGCATGGTTTTTTTTTTTCGAAATTCTGGCTTTATCCCAAATCGGTTTAAGTCCGGAAAATAACTAATTTATGTTTTAATTAGGTAAATGGTATCAAAATTCAGTAATTACTCTTAAGCCATGTGCATGTATATTTATCAACGCATGCATGAGTGCAGCTTAGGCCTAACTAAGGCGTGCGATAAAATTGTTATATTATAAGTTAATTATTTTACCTCTATTAAAGTATGGGATCAACAAGCATTGCTTGGCTGTTTTGCCTGTTGATGTTTTTCACCGTTCAGTCAAACATTTAATAGGATTCCAGTATACTAAGTACAACTTAGGTAAATCGCTGTCAGCAAGCGGATTGAAAGCTGTGCCTGGCACCTAGAAAAGGCATCAAACCACCAAGCCATCAAACCACCAAGCCACTAAACCCGCCGTCAGCCCCCGCAAACCGATGACATTCCCGACAGAGCTGGGCTGCCAAAGCAGATTACGTTTTTTAATTAATTCCTTCTGAAGCGGTGCTGAAACCGAACTGAGAGTGGGCTACTTTTACGGAGCCCTAGAGGAGGTATAGAGTTAAGAATTAGGCTTGGGTGGGAAGGGGCAATGGGGAGGCGTTAGCGTTAAAGTCAATTAGTTTCATAAATCCGCGTTGACACACACTCTATATTTGATTAAAATCTTGACAAAGCCCGAAAACCGGGCCAATGTGCTTGGCGTGAAATCGCTTCAATGTCGCCAGGCAGAAACTAACACAAATTTACTTTTGATTACAGTTTGGCAAAAGATCTTAACAATGTTTTGCAAGCTTTTGCATTAAGTGGTCGGTTCATGTGTAACCTGTTCCATGGAAGATGACTCTTCTAGATTCTATTATGTACGGCAAATAATGAATAGATGGTTAGCTCTTTTGCTATTAAATATTAACTATTAAACTTACACTATTTTCTATAGGGTTTAGTTTAGATCCGGGCGCAACATAAATGACGGTTCGGCTTACAGGTCGAACCAATTGCCTGCCATCGCTTGGCCTCCTGCTTTGTCATTTTTTTTTAAGAATTTAATTTTAAATTATAATTTGTGCATTGGTGCTGGCCCAGCCTTAAACGATTCGAATTTGGACAGTTTGGATAGATTCGGGTTTTGGTTAATTGGACAGCTGGATTTATTGATGATTCCGGACTCGAACCGGCTCGGTTTCAAATTAAGTCCAAATTAAGTTTTCTAGTCCTCGGTGCGTGAACAATACCGAAAAGACCAACAATATATATAAATAAAGGGGCTGTAGATTCTTTGTGCTGCTTGTTACATACTTTTAGCAGAATGTTTTTTTTTTTTTTTAATCATTTTCAATGGGTGCAGGGTACAATAAAGCTTAAGGTTTTAACTTGGATCCGTTTTTGTTTTTCATTTTGTTTTAAGAGGTATATGCAGAAAAAGTTAAAAGTAGTTTTCATGCAATTTGCGGGTCAGGCGTGGGGGCTATCGTAGCAAGAGGTCAGCATCGCAACTGATCGCTGCCCAGTTGTTTAAACTTTAAGCTGGATTTGCTTTTGTGTGTGTTGTTAGCTGAGTCTTTAGGAAAAAGGCAAAAAGTTTTTATTTATATTTGTGTTGTATACATGAAGCACTTTACTCAATTAATTTCCTAATTGGTTCAAGCAATGCTCGAAGACACGCACACACACGAATACACACACACACACACACACACACACACACACTGCGAAATGGTTTGAGTGCTCAATAATGAAGGTCTTATGAGCACTGTGGGCGATAATCTAATAAAAGTGCACGAAATTTGCGAAACACTTCTGCTAATTGTGGCGTTACGAGTAAGGCGTTAAAGTTAAAGCTCTTAAGTTGCCCCGCATGCGATGTCAAAGCTTGTGCGCTGGAGCGTATGTTGGAGCTGGAGTTGGCAGTTGGAGCTGACTCCAACTTGGAGCTTGGAGATGAGCGGCTCGATGGCTACTTCTGCTTTGTGAGATTATTAAGTGTATCTCGTTATACTTGAGCGTTGTCCGACTTGTTATGCGCTCAACATGATGAACTTAACTAATTTTTTGATCTATTTTATTGTTTGGCATTGATGCTGAAGTGCGAATGCACAAGTTGTTTTTAATTAGCAAGCTTCGAGAGGGGCAAGTGTCTTGAGAGATATTTGACGTAAGCACTTTAAGGCTCAAATTGTTGTTTATTCGTTTAATTTGAAATTAAATTGATTATGTATGCTTACAAGTCTCCGTTCCACAGATACACTTATTTTAAATATTTATTTTTATATATAAATCTTTGTCCGTTTTTAATCAAATATACATTTGCTTGGGCTGACATATTTTCTGTTTATTCGGAAGTATTTCGCATATATACATATACTTAAATTTGACTTAGATGCAAAATATATAAAAAATATTTTATTTTTATCTATGTATTTGTTGTGAATAACGAGTTATAAGTTTTAAGACGATCGGAGTTAACTTCTTCAATTTAAGAACTGTAGCTCTTCCCGTTTGGAAAGCCAATATAATTGTTCTCTCGATTATATGATTTTTCAATATAATTAGTAATGTATATTGCAAATAAATGTTTTGAAAAAAATATGTGCGGAGCAAAAACAAATAAAATTCCTGAGTTGTCCACAAAAAATGAATTATTTAAGTTGTGGCTTAATATTATGACAAGAATTTTTAATAATGTGAATAAAATTGTAAAACAAATTTATTTCTTATTTTTAAAGAAAATTTCCAATGCATTAATTAAGAATATTTAATGAGTAGTTCTTGGGCCCATTGTGTTCTGGTGAAATGATCTTCAAGAATTTGACGTTGGCAACTATTTGCGGCATTTGCGGGATTCGCACCCACAAAAACGCTCCCAAAAACGTCGCAACGTTGCCACTCATTTTTTGCCAGCAAACAGTCAAAAGTTTTAGCCCCAATAACGGCGGCTATAACTTTATCGCCAATTTTGGGGCCAGCAGAGGCAGCGGCTAGGTCACCCGGGGGTTTGACATGGTGCCCAGAAATCAAAGTTGGTCGGCTACGTGCGCGGCAAGTTGGCTTTTTGCTGAATAAGTGGCTAAGAAGGGCGGGGCTAAGAAGAGAGGCTGGGGTGGGCGTTTGTGTGTGGCTAGACTAGTTTGCGTGTGTGCCAAGTCGTGCGTCGAATGAATGCCTTTGTGTGTGGCTGAAAGTGTGTGTGCGTGTGTAAAGTGCAAGTCGATGATGATGTGCAGCTGACCGTGACAGCGCCTTATCGCAGATGCTGCCCAACCAGCTGTAATTCAGCCCGCTGCTCGGTGCCCGGGGTCATGACTTCCGTTCTCATATTGATTGACCAGCCATGAGATTTCTTTCATACTTCTCCTAAGCACATACAAAGTGCATTTGACTTTTATGCATTTGCTAAGAGTGACTTTTATTACATTCACGCCGAGCTGCACCAGCTAGCCTGTCCTTAAATCTTGTTGATACCGACCGGTTTTGTACTGAACTTTTATTATTAACCATTGAGCCGAACCTTTTCATTTTAATGGTTTTGTTCAATACAGTTTTTACACCCTTGTAGAGTGTATTATTATTTTGTAGCTCAGCAATTAGTAGTAGTAGTATGAGTATTCTGCTCATTATCTACAAGAGCGTAAGCCATATGTTATTACATTAATAAATATAAGTGAATATCTATATATAAAACTCTCCCGACTGACTGGCAGGTTGGTGATCAACGCACAGCCCAAGCCGTAAGAGCTGGGAATTTCGCAGATTTAACTTTGCCACGGGCGGGTACTGGAAAAAGTAAGGGGTAAGGCCGGGGAGTACCTGGCCAAGCTCTATATGGTACGGGTAGCTTTAATTTATCTACCGCGGGAAATGGGTGAAAAGGATAAATCTACAACCTGCCACGGGCAATGCCGAAATACCCGCTAGTTGATAATAAATAATATTGTTTATAAATATGACGTCTCAATGTCCGAAATTGGGTTCCGAACCAAGCTCAAGGCGAGGAATTAATTCGAACCATGCGATGCTTCTGGTATGCTTGCAGCTTTTGTTAAGATACGTACAATATCTTTATATTTATGCTTATTTTTTTGGGGCCTAGGCTAAAGAAACCCGATCCTGCTGGCTGGGTATATAGCAGCTGAAAGAAGCATCTGAAAGAAGCATCTGAAAGAAGCATCTGAAAGAAGCATCTGAAAGAAGCATCTCAATACAGTTTCATCAACGCAGCTTCAACACGGAAGTATGATTTTATATATAACTTAGTAGCCACTTGCATTTAAGAACAAAAAAAACCTAGTTTTCCTAGGACTTATACGAATTCAGTAACTCAGTATACGCACATTCACAAGTCGAGTCAAGTCATTTAACCAAAAAAATTAAAAAATTAGTTTTTTCAAAAATTGTGAATTAACAATGGCTGTACCCAAGACTTCTATAATATCTGTTTTGATCTGCTTGAGTTTGTTCATCGTCGGCTTAAATATATTCGAGGGTGATTCCCAGTCGGATTTAGCTGGCGTCTTGTTCTTGGCATGGATAGTATTGATGCTGGATAAGTTCCGCATCTATTTGCGTGTTTTCAATCGACGCTGGATCTTTCCGATCGCTGTGGCGGTCTATTATCTATTCAGCCAAGTCGTAGTGTTCTTCATGTGGGATCCGATATGGTTTAGAATCGAAAATATAATGCACTGGGTCTTTTCAACGCGACTTGTATACACCATCTATTACAAGTTTCCAACGATTGTTGTCTTTATGAGGCGGCAATCGCTGGCTTTTTTCAAACTAGTCATGATGCTTTTAGTTTTCTACAAGACCCTGAAGAGTTATCGAGTCCCCGAAGAAAGAAAAAGATATAGACGTGGAATTCATAAAGAAGCGTTAAGGGGTTTGCTGTCTAAGTCTGGAAATCGAACTCCTCGTGTGTCAAACAGGCGAAAGAAGAAGCAGTAGAGACGTAATGCCAATATTAGTTCAGGTTTGGATTGCAGTACAAGCTCGTTCATTATACTTACATTCGGCAGTTGCACACTTGCAATTGTTAGTTGGAAATTCATTTAATGCTCGTTTTTACCATATTATTATTAAGATACTTCGGTTGATGAAACAAACAGATCAAATCACATATTTGTGTACGATTTATTGTATATAAGTAAGTTCCATGGGTAAATTAGGTGTAAGCATGGATCTTCTAAATGAATTAGTTTTACAGGTTTCGGTTTTTATGCAAGCTCGTTTATGGCTAATGGTCCGTGTCGCATGCTTTTCATATAATTTGGTACTATTTAAGTAATTTGAATTCCACTGTACAGGTGAGTTCCAAAGTTAATTACAGCTTGCACATTTTTACCATATTTTTATATACTTAGACGATTTATTTCTTTTTATTATTTATTGATTATACTGGATTTCGATTGTAACACAAGCTCGTTCCTTATATTGCCATCATTGTAACTCCAATACATAGGTAAGTTGAAACTAAACTCAATAATGTTTCTACATATATTGTATTACTATAAATTATTTGTGCGAACATATTTACACGATTTATAATTACAGGTCTCGGCTTTCGTTTCATATGCTGCCATTAAAGTATACTCATTTGGATGATTGATGAAAGAAACATCAACATATGTCTTGTACTTTATTTGAACCATTTATTTAGACTTTGATTATCTTAATTTCATTACAATACAAATTGTCCCACAATTTCATAACAATCTTCTACTTTCTACTTTCTACGTTATTTAAGTTCGAAGTATGCACCTTTTACAATATTGTTTTTCAAACCGTCAGACTTGATTATCAAATCAAATGACATACATATGTATGTAATTGCATATTGATTAAATCCGATTTCTTTTTAATGCAAGCTCGTTAATTACGTTGTCAGCAGTCACAAGGCTTTAATATAATTGGGTACTATTTAACCTATTGTATCTCCAATTGGTAAGTGCAAAGGAAATTGAAGTATGTGCGTTTCCCTATATTGTTTTTACTTAGGCGATTTTTGGAACAACAAAATCACACTATATTATTGGATTATACGAAACGTTGATCCATGTAGATTTTCTTCCTTTTATTGCTTATACTCAGTGGAACAATTACATTTTTATGATTGCATGTTACTAACTCATGGTATCCCCAATATATAGGTAATTCGAAGTAAATTTTATAATACGATCAAATCTGTTATCAGTCAATATATAAGGGTGGCGCCAATTCTAAGTATTCTGAAAACGAAAACCTCTAACAGACGAAGGAACCAATAAAGCCGGAGTGCTTGGTCCATGCTCGACGATTTCAATATATTTGGGTACTAGTTTCCACTGGTATCCAGGTAAATTGAAGTATAAGTTCGAAGTAAATTAAAATAAAATATTGTACAATCTGTTATCTACTTAGTTCAAGACCAAAAAAGTAATGAGATTGAGTAAATACCAAATTCGGCAAAATGCGACTTAAAACTGAAATGTTACAATCGTTTGGATCAGGCTGGAATACTTGACCCACATCTAATAGACTATGTTTGGCTTTTTAATGTCGCATTTTCTGTATGCAGGCGAACAATTTCGGGCTCTGCGACATTTACGTGCTCATTTCCTCAACCTTGTGCCCTCAAGCCAAGCGCTCGTGCTCGACACTGAGAGACCTGTGAATCAGTTGCCCGCCTTGGTCAGCGTGTTCCCTGGCATGTCCGCACATGAGCTCATATTTGGCATGCATTTTAATTTAGCTTTCGACTATTTTTTTGTTAGCCAAACAATGAGAATTCGATCTGTGATTTCGTTTCACAATGCGCCATGAATCATGTGACAATAAGCGGACGTGCATAGGGTTTTGATTATAAAATACGATTTTAATAGAATCTGTTACCTAACGCCTGGACAAAAGGGACTCGAAATGGGAAATTAACTTTGAGCATCTAGAATGCAAAGCAAATCAATTTTCAACCAATTATCATCTATTGGCAAAGACGCAGCTGCAAAAGTTTCTTGTCCACAAATTATCCATGTACATGGACAATAGTTCCAATTGGTTTTTATTGGCGGTTAAAGTGAACACAGAATTGGAATTAAAATTGGAAATATAGTTGTCAAATTGGATCGAGGAACTAACAACCTTTCCGAATGTAGATGTTGAATAACCTTGTAAGCATATGGCTTACGCTTTTGCTGAGTTGTTGAAATAAGTGTGAAGCTTATAACTGCTGAGTTTGAAAAACAAAATTTGTCATTCTTCGACAGATTATTCCGATATGTAAGAAGCAAGTAAGAAGCGATATTTAAGAAAAAAAAACAGACCTTATTGGGTCCAATACTTGCTATGGCACCTACGTGCAACAGAAAGACGCATCTATACAAAGTTTAATGCTAGCTCTAAGGAGAATGAGTGTTTGCAGAGATTCTTCACTAGATACTGAGCTCGGAGATGCTCTCTTTTTATGCGGTACACACTTCATGACAAACTTATAGTATCCTCGACAAGAGTATGCAAATATGTAGTTCTATTTCCCGGTTGCTGCTGTCAATTTACAATTTAGGGGAAAACTCTTGCTGGGATTTTGGGTGTGTTTCCAAACTTAAATGACAAGCTATTAAAAATCATCGTGCAGAGCTGTTAAATAGTGGTTGCCACACAGGCAACCCCCGTCGCAACGTCCCTTAAGAAAAGTTTTGGTATGAAAACTCGTCTTTCGTATCTTTTTGCTATGGCAACAAAACCGATAACCGAGAACTATTTTTATGGCGTCTGACAGGCTGGGGTGCCTGTTTCTTTGTCTGTCTGTTTTTCTGGATGTGTATGTGTGTATGTGTGTGAGGGTGTGTGTCTGTGCATGTGTGTCCTTTCATGGCAATGCATTTAAAGTTACGTTTCATTGTAATTCCATCATACATCAGCTGCCACAGACATTTCTTTCAGTTTTCTGTTTCTGACAGGCATTCAGGAATGGAATTGCAACTGCAACTGCAACTGCAACTGGAAACCAATTGGCATATTTAATTGCTTAACAATGTTGCAATGTCCACTTCTGGTGTGTTTCATATCTAATGGATGGAACGTCAATTAGTCATTCGACCACTGACAGCTAAAAGCGCTGGCATTTCATAATTCATCAACTTTTATTATGGCTAATTGCAAATTAAGCAAGCTTAATTCGAGAATATTTCGAGTGTTGACGCTAATAGAATCTGCTTATTATTCTATAACGTATCACTTGTCTCTGATCAGTTGTCGTAATCAGTAAATTGCTTCTTGACTCCATAGGACACCCTCTGATTAAACTAAAACAATTTTAGCTTCGGCATAAAACGTATTTTTAACATGGCATAACGAATTTTGTGAGCCACTTAATTTAAAGTTTATGTACAACTAAAACTACTTATATATTAATGGAAATTAATTGTACTATGCAAATATTAAGTAACTTTGAAAATAGTTCCGCAAAGTCCATCACAGATTGTCACTGATTCAGCGCATGGTTCAAGTCTATAGCGTTGAGGTTCTGTTTTTGAATCCATCCATGTCCATGTGTTAGGTTTAAGCGCTGGTCATATTTTTATACCCTGAACCCATCAAAAATGGGTATAAGGGTATATTGTATTTGTGCGAAAGCCAAATGTATGTAACAGGCAGAAGGAAGCAACTCCGACCCCATAAAGTATATATATTCTTGATCAGCATAAATAGCTAAGTCGATCTAGCCATTTCCGTCTGTCTGTCCGTCCGTCCGTCCGTCACCCAGTCCGTATGTATGAGCGCAAGGATCTCAGAACCTATAAGAGCTAGAGACAGAGAAATTTTAGATGTAGATGCTCCTAGCTCCCGCGCAGATCGAGTTTATTTCCGATAATCTATAACTTACTCCGTTTCCAAGCAATCGATAAAAATCAATATCATTATCCTGTTTTTTGGGCAATTTTGGTAAATAATAAGAACTAGAGTCACCAAACTTGACATATAGCTTCTATAATAGAATATATATATGATATAGGATTTTTCTTCATGGTTTTCCCTCTAGATTAATCTGGCATTCAAATCTGAACACCGATTTTTTGGTCGAAATGCATGTCCAAATCTTACCCCAAGGTTCGTATATAGGCATGGGTCAAAATTTACCACCCCTATAGCTCGGTCGAATCTCATCCGATTTTCACGAAGTTTGGATTTTTCTTCATGGTTTTCCCTCTAGATTAATCTGGCATTCAAATCTGAACACCGATTTTTTGGTCGAAATTCATGTCCAAATCTTACCCTAAGATTCGCATATAGACATGGGTCAAAATTTACCAAATCCATATCTCGGTCAAATCTCATCCGATTTTCACGAAGTTTGGATTTTTCTTCATGGCTTTCCCTCTAGATTAATGTGGCATTCAAATCTCAACACCGATTTTTTGGTTGAAATTCATGTTCAAATCTTACCCCAAGATTCGTATATAGACATGGGTCAAAATTTACCACCCCCATATCTCGGTCAAATCTAATCCGATTTTCACGAAGTTTGGATTTTTCTTCATGGTTTTTCCTCTAGATTAATGTGGCATTCAAATCTCGACACCGATTTTTTAGTCGAAATTCATGTCCAAATCTTACCCCAAGATTCGAATATAGACATGGGTCAAAAATTATCACCCCCATAACTCGGTCAAATCTCATCCGATTTTCATGAAGTTTGGAGTTTTCTTCATGGCTTTCCCTCTAGATTAATGTGGCATTCAAATCTCGACACCGATTTTTTGGTTGAAATTCATGTCCAAATCTTACCCCAAGATTCGTATATAGACATGGGTCAAAATTTACCACCCCCATATCTCGGTCAAATCTCATCCGATTTTCACGAAGTTTGGATTTTTCTTCATGGTTTTTCCTCTAGATTAATCTGGCATTCAAATCTCGACACCGATTTTTTGGTCGAAATTCAAGTCCAAATCTTACCCCAAGATTCGTATATAGACATGGGTCAAAAATTATCACCCCCATAACTCGGCTAAATCTCATCCGATTTTCACGAAGTTTGGAGTTTTCTTCATGGCTTTCCCTCTAGATTAATGTGGCATTCAAATCTCGACACCGATTTTTTGGTTGAAATTCATGTTCAAATCTTACCCCAAGATTCGTATATAGACATGGGTCAAAATTTACCACCCCCATATCTCGGTCAAATCTAATCCGATTTTCACGAAGTTTGGATTTTTCTTCATGGTTTTTCCTCTAGATTAATGTGGCATTCAAATCTCGACACCGATTTTTTAGTCGAAATTCATGTCCAAATCTTACCCCAAGATTCGAATATAGACATGGGTCAAAAATTATCACCCCCATAACTCGGTCAAATCTCATCCGATTTTCATGAAGTTTGGAGTTTTCTTCATGGCTTTCCCTCTAGATTAATGTGGCATTCAAATCTCGACACCGATTTTTTGGTTGAAATTCATGTCCAAATCTTACCCCAAGATTCGTATATAGACATGGGTCAAAATTTACCACCCCCATATCTCGGTCAAATCTCATCCGATTTTCACGAAGTTTGGATTTTTCTTCATGATTTTTCCTCTAGATTAATCTGGCATTAAAATCTGAACACCGATTTTTTGGTCGAAATTCATGTCCAAATCTTACCCCAAGATTCGCATATAGACATGGGTCAAAATTTACCACCCCCATATCTCGGTCAAATCTCATCCGTTTTCACGAAGTTTGGATTTTTCTTCATGGTTTTTCCTCTAGATTAATCTGGCATTCAAATCTCGACACCGATTTTTTGGTCGAAATTCATGTCCAAATCTTACCCCAAGATTCGTATATAGACATGGGTCAAAAATTATCACCCCCATAACTCGGCTAAATCTCATCCGATTTTCACGAAGTTTGGAGTTTTCTTCATGGCTTTCCCTCTAGATTAATGTGGCATTCAAATCTCGACACCGATTTTTTGGTTGAAATTCATGTTCAAATCTTACCCCAAGATTCGTATATAGACATGGGTCAAAATTTACCACCCCCATATCTCGGTCAAATCTAATCCGATTTTCACGAAGTTTGGATTTTTCTTCATGGTTTTCCCTCTAGATTAATGTGGCATTCAAATCTCGACACCGATTTTTTAGTCGAAATTCATGTCCAAATCTTACCCCAAGATTCGAATATAGACATGGGTCAAAAATTATCACCCCCATAACTCGGTCAAATCTCATCCGATTTTCATGAAGTTTGGAGTTTTCTTCATGGCTTTCCCTCTAGATTAATGTGGCATTCAAATCTCGACACCGATTTTTTGGTTGAAATTCATGTCCAAATCTTACCCCAAGATTCGTATATAGACATGGGTCAAAATTTACCACCCCCATATCTCGGTCAAATCTCATCCGATTTTCACGAAGTTTGGATTTTTCTTCATGGTTTTTCCTCTAGATTAATCTGGCATTCAAATCTGAACACCGATTTTTTGGTCGAAATGCATGTCCAAATCTTACCCCAAGGTTCGTATATAGACATGGGTCAAAATTTACCACCCCTATAGCTCGGTCGAATCTCATCCGATTTTTACGAAGTTTGGATTTTTCTTCATGGTTTTCCCTCTAGATTAATCTGGCATTCAAATCTGAACACCGATTTTTTGGTCGAAATTCATGTCCAAATCTTACCCCAAGATTCGCATATAGACATGGGTCAAAATTTACCACCCCCATATCTCGGTCAAATCTCATCCGTTTTTCACGAAGTTTGAATTTTTCTTCATGGTTTTTCCTCTAGATTAATCTGGCATTCAAATCTCGACACCGATTTTTTGGTCAAAATTCATATCAAAATCTTACCCCAAGATTCGCATATATACATGGGTCAAAATTTACCACCCCCATATCTCGGTCAAATCTCATCCGATTTTCACGAAGTTTGGATTTTTCTTCATGATTTTTCCTCTAGATTAATCTGGCATTAAAATCTGAACACCGATTTTTTGGTCGAAATTCATGTCCAAATCTTACCCCAAGATTCGCATATAGACATGGGTCAAAATTTACCACCCCCATATCTCGGTCAAATCTCATCCGTTTTCACGAAGTTTGGATTTTTCTTCATGGTTTTTCCTCTAGATTAATCTGGCATTCAAATCTCGACACCGATTTTTTGGTTGAAATTCATGTTCAAATCTTACCCCAAGATTCGTATATAGACATGGGTCAAAATTTACCACCCCCATATCTCGGTCAAATCTAATCCGATTTTCACGAAGTTTGGATTTTTCTTCATGGTTTTTCCTCTAGATTAATCTGGCATTCAAATCTGAACACCGTTTTTTTGGTCGAAATTCATATCAAAATCTTACCCCAAGATTCGCATATAGACATGGGTCAAAATTTACCACCCCCATATCTCGGTCGAATCTCATCCGATTTTCACGAAGTTTGGATTTTTCTTCATGGTTTTCCCTCTAGATTAATGTGGCATTCAAATCTCGACACCGATTTTTTAGTCGAAATTCATGTCCAAATCTTACCCCAAGATTCGAATATAGACATGGGTCAAAAATTATCACCCCCATAACTCGGTCAAATCTCATCCGATTTTCATGAAGTTTGGAGTTTTCTTCATGGCTTTCCCTCTAGATTAATGTGGCATTCAAATCTCGACACCGATTTTTTGGTTGAAATTCATGTCCAAATCTTACCCCAAGATTCGTATATAGACATGGGTCAAAATTTACCACCCCCATATCTCGGTCAAATCTCATCCGATTTTCACGAAGTTTGGATTTTTCTTCATGGTTTTTCCTCTAGATTAATCTGGCATTCAAATCTGAACACCGATTTTTTGGTCGAAATGCATGTCCAAATCTTACCCCAAGGTTCGTATATAGACATGGGTCAAAATTTACCACCCCTATAGCTCGGTCGAATCTCATCCGATTTTCACGAAGTTTGGATTTTTCTTCATGGTTTTCCCTCTAGATTAATCTGGCATTCAAATCTGAACACCGATTTTTTGGTCGAAATTCATGTCCAAATCTTACCCCAAGATTCGCATATAGACATGGGTCAAAATTTACCACCCCCATATCTCGGTCAAATCTCATCCGTTTTTCACGAAGTTTGAATTTTTCTTCATGGTTTTTCCTCTAGATTAATCTGGCATTCAAATCTCGACACCGATTTTTTGGTCAAAATTCATATCAAAATCTTACCCCAAGATTCGCATATATACATGGGTCAAAATTTACCACCCCCATATCTCGGTCAAATCTCATCCGATTTTCACGAAGTTTGGATTTTTCTTCATGATTTTTCCTCTAGATTAATCTGGCATTAAAATCTGAACACCGATTTTTTGGTCGAAATTCATGTCCAAATCTTACCCCAAGATTCGCATATAGACATGGGTCAAAATTTACCACCCCCATATCTCGGTCAAATCTCATCCGATTTTCACGAAGTTTGGATTTTTCTTCATGGTTTTTCCTCTAGATTAATCTGGCATTCAAATCTCGACACCGATTTTTTGGTTGAAATTCATGTTCAAATCTTACCCCAAGATTCGTATATAGACATGGGTCAAAATTTACCACCCCCATATCTCGGTCAAATCTAATCCGATTTTCACGAAGTTTGGATTTTTCTTCATGGTTTTTCCTCTAGATTAATCTGGCATTCAAACCGTTTTTTTGGTCGAAATTCATATCAAAATCTTACCCCAAGATTCGCATATAGACATGGGTCAAAATTTACCACCCCCATATCTCGGTCGAATCTCATCCGATTTTCACGAAGTTTGGATTTTTCTTCATGGTTTTCCCTCTAGATTAATGTGGCATTCAAATCTCGACACCGATTTTTTAGTCGAAATTCATGTCCAAATCTTACCCCAAGATTCGAATATAGACATGGGTCAAAAATTATCACCCCCATAACTCGGTCAAATCTCATCCGATTTTCATGAAGTTTGGAGTTTTCTTCATGGCTTTCCCTCTAGATTAATGTGGCATTCAAATCTCGACACCGATTTTTTGGTTGAAATTCATGTCCAAATCTTACCCCAAGATTCGTATATAGACATGGGTCAAAATTTACCACCCCCATATCTCGGTCAAATCTCATCCGATTTTCACGAAGTTTGGATTTTTCTTCATGGTTTTTCCTCTAGATTAATCTGGCATTCAAATCTGAACACCGATTTTTTGGTCGAAATGCATGTCCAAATCTTACCCCAAGGTTCGTATATAGACATGGGTCAAAATTTACCACCCCTATAGCTCGGTCGAATCTCATCCGATTTTCACGAAGTTTGGATTTTTCTTCATGGTTTTCCCTCTAGATTAATCTGGCATTCAAATCTGAACACCGATTTTTTGGTCGAAATTCATGTCCAAATCTTACCCTAAGATTCGCATATAGACATGGGTCAAAATTTACCACCCCCATATCTCGGTCAAATCTCATCCGATTTTCACGAAGTTTGGATTTTTCTTCATGGTTTTCCCTCTAGATTAATGTGGCATTCAAATCTCGACACCGATTTTTTAGTCGAAATTCATGTCCAAATCTTACCCCAAGATTCGAATATAGACATGGGTCAAAAATTATCACCCCCATAACTCGGTCAAATCTCATCCGATTTTCATGAAGTTTGGAGTTTTCTTCATGGCTTTCCCTCTAGATTAATGTGGCATTCAAATCTCGACACCGATTTTTTGGTTGAAATTCAGGTTCAAATCTTACCCCAAGATTCGTATATAGACATGGGTCAAAATTTACCACCCCCATATCTCGGTCAAATCTAATCCGATTTTCACGAAGTTTGGATTTTTCTTCATGGTTTTTCCTCTAGATTAATGTGGCATTCAAATCTCGACACCGATTTTTTAGTCGAAATTCATGTCCAAATCTTACCCCAAGATTCGAATATAGACATGGGTCAAAAATTATCACCCCCATAACTCGGTCAAATCTCATCCGATTTTCATGAAGTTTGGAGTTTTCTTCATGGCTTTCCCTCTAGATTAATGTGGCATTCAAATCTCGACACCGATTTTTTGGTTGAAATTCATGTCCAAATCTTACCCCAAGATTCGTATATAGACATGGGTCAAAATTTACCACCCCCATATCTCGGTCAAATCTCATCCGATTTTCACGAAGTTTGGATTTTTCTTCATGGTTTTTCCTCTAGATTAATCTGGCATTCAAATCTGAACACCGATTTTTTGGTCGAAATGCATGTCCAAATCTTACCCCAAGGTTCGTATATAGACATGGGTCAAAATTTACCACCCCTATAGCTCGGTCGAATCTCATCCGATTTTCACGAAGTTTGGATTTTTCTTCATGGTTTTCCCTCTAGATTATTCTGGCATTCAAATCTGAACACCGATTTTTTGGTCGAAATTCATGTCCAAATCTTACCCCAAGATTCGCATATAGACATGGGTCAAAATTTACCACCCCCATATCTCGGTCAAATCTCATCCGTTTTTCACGAAGTTTGAATTTTTCTTCATGGTTTTTCCTCTAGATTAATCTGGCATTCAAATCTCGACACCGATTTTTTGGTCAAAATTCATATCAAAATCTTACCCCAAGATTCGCATATATACATGGGTCAAAATTTACCACCCCCATATCTCGGTCAAATCTCATCCGATTTTCACGAAGTTTGGATTTTTCTTCATGATTTTTCCTCTAGATTAATCTGGCATTAAAACCTGAACACCGATTTTTTGGTCGAAATTCATGTCCAAATCTTACCCCAAGATTCGCATATAGACATGGGTCAAAATTTACCACCCCCATATCTCGGTCAAATCTCATCCGTTTTCACGAAGTTTGGATTTTTCTTCATGGTTTTTCCTCTAGATTAATCTGGCATTCAAATCTCGACACCGATTTTTTGGTTGAAATTCATGTTCAAATCTTACCCCAAGATTCGTATATAGACATGGGTCAAAATTTACCACCCCCATATCTCGGTCAAATCTAATCCGATTTTCACGAAGTTTGGATTTTTCTTCATGGTTTTTCCTCTAGATTAATCTGGCATTCAAATCTGAACACCGTTTTTTTGGTCGAAATTCATATCAAAATCTTACCCCAAGATTCGCATATAGACATGGGTCAAAATTTACCACCCCCATATCTCGGTCGAATCTCATCCGATTTTCACGAAGTTTGGATTTTTCTTCATGGTTTTCCCTCTAGATTAATGTTGCATTCAAATCTCGACACCGATTTTTTAGTCGAAATTCATGTCCAAATCTTACCCCAAGATTCGAATATAGACATGGGTCAAAAATTATCACCCCCATAACTCGGTCAAATCTCATCCGATTTTCATGAAGTTTGGAGTTTTCTTCATGGCTTTCCCTCTAGATTAATGTGGCATTCAAATCTCGACACCGATTTTTTGGTTGAAATTCATGTCCAAATCTTACCCCAAGATTCGTATATAGACATGGGTCAAAATTTACCACCCCCATATCTCGGTCAAATCTCATCCGATTTTCACGAAGTTTGGATTTTTCTTCATGGTTTTTCCTCTAGATTAATCTGGCATTCAAATCTGAACACCGATTTTTTGGTCGAAATGCATGTCCAAATCTTACCCCAAGGTTCGTATATAGACATGGGTCAAAATTTACCACTCCTATAGCTCGGTCGAATCTCATCCGATTTTCACGAAGTTTGGATTTTTCTTCATGGTTTTCCCTCTAGATTAATCTGGCATTCAAATCTGAACACCGATTTTTTGGTCGAAATTCATGTCCAAATCTTACCCTAAGATTCGCATATAGACATGGGTCAAAATTTACCACCCCCATATCTCGGTCAAATCTCATCCGATTTTCACGAAGTTTGGATTTTTCTTCATGGTTTTCCCTCTAGATTAATGTGGCATTCAAATCTCGACACCGATTTTTTAGTCGAAATTCATGTCCAAATCTTACCCCAAGATTCGAATATAGACATGGGTCAAAAATTATCACCCCCATAACTCGGTCAAATCTCATCAGATTTTCATGAAGTTTGGAGTTTTCTTCATGGCTTTCCCTCTAGATTAATGTGGCATTCAAATCTCGACACCGATTTTTTGGTTGAAATTCATGTCCAAATCTTACCCCAAGATTCGTATATAGACATGGGTCAAAATTTACCACCCCCATATCTCGGTCAAATCTCATCCGATTTTCACGAAGTTTGGATTTTTCTTCATGGTTTTTCCTCTAGATTAATCTGGCATTCAAATCTGAACACCGATTTTTTGGTCGAAATGCATGTCCAAATCTTACCCCAAGGTTCGTATATAGACATGGGTCAAAATTTACCACCCCTATAGCTCGGTCGAATCTCATCCGATTTTCACGAAGTTTGGATTTTTCTTCATGGTTTTCCCTCTAGATTAATCTGGCATTCAAATCTGAACACCGATTTTTTGGTCGAAATTCATGTCCAAATCTTGCCCCAAGATTCGCATATAGACATGGGTCAAAATTTACCACCCCCATATCTCGGTCAAATCTCATCCGATTTTCACGAAGTTTGGATTTTTCTTTATGGTTTTCCCTCTAGATTAATCTGACATTCAAATCTGAACACCGATTTTTTGGTCGAAATTCATGTCCAAATCTTACCCCAAAGATTCGCATATAGACATGGGTCAAAATTTACCACCCCCATATCTCGGTCAAATCTCATCCGTTTTTCACGAAGTTTGGATTTTTCTTCATGGTTTTTCCTCTAGATTAATCTGGCATTCAAATCTGAACACCGTTTTTTTGGTCGAAATTCATGTCCAAATCTTACTCCAAGATTCGTATATAGACATGGGTCAAAATTTACCACCCCCATATCTCGGTCAAATCTCATCCGATTTTCACGAAGTTTGGATTTTTCTTCATGGTTTTTCCTCTAGATTAGTCTGGCATTCAAATCTGAACACCGATTTTTTGGTCGAAATTCATGTCCAAATCTTACCCCAAGGTTCGTATATAGACATGGGTCAAAATTTACCACCCCTATAGCTCGGTCGAATCTCATCCGATTTTCACGAAGTTTGGATTTTTCTTCATGGCTTTCCCTCTAGATTAATGTGGCATTCAAATCTCGACACCGATTTTTTGGTTGAAATTCATGTCCAAATCTTACTCCAAGATTCGTATATAGACATGGGTCAAAATTTACCACCCCCATATCTCGGTCAAATCTCATCCGATTTTCACGAAGTTCGGATTTTTCTTCATGGTTTTTCCTCTAGATTAATCTGGCATTCAAATTTGAACACCGATTTTTTGGTCGAAATGCATGTCCAAATCTTACCCCAAGGTTCGTATATAGACAGGGGTCAAAATTTACCACCCCTATAGCTCGGTCGAATCTCATCCGATTTTCACGAAGTTTGGATTTTTCTTCATGGTTTTCCCTCTAGATTAATCTGGCATTCAAATCTGAACACCGATTTTTTGGTCGAAATTCATGTCCAAATCTTACACCAAGATTCGCATATAGACATGGGTCAAAATTTACCACCCCCATATCTCGGTCAAACCTCATCCGATTTTCACAAGGTTTGGATTTTTCTTCATGGTTTTCCCTCTAGATTAATCTGGCATTCAAATCTGAACACCGATTTTTTGGTCGAAATTCATGTCCAAATCTTACCCCAAGATTCGCATATAGACATGGGTCAAAATTCACCACCCCCATATCTCGGTCAAATCTCATCCGATTTTCACGAAGTTTGGATTTTTCTTCATGGTTTTTCCTCTAGATTAATCTGGCATTCAAATCTGAACACCGATTTTTTGGTCGAAATGCATGTCCAAATCTTACCCCAAGATTCGCATATAGACATGGGTCAAAATTTACCACCCCCATATCTCGGTCAAATCTCATCAGATTTTCACGAAGTTTGGATTTTTCTTCATGGTTTTTCCTCTAGATTAATCTGGCATTCAAATCTGAACACCGATTTTTTGGTCGAAATTTATGTCCAAATCTTACCCCAAGATTCGCATATAGACATGGGTCAAAAATTACCACCCCCATAACTCGGTCAAATCTCATCCGATTTTTACGAAGTTTGGCGTTTTCTTCATGGTTTTCCCTCTAGATTAATCTGGCATTCAAATCTGAACACCGTTTTTTTGGTCGAAATTCATGTCCAAATCTTACCCCCAGATTCGCATATAGACATGGGTCAAAATTTACCACCCCCACATCTCGGTCAAATCTCATCCGATTTTCACAAGGTTTGGATTTTTCTTCATGGTTTTCCCTCTAGATTAATCTGGCATTCAAATCTGAACACCGATTTTTTGGTCGAAATTCATGTCCAAATCTTGCCCCAAGATTCGCATATGGACATTGGTCAAAATTTACCACCCCCATATCTCGGTCAAATCTCATCCGATTTTCACAAGGTTTGGATTTTTCTTCATGGTTTTCCCTCTAGATTAATCTGGCATTCAAATCTGAACACCGATTTTTTGGTCGAAATTCATGTCCAAATCTTACCCCAAGATTCGCATATAGACATCGGTCAAAAATTACCACCCCCATAACTCGGTCAAATCTCATCCGATTTTTACGAAGTTTGGCGTTTTCTTCATGGTTTTCCCTCTAGATTAATGTGGCATTCAAATCTCGACACCGATTTTTTGGTGGAAATTCATGTCCAAATCTTACCCCAAGATTCGTATATAGGCATGGGTCAAAAATTATCACCCCCATAACTCGGTCAAATCTCATCTGATTTTCACGAAGTTTGGATTTTTCTTCATGGTTTTTCCTCTAGATTAATCTGGCATTCAAATCTGAACACCGATTTTTTGGTCGAAATGCATGTCCAAATCTTACCCCAAGGTTCGTATATAGACATGGGTCAAAATTTACCACCCCTATAGCTCGGTCGAATCTCATCCGATTTTCACGAAGTTTGGATTTTTCTTCATGGTTTTTCCTCTAGATTAATCTGGCATTCAAATCTGAACACCGTTTTTTTGGTCGAAATTCATGTCCAAATCTTACTCCAAGATTCGTATATAGACATGGGTCAAAATTTACCACCCCCATATCTCGGTCAAATCTCATCCGATTTTCACGAAGTTTGGATTTTTCTTCATGGTTTTTCCTCTAGATTAGTCTGGCATTCAAATCTGAACACCGATTTTTTGGTCGAAATTCATGTCCAAATCTTACCCCAAGGTTCGTATATAGACATGGGTCAAAATTTACCACCCCTATAGCTCGGTCGAATCTCATCCGATTTTCACGAAGTTTGGATTTTTCTTCATGGCTTTCCCTCTAGATTAATGTGGCATTCAAATCTCGACACCGATTTTTTGGTTGAAATTCATGTCCAAATCTTACTCCAAGATTCGTATATAGACATGGGTCAAAATTTACCACCCCCATATCTCGGTCAAATCTCATCCGATTTTCACGAAGTTCGGATTTTTCTTCATGGTTTTTCCTCTAGATTAATCTGGCATTCAAATTTGAACACCGATTTTTTGGTCGAAATGCATGTCCAAATCTTACCCCAAGGTTCGTATATAGACAGGGGTCAAAATTTACCACCCCTATAGCTCGGTCGAATCTCATCCGATTTTCACGAAGTTTGGATTTTTCTTCATGGTTTTCCCTCTAGATTAATCTGGCATTCAAATCTGAACACCGATTTTTTGGTCGAAATTCATGTCCAAATCTTACACCAAGATTCGCATATAGACATGGGTCAAAATTTACCACCCCCATATCTCGGTCAAACCTCATCCGATTTTCACAAGGTTTGGATTTTTCTTCATGGTTTTCCCTCTAGATTAATCTGGCATTCAAATCTGAACACCGATTTTTTGGTCGAAATTCATGTCCAAATCTTACCCCAAGATTCGCATATAGACATGGGTCAAAATTCACCACCCCCATATCTCGGTCAAATCTCATCCGATTTTCACGAAGTTTGGATTTTTCTTCATGGTTTTTCCTCTAGATTAATCTGGCATTCAAATCTGAACACCGATTTTTTGGTCGAAATGCATGTCCAAATCTTACCCCAAGATTCGCATATAGACATGGGTCAAAATTTACCACCCCCATATCTCGGTCAAATCTCATCAGATTTTCACGAAGTTTGGATTTTTCTTCATGGTTTTTCCTCTAGATTAATCTGGCATTCAAATCTGAACACCGATTTTTTGGTCGAAATTTATGTCCAAATCTTACCCCAAGATTCGCATATAGACATGGGTCAAAAATTACCACCCCCATAACTCGGTCAAATCTCATCCGATTTTTACGAAGTTTGGCGTTTTCTTCATGGTTTTCCCTCTAGATTAATCTGGCATTCAAATCTGAACACCGTTTTTTTGGTCGAAATTCATGTCCAAATCTTACCCCCAGATTCGCATATAGACATGGGTCAAAATTTACCACCCCCACATCTCGGTCAAATCTCATCCGATTTTCACAAGGTTTGGATTTTTCTTCATGGTTTTCCCTCTAGATTAATCTGGCATTCAAATCTGAACACCGATTTTTTGGTCGAAATTCATGTCCAAATCTTGCCCCAAGATTCGCATATGGACATTGGTCAAAATTTACCACCCCCATATCTCGGTCAAATCTCATCCGATTTTCACAAGGTTTGGATTTTTCTTCATGGTTTTCCCTCTAGATTAATCTGGCATTCAAATCTGAACACCGATTTTTTGGTCGAAATTCATGTCCAAATCTTACCCCAAGATTCGCATATAGACATCGGTCAAAAATTACCACCCCCATAACTCGGTCAAATCTCATCCGATTTTTACGAAGTTTGGCGTTTTCTTCATGGTTTTCCCTCTAGATTAATGTGGCATTCAAATCTCGACACCGATTTTTTGGTGGAAATTCATGTCCAAATCTTACCCCAAGATTCGTATATAGGCATGGGTCAAAAATTATCACCCCCATAACTCGGTCAAATCTCATCTGATTTTCACGAAGTTTGGATTTTTCTTCATGGTTTTTCCTCTAGATTAATCTGGCATTCAAATCTGAACACCGATTTTTTGGTCGAAATGCATGTCCAAATCTTACCCCAAGGTTCGTATATAGACATGGGTCAAAATTTACCACCCCTATAGCTCGGTCGAATCTCATCCGATTTTCACGAAGTTTGGATTTTTCTTCATGGTTTTCCCTCTAGATTAATCTGGCATTCAAATCTGAACACCGATTTTTTGGTCGAAATTCATGTCCAAATCTTACCCCAAGATTCGCATATAGACATGGGTCAAAATTTACCACCCCCATATCTCGGTCAAACCTCATCCGATTTTCACAAGGTTTGGATTTTTCTTCATGGGTTTCCCTCTAGATTAATCTGGTATTCAAATCTGAACACCGATTTTTTGGTCCAAAATCCTGTCCAAATCTTACCCCAAGATTCGCATATAGACATGGGTCAAAAATTACCACCCCCATAACTCGGTCAAAGCTCATCCGATTTTCACGAAGTTTGGCGTTTTCTTCATGGTTTTCCCGCTAGATTAATGTAACATTCAAATCTCGACACCGATTTCTTGGTCGAAATTCATGTCCAAATCTTACCCCAAGATTCGCATATAGACATGGGTCAAAAATTACCACCCCCATAACTCGGTCAAATCTCATCCGATTTTTACGAAGTTTGGCGTTTTCTTCATGGTTTTCCCTCTAGATTAATGTGGCATTCAAATCTCGACACCGATTTTTTGGTCGAAATTCATGTCCAAATCTTACCCCAAGATTCGCATATAGACATGGGTCAAAAATTACCACCCCCATAACTTGGTCAAATCTCATCCGATTTTCACGAAGTTTGGATTTTTCTTCATGGTTTTCCCTCTAGATTAATCTGGCATTCAAATCTGAACACCGATTTTTTGGTCGAAATTCATGTCCAAATCTTACCCCAAGAATCGTATATACACATGATTAAATAAAAATTGGCCGTTTAAGAGTTCAAGCTATAATGTTTTAAATAAGCCAATTGAGACTCACGCCACAATTGTCAGCAAATTGATTTTTGACGACGTTTCTTTTTACAATAAACGGGCAACAAATTTCTATGTAAATACAAAAGGGCAAAGAAGGCAATCCTGTTTGAGCTCGAGCCATTTGACTTTACCCAATCCAATGTAACTGCGGTCAATGACAATTTGTGGCTTAAATTGTTGAACGTAAGTTTATGGGAAAAGAAAAAAAGACAACAGCATTGCAACAATTTGTGTGTGTAGGTGTGTGTGTAAGACCATTTAACAATAACCACGTTTACCTGGTTCAGCGGCTTGCCCAACAAGCGCTGTTGGGCCAGTTCAAGTTGGGCGTGGGGGTCGCAGGTGGGGTATTCACTGTGGGCAAAGCAATGTGCGTTTATATTGGAAAAGTTGGTGGGCCACTTGTGCGTTTTGTTGCAAGTCAAATGGCAACTAAACGAGCAGCACCATGTGCAACTGCCCACAAGGACCAGCAGAGCGGCAACATGACAAACAGGACACCAATAGGAACCGGCTTGAATACTTGGGCGCAGCCATCAGTTGCAGGCAGTTAACCCTCCAGACTGTGGCCCAGTGTTGCAAGTACTGTAACTGTAATATCCGTGTAAGTGGCTAACGGAAATAACAAGCGTGCAACTCTCCCTATCACCCCTATCACACCCTGCCAACGATTGCAGTTGCAGCTGTTGGCCTGTGGCGCCACGCAATGTGGCCGCAATGATGTCACATAACTGACAAAACTTTTGCCTCGAGCTGCAATCCCGACTGAGCTGATGAACATTGTTTGCTCTGCAGTCACTTGTGCGTCATGGATGGGGACAACGATGAGGTTGAGCAAGCAGGATAAAGCTCAATTGAAATGCTAGAAAGTTGTCGCATTAGCATTACGTATACGACACCGACTCCAAGCGGCTTGGCTGTTGACCTGTTGAAGGTTTATAAATACGCTCATAGCACCAAACTCGTGCCTGCTTTAATCCGCGCAAAATAGTTGGCTGAAACCTCCTTTTGCAAATTATACTGATTTTTCCTAGTTGCATACCTGTTGTTAATTCGCGCATAATTTGCTCAATTTGTATGCTGTATTATTGCGACATTAATTAACTCAATGTGCAGCTAGGTGGATCTATAGAGATAGAAATGGGACTAGACCTACTCCAATTGTCGTATAGTTGGCTTTTATAGACGCGACGAATACTTCAAATGTGCGGCATTTTAAGAATACTTTAAAAGTACAACGATTGATAAATGCCTGACACACAAAAAAAAAAAACGTCTTTTTGTTGCACAAAGCGAATACCTTAAACTTGTCGAACATTTAAAAGTATTAGACCTATGAAATACCTCTATTAAATTTCATACAAACATCATGTAGCTTTAAGGCTACAATATTTGAAGTGTTATTTGCTTAGGGAATATCTCTCATGCATGTATGTATAAAGATATGCAACTGGTAAACTGTATTCCAATTAGAAAATATTAAGCTAATAGCTGTGTCTAATAATAATGAATAGTAGTTTTTTTTTTTGGAAAAAAATATGTAACATGTAGAATCAAAACTATAAAATCTAGAAACCTATTCTCTATTTGTTCTTCATTATTATAAAATCGATCAAAATATTAATTGAAGCAAGCTTCTTAAAGCACATCTCAGAGATAGAAACATTTAATTAGGGATAAAGCTTGTCGTATAGTATTCTTAGATCAGGTAAACTGGAGAGTATTTGAATATCTCCTCCTATCCTTCAAATATTCAAATCAATCATCTATTCGCGATATAATGAATCTTATATAGCTTGGGAGACAGTAGCTTTAATGACAGGAAGTGGCTGGGAAAAGGATACCTTCTAGTCGGTCACACTTTACTAGAGCGCTGATGCATGTTTTACTTGATATGTGTATGGGGAAACTATTTGTCAGGAAACTTCCGTTTCAATTTGTTGTTGTCCTTGCGGTTGCCATTCTATGTTGCAGTTGTTGTCACCGTTGCCGGGGTGTGTCATTTTTGTTGTCATGATTAGGCGCGGCACGTCGAAAAATCAGACGGCAGGCAGACAGAAAGGCAACTAGCTTCCGCTAAAAAAGCTCACCTCGGAGGTCTTCGCCAATGCAATGCCAGCTTTTGACTCGCTATGTGTGTGTGTATGTGTGTATGTATGTGTGCTGTTAACAACTTGTCAATGCACATAAATTTTCCAGCGCGTGCACACACAGGTTGGGGCTAGAGAGGTACTAACTCGGTAGAACACACGCATTCACTCACGCACACACACACGCACAAGGATCAGCTGTAAAAGGAAAGGTCACAAGATTGCCAAGGGCGTCATTTTCTTAGCAACTGGCAACAAAGTGTTTTCCTTGCTCTACTTGCCTGCGCCTCTTTGGGCCCTTGTCATTTGTCTTTTGGCTAATCAATGTTCGTGTAGCTGCCGCACAGTTGGCTCATTTCATTATTAACCCATATTAGTTCCATGTAAAAAAAAATTATTAGGTCGCAGCAGATCACTTATAGCGAAAGATGAGTACTATTTAAGAATTGTATGCTATTTGAAGAGATTGCAAGCGTTTAATAATCTTTTAGGGCTGCCTTAGCAGCGTTTCCTGAATTTTTTAAGTGTGTAGCATGGACAAAGTAGATGTTAGGGTAGCTTACCACACATTAATGGAATGTGATATTAAATCTAGGGCTAAGTATCAGGTTGCTCAAATATAATCAAATAAAATCATGAATTTAGCAAATAGTTTAAACTAATGAATATTATAAAATAGTATTGAAGTCGATCGGACCAAAACTTTCGTCTATTCAACCATTTACACCATAAGGCCTGAGCTTTTCGAAGATTGTGTTGAAAATATATTTTCACATGTAGTTTTGAAAATACGTTTGAAGTTACATACAGTTGGTCCAATCAGTCAGTCAGTCAGTCAATCAATATGAATGCACAATTTTTCATAATTTGGCCTAGATAATAAATAAACTTAATGTCTTAGATGAAACAGATTAAACTATATTTTTATTAACCCTCTAATCAACGAGTTTGTTGTTGCTTGCGAAAATGCATTTTTAGATAGCAGTTTCTTCGATTGTTCCCACTGTTCGTGGCCGCGTGACATTCCCTGTGTGCCATTGTATGTGTCTGTGTGTGTTATTTTTTGTACAATCTCAATTTTACAATTACGTCCTGGCGACGACTCTCAGCTTCAAGTAGCAACAGCCAAAGCCAATGACCGCGGCCAACCAACTACACGTACCCATAGAATATATGTATATATATAGTAATGTATAGTAATGAAAAATGGCACAATTTCTCACTTACTTTCATTGGGAAACTGCGGAGGAGCGCGCTTTTGTCGTCCTTGCGCCCTGTGCCTGGTGGTCCTTTGTTTTCGACCATGTTGAAAGCGCTTTAATAAGCGACCGAAATTGTGGCCGACAAAGTGTGTGCTTTGGTGGTGGACGAGAATCTCAACATGGCTGCCGTTTATAAATCAATTGGATTTGTGTCTACTATTTTTTCTGGGTTTTTACCAACATGTATAACATTTTTTATACTTGAACTTATCGTGTCGACTGCCTGCCTGCCTGCCAGGATGGACATGTGTGGGCTCGTGTTATCGTGGTGCCCATTTCATAGGGCGTGTCACGGCCCCACATTGATAATACGGCACGCGGGACGCATGAAGAGAACGACCCATTTGTGCCATCAATAAAAATAACAAACTGAGCATTTGCTAAGGGGGCTGCGGGGTCATAACCAGGACGTGAACTCACACAGAAGCAATCATAGGCGCTGTATGTGTATTTTCTGTGTCGTTTCCTTCTTGCCAGAGTCATTTTGTACAGGCATAATAAAAATCAAAGAAAATGGAATACTGTGTCAAGTACAGTTGCCCGACTGGAAGATTCCCTGTACACAACAAAAATGCAGACGCGATTCCTAGAAACTATGACTTATATACCCGGAGCTCTTATTTAAAAATATAATGGGCGAGCGATGTTATTAGTTTGATTTATGCTTGGAACATTTGATTAATGACCTGAGTCATGGTAGGTTCATATACAATTTTTTTTTTTGAGCCTTTGTCCATATGCAAATAGGTCTAAAGTATTTTACCACAATATTTAATTTTGCTTTTTGAAATGTAAGCATTTTAAAAAGATATTAACCAAAATAGTCATGAATAATAAACAATTATGTTTCACAGAGATCAATAACAATATACTTATATTAAGTAGGTTATTACCTAACTGTCATTAAAATTTGTTTATACCCTGTTTTCATAGAATGTGCAAAACGGGCATACTGCAGCTGTACAAAAGTCCGTATGCATTCGTATGCATCTTCAACGTCTGTATCATTTTTTCAATTCGTTTTTTCTCGCAGATCGAGTTTATTTCGATAGCTTCTCCATTTCGATTCGTTAAATATCAACTTCTATATTTAAGTTTATCTGTTTAGTTATAGCAGCCCAATCCGTAATGTTTGGCGTGTAATTTAATCAAGAATGGTTAAGAAACATGGATATTCACATATATTATTAAAACACGACATATTTGCTTTGCAACGTGGCGGCAAGTGCCGAGCGCACTTACATTTTTTATTCATGGAAATTATTTGGTGTGTTCTTTTTTCTCCAATTTTATGGCGATTGTTTTGTATACCTTGTACTGTAGTCCAGTCTCACAAAATCCAATCTTAGTCGAGAGAGGCCAGCTATTGTTTTTTAAATGTTCTATAATCATAGCTAGGTTCAACTGGAGGACAGGACCTTGGAATTATAAAACAAATATTTGAAGGCCCATATCACAAGCTTGCATACATAGCGCATGTATTTTTTACACTTTGTAATGGGATACAGATAGGGTATTCTTAAGTAGTCGACGAAAAATTAAGGCAAAAGCTTGGGATTACTTATGCCCCTTTATTTGCATGTGTAGACAGACAATTTTTGCTTTGTAAATGCAAAGATCAAGCTACGCTTCTCAATTGCGTTTGTATTTGTGCTTTAGTTCAAAGGTAACCAGGAATATCGCTCAGTAAGCTTCAAGGGAGTGCCTTTAAGTATCCTTTTGGCAGATTAGTCATCAATCAAATCAAATCAAAGTTTTTATTGTAACTGCAACAGGGCAGAACTGTCTGAGATGTCCTTTGAATATCTCTCAGGCAGCTTGAAAATATATTCAAATAAATCAGTGTGCACACATTTTTTCCAATTACCCAAACAGATGCTAAAAAAGCGAGTATTGTA
This sequence comes from Drosophila novamexicana, assembly GCF_003285875.2. Taxonomy (NCBI): domain Eukaryota; kingdom Metazoa; phylum Arthropoda; class Insecta; order Diptera; family Drosophilidae; genus Drosophila; species Drosophila novamexicana. Next base: position 198,107 of record NW_020824887.1, read on the forward strand.
AATTATAAATGAGAAAAATGTCAGATAAGAAAATATATAAAATACACATAAAGCGAAGGAGAAGCAGACGATAAAAATAAAACTGAGGGGGATTGAAAAGAAACCTTCAGCTAGTAAAATTGAATGCCAAATGCGCGACCTTTGGCCAGCAAATAACGCAATAAGAGAGCAAATAATTTCCGATTTGAAAGCGACACAGCGCAAAATACATAGAGTCGAATTCCCTTGTATCCAGACACTGCCCACCGCGCGCCACGAAAGTCTGGTCACATTTACAGACAGCTTCCGTTTTCCGTTTCCTGTGCAAATATGCGCCATAAAAGGGACCAAAGAGTTGCAACGCTCTCGAAATGCCAAAGCCGCATAGGTCCTGCCTCGGTTGACATGATTTGAGCCGGGTCGTGACCCCGTCTCTCGCCTGCTGCCATTGCCATTGCCGTTGCCGTTGCCATTGTCGGTGGCATTGCCGGTGCCTGTCTCCTTTTCGCTGTTTGTCTGGGTCCCTGGTGTGCGCCTAGGCGGCTTATTGGTCAGACATTTGTGCTCTGGTAAATAGAAACTAACTTTCCAGTTGCTGAGTAGTGCCCGCTGTGTGCTTAGGCCCCTATTAAGAGGTCATCTCCCCCGCCTCCCCATCTTGAACACGGCCAGAACATTTGTGACCAAGTCGCCGCACGTGCCTAGCCGCTAGTCCAATCAAAATTATCTCTTTTGCGTTGAAAACGGAAAATCGTTTTCAGAATCGCGTGTCCATTGCATCCTTTAGAGTAGAGTTTGGAATTTCGTCAAAACTAAAAAGTACCTAAATCAATAATATCTAAAATAATTTGCATTTGCCTGAATTAACAAAGTTATAGAATCATACAACGCAATAAGTCTGACTCACCTTGACCAATTATCGAAAGCAAAATGTTCTAATCCCTACACAATTATGTATTTAATAATACGAATGCATATATAAGGAGGGCTCTACAATTTTCGGGAATTTTCTGTTTTACTCAAGCCCACAGCAAAAATTATGGAATTCACAAGCCTGAAATTATGCAAAGCAAATTGAAAAAAGCTCTTAATTAACACTAAAGGTTTTTTTTTCGCAAATAAAAATATTATTTTCATTGCTTTAGCTTCGGTAGAGCATTTACTCTTCTGCGAAGACGGAATCATGTATTTGTTCATATGAATATATAGACCTTGCTATTTTTTTCGTTCACCGGTTTTGTATTGTGCCAAGTTACCATACCCTATACTAATTGAATGGATCAACAGGCGCTATAGATCCTAAATAGATCATAGCTAGCGATGGGATTTCAGATAGCCTTAAATACTCCAGTTCAAATATTGATCATTTTAAAAGAATCCGAGTATGTAGATAACAAAGATAACAATAGATATAATTATTGTATATATAGCATTGATGGGGGCAATCCTCGAAGTCTCAGAATCGTAGTAGCAATCCCTTTTATTTTGCACGCATTCCCATTTTCCTTTTTCCCTATATCCTATTTAGATATATTTAGATATGTTAAGTCAAACATAAATTAACTTGAAAAGAAGTTGTATTTTTTGCAGGGTATCTGCCAGTTGAACAATCTGTTGCTCGTGCATGTTTTAATACTTTTGTTGTTTGTTTCTTGTTGAAGCTTTTGCTTTTTTTATGGCATCGTAAACAGCACATAATACTAAAGAGCTTTGTTTTGGGGTGCCTTTTAGGGGCGTGGCATAAGGCTGAGCGCATCTGGCTGAAAATTTGTTGCTTACTTGCAGAGAACCCAAATGTGGGCACACACTCGGGGCTGAGATCTCTGGCCAAGGCACTTTGAGGATGCGTGTGTGTGTGTGTGGGCATGTTGCCTTTTGCCCGTGTGAATAATAAAATAGTTTCGAGCATCCATTTGCATATTTAAAATGCGAATGAGTAAGGGGCATGGCAAGATGGCACTAAATATTTGCTCAAGCACTAAACGCTGCTTCTTCACGCTCCTGTGTCCTGTGCTATGTGCATGTGTCTGTCTGTCTCTGTGTATATGTGGGCGTGCGTGTGTCCACAACTCTTTTTGCATGTCCATGTCCGTAGCTGCTAATGGCTTTTATTTTGCATCCCTGTCCGCCTTACACCCTCCCCACCACCACATCACGTGCTGAGCATTTTGATTTAATTTTTTATGCACTCTCATTAAATAATGGCACGTCAGCCAAGCACGTCGGACAGGACTCGGGACTAAAAGAAGTGCGAACACACACACACACACACACGCGCACACATAAACACACGCAAATTGCAACAGCTGCTGCACGCTTCTATTCAGCGCCTACGTCTCCATATTCATCCGCACTTGTATCTGTATCCCGTGGTCTGAGCCACATCTCCCATTGGAACTTGGCTGCCCATGTTGATTTAGGTTAACAGCAACTGGACTAAAATTCTTTCATCCGAAATCCACGGAGAGCCTTTGCTTTGCGTTGTAAATTTTTGCACACAAAAATTCACATACACACACACACACATAGACAGGCACTCCAATTTAGACATTCACCCACAAATTGTATTTTTAATTAAGCACAACTGAAATTCACAGCAACGCGCAGAGATTTTGTACTAGTTTCTAGAATAGTTCACGAAGCAAAATAAACTCTCTGTGAAACCAAAAATTGATAATTTTATAAAATTACTAAAAAGAAACTCGTTGGAATAGCGAAAAATATATACTCTAGTATAAATAAACAAGTAAGAGGCTCTAGTCGCGAGCTCCCGACTAGGGGATACACTGAACCCTCTTCTTCCAACATCAAATGCACAAATATATTTTATTTTAGAAGCTATATGTCAAGTTTGGTGACTCTAGCTCTTATTATTTACCAAAATTGCCTAAAAAACATGATATCGACATCGATTTTTATCGATTGCTTGGAAACGGAGTAAGTTATCGATTATCGGAAGCAAACTCGATCTGCACAGGCACTAGGAGCATCTACATCTAAAATTTCAAGTCTCTAGCTCTTATAGGTTCTGAGATCCTTGCGTTCATACATACGGACGGACGGACGGACATGGCTAGATCGACTCGGCTATTGATGCTGATCAAGAATATATATACTTTATGGGGTCGGAGAAGCTTCTTCTGCCTGTTACATACATTTGGATTTTGCACAAATACAATATACCCTTATACCCATTTTTAATGGGTTCAGGGTATAATAAAAACCTCTTTGTTGTGAGAATGGCCTTATCAAAGTGAATCATCTTAAGAAAAAAACGAATAGTGTGAGTAAAGAGAACATTTTATGAGACCAAACTAGCTCAATTAAGCTCTAATGCTCTTGCTTTCATTTTTAGAAATAATGCAATATTCATTCTTGCCAGATTAAATTATTGTCTGGCGATCGGAAAAAGAAAAAAATAATGTCATTTTGGCGTAGATCAATTCAGAATCTTAAATATTTAAAATTTCTCTATCTATATACTATATTGTTTTCTCTTCTTAGTATTAAGACTTTATTATGCCTAACTGAAATTTCAACTTAACTCGCAAATATAAATACTTGTAAATTTATTTCAGTTATGCCCAATTTGCCTTGTTTATGTTGCAGCCATTCGTCGTCGGAACGTTAGAGTAGCTTAATGTGTGTTTTCAAAGGAATCGCCGATCATGGTGATCATGATAGGGTAGGCACCAGCGCAGCAACAGCCACAACTGCCACTGCCCCTATATCAACCAAGTGCCATATCTTTAATTCTGTCGATCTTTCCTAGAGAGATCGCACAGGTCGCTGGGATACTTAAGTTAACCCACCCCAGCTGACGTCATAGAGCCGGAAACAGCGCGTGCTCCGCTTGACGCTACACGGACATCAGCTCGCTTACATACGTTATATTTATGTACTGGCATTTTATCTTAGTATTTATCTGAAATAAAATCAGAATTGTGAGTACACTGATAGTTACGTTCTTGCCCCAAATGGAAAATAGCTAGAGGTGCTAAGAGTGTCTCTAGGTACATCAGATTCGGACAACCTTGCATTCAATGGTTAGAAATGCCAGTTTTATACCAATTATTTAGGCCCAATAAAAGCGTTTAACTAGCAGGCACAAAAATATCAAAATTACTTGAGTAATTCTTAAGCTAGCTTCTGGGCACATTGAATAATTTTAAGATACTCATAACTGCATATAAAAACCGGAGAACAACTTTCAATTATAAATTTGTGAAAATAAATGCTTTGTTGTATTTATTTTGTTTGCTGTTGCTACTGCTGGTTCTGCTGGGCCCTTAAGGCAGTCGAAAGTTAGCAATTTCTATGGAAATGTTTTTGTTACGAGTATAATTAAAAATCGCAAGCCGAGAGACTAGTGTAAATGGGGATTGTTTACTATAACAAAAAGCAAGAAACACAAATTCCAAGAGTATTAAAAATAAATTACAAACTTTTCGAACTACACACACACACACATATTGGCAAGCACTGTCGGATAAAAGACATATACACAAACAAAGCTCAGCCTTTAAGTTGACAACAACAAACAGTTGGGAAGTAAGCATTAAGAGCACATTGTATATTGAAAACTTTCACCTTGCAAACTCCATCGAATCTCAGGCTCAGGCTCAGAGCTGAGACCAACCAAGCCCGTGCCAGACAGAGTGAGTGTCTCAGATTATAGAACAGAAATAAACGACCGAATCATTGTACAAAACATTCACATGACACATAATAACAAAAAGGGGTTATGGAGCTTAAATAGTATATTTCATGATACAAGACAGTCAAAGAATAGCTTACTAGTCCAGTTGGACAAGTATTTCATAGGGTTAGCATCGATGTGTGTCGCCATTCGAATGGGAATTGTTTGGGTTTCACTCTTGAAAGAGTGTGATAATTTAAAAAGGGACTAATGCTAAGATTTAACGTTGATGTTAAAACTTTTGAAATTGTAACAAACATTAATATATTTAAAATGTGCAATCGTAGGTTAACATATTGTTTATTTATAATGTAAGGCGTTGACATATGTTTACTTAGTTTTGTTCATTTAAAATGATATTTTAGTTAACAATTAAAAGCAGTCAAGTCGAATATTGTACATTTAACATGCATTGCATATTAAGCTTGCAGTTAATTTGCTTTTTAAAGCAGACACTTCGATGTATTTCGATGCTCATTAAGGAATTGAAATTAAACTTAATTAACTAAAACTTGAACTTAAATCAATAAATAAATCAGGTCCCATATTCGCATTAATTCCATACATTGTAAATTTGACCTGCATTGTATATTTACCATGCGCTTGACTTACAATTAAGAATAGACACTACGGTTGTCAGTTGCACTGTTCCTAGAAATTTAATCAAGTCAAATTTTCACAATAATCTTTTAATGGATAATAACGGTTTGTGCGTCAATTTTTCTTTTATAATCGTAAATTGTTACTTGCAATGGGGCTATTGTATGAACGGCTTTCGGCTCTGATTAAATTAAGTGCTTGGGGCACTGGTTAACACATTTGGCCTTGACCCCAACATGAATTTGAGTTTGATTTTGGAATTGGAGTTGGCCGGGCTTCGAGCGGTTGGCTGTTTGGTGTTTGCGTTGTGTGGGGTCAATGCCATGGGTGCATAATTAAATAAAAGTGTCCGCTTACGGGATCCAATGTCATTTATTATGATTACGTGCACATGGTGCTGACAGTTGATGCCTTTGTTGGTCTAGCCTCGTGCGGGGGCCAATTTGTTTGCTGCCTTCGGTCGCAGGTGTCGATGTCGGCCCAACCGATTTTACGATACTTACGAGCGTGGGGCTCAAGCGATTCGATCTTAAAGTTTTTATGATGCCAATGCTGGTAACGGCAGCGGCATCAGCGCTTTATTAGCCCCCTGTCCCACCCGCCGTGACCCTCCATTATAGCGGTAGGCAATGCATTAATTTAATCGGCATGTCATTTCATGTTGAAAGTTTTGTTTTACGCTTTTCAGCAGGGCTTGCGGGTTGCTGTGTAGGAAATACCACAGGCTTTGTGTGCAACCTTGCCACAGCTTCGCCCACCCGCCCGCCACGCCCTACCCCCTTTTCTTGCAAACACTGTCACTGGCTGGCTTTGTCCTCAATGCTCTGTCAATCAGAGAAGGCAGCGTCGACGTCGTTGGCGTTAAATGAGCTGAAGTGGCAGTGAAAATTGCAATATGCCGAGTCGGAGGGCCCCAGGTGATTGAGCTGGATTGAGTTGGAGTGACAGGTAGCGCCGCCCCTTCTCCTCTTCCTCCACTTCCCAAGCACGACCCTGGATAGTACGTACCTCCATGCCGTTGAACACGTATGCCTGTACAGGCGACTCTGTATGCGATGCAGCGTTCTTTGATTGGCACTTTGCGTTAAGGCATTCGCATTGACTGTGGCCTGACAACCTCTCAATCTAACCGCGTGCACACACTGAGCGCCAACAGTCAGCGCTCAGAAGCGCTTCAATTAATGATTTCCAGTGCATCACCAGCAGCAAAGTTCGTCTAATCTTTGGATTGGAGCTTGGAGTATGTAGGTCAACAGAGAATCTGTTTTTTAAGTAAAAACTCATAAGATATCTAATTAAGCATGATCGAAATGCTCAACCCAATACATAGTCTGAATGTCAAAAGTCAATCGAACTACCTATAAGCCCATCCATAGAGAGCTTTGGAAGTAGATGAAACCAGAGCTGTAAGCCTAGAAGTGATTGTTCTTGGTGTGGTTTGATTACTCCCTGCCTTTTGCTGCACAATTTTTTTAAATTACTTTGAGTCGCGTGAAAGTAATAAAAGTAGAAGCGAGTTTGGAATATTTGACGCTCGTTGTTAGCATGATATCGTTTTAGAATTTTAACTCTCTCGTTCGATAGCTTTCACCTGTCGTGAGAAAAAACATGTAGTCGAGGCAACTCGCATTAAGGTAACAAATCGATTTACTTGCTGCTGTCATCATGTATATCAAGGCTATACCTTTTAACAATTGTACTTTTGATTGTCAATTTAATTAAGGCTTATACAGACACTAAATAGGTCCTTCGACATGGCAGAATTCCTGAAAGACACCGTCGAAATGAATTATATAAACATTAACTGCTGGAACAAGGAGCATCAGCTGGAAAACAAGGACCAGCATGCGCTTTGGTATCGCTGATCAGGGAATCGATTCACCGTGCTCCTTTTGATGCTCATCTTTTAACACATGGCACATACTAAGATCCTAAATTGGGATACGGCATCTGTCAGAGACATAGGCTTTATTTCAATCGCCCACTGTATGAGATTTGGTGTCAACAATCTTAAGCTGAATATGAAGACTGAGCGCAAGCCATCTCAAGCACAGGCCCTATATGACTCGAAATATCGAGAACTTAAGCTTTAGCTTAATCGGCAATTGTTAAGGATTACGTATCGTAGAAAACAAATCTACCTCTGAAGCGAACTCGATCGTTAACCGTTCACTTGAAATCAAAACGGCGACAAGAGCACACGGGTTTCAATCTCATTCCGCGTGAAATCAAGTTCGTATATATTCTGAAGCTTCCAAGGAGTAAAAGTGCCACGGACTTAAAGAAACTACTGACTAACCTACCAATGTGGAATATTCGAATTCACCTTGACTTTTAAAGTGACTTTTGGCAAACAATGTCTCGACCTCTGTCCTGCTATCTAGTATATTTAATATGGGTGGGATCTAAACTCGTCTGCAATTGTTGGCAGTCCAATAACACAGTGGATCGTTAAATTTGTACTGTAATTGAAACTAGTTGTCATTATTCAAGACATGGGTTCAAGCCTATGTCCAGAGAGTCCAAGACATCTAAAGAGGCATCTACACAATTCGTACAAAATACGTATTTTTTGTTGATCTTACCTTAATCGCACAAGTTGCGCTCGGGTTGGTATCAAAGTAGGCAGCTGCAAGAAAAAATGCAAATATTTAAATTTAATTAAATTTTAAATCAATTTAAACATAGTGTTTTCCCAGAAATTTTTCTCGCTATGTGGGGTAGATTTTTACGAATCGATTTTAGTTACAAAACTCTCTTTCATGATTCAGTATTTGGCATTTAATTGCATTTCGTCGAGCATTGCCCATGGCCTAATTGTTTTTACAGCTGTTATTGATGATGTCCAATGCTGAATTACGGCAAACTCAATGATTAATGAGACGGGGGCAACTGTACAGTCAATTTACGAGCAAGTACACCATGTTGCCTGTATAAGCATGCATATGTTACTATATATTTCTATTTATATGCACGTGACCAGTATCATTTAAGCCCCAAATTGAATGGCCAAACTAAAAATGTCAGCGGTTATATGAATTGAGCAAATGGGCATGACAGAATATCGCGCATAGGCCGCGCACCCCGTAGCCTTTAATTACCGTCGTTCCGATTGAAATGAGCAAGCGCGTCCATAATTGAGCATCAATTGTTTGTGTCTTTTTGGGACTGACATTGCTCTGTAACTCTGTATACATTCGCATTATTTGTACACCCTCGAATGGTACTAGCAAAAGAACTAAATGTATTCAAAATACCATACTCCGATTGGCAATCAATATTTTGAATACCACGAACTCTCATTATTTTTGCAATGGTAGTCTATATTGCATATCGATCAATCACGCCCGTATTAATAATTATACTTAATCGGTGCCCACTTTCCGCTTAAACATAGGTAATTGTCTGTGCCAAAATGATTTGCATTGCATAATCAATGTTTAACTAGGCCCCAGCAAATTGCATTTTTTGAATAAACCCAATTTCCGTTGCCTAAATTCGAAATTGTTTATGCGATCAGGTAAAGTGGACCGTAAATGCAAATTCCATATTTTAGTTTGATTTGGAGTACACGAATGTGCAGAACTGTATTGTTTATTCGCTATGCTTAAAAGTGGGTGTGGAAATGCACATGAGCTTTTAAGTATTCCAAGTGGAATACGGGAACAAATAGATTTTGAATTATGCAGTGTATACGCTGCATCCTATGGGTTTCAATTTCAATTGATTTACTATGCCGTGGGTTCAGGTCAGTGCATTTCTTGGTATTTTATTTATTTGTACAGCAGCAATTCCAGCGTATTCGTTTGCCGTGCACGACATTAATTTAATGACAATCAGCAATACGTATAACCACCAAATAGGTACTATGGAGCCGTTGACAGCCGAGAAAACCTATTGCCTGCACAGCCTTCGAGCATCGACTGATGAGCGCCGCCCCCTCTTCACTCAACTCCAACTGCAATCAAATAACATTTTGCCTACACTGGAGGCGTGTTAGTTGGAATTAGTTGGAATACCTTTGCATACTTTCAATCTGGGCGTAAAAGCCAAAATTATCGACCGTGTGGTTTGCGCTTAAGCGACTTATACTTTTTCGCGGTGTGTTCATATGGCAACGTTTGGGCTGATCATAGGGAAGTTGTAGGTGCAACCGCTATATGCCATTTGTCAGATGCAAACGAAATCGCATTTATGGCCCGAATATGCCTTGGTAGGCGTGGCAGCTGGTTCAATTTTGGCAACCAGCATCTACAAAATTCATGTGGCACTCCAAAAGTATTTATGCGCCGCACACAATGACGGAAACTTGTTTGTGGCCACAACGGAGGAGCGCCTAATAGAAAATTGTGGCAGGAAGTGGCTCATAGTGGCTGCCACTTGGAGTCACAGCTATGATGCCTCTTTCATTGTACATTGTATAGTACAATAAAAAAGCTGAGTCCAGCTGCTGGATAAGAGCTGTTTCAAATATGGACACAATGTGCGGCACAAACACACACACACACATCGGGCATATGCATATTCACAGTTAGCTTGGCAACAACATAGTTTCGCCCGTTGCATGTCACACAGCATGACTTTATTAGAATTGCAGCTTTGTTTGCGCAAATGGAAGTTTTTGCCATTTTTCTCATGGCCTTCGCGCTACTTTCATCAGCCCCTCAGATTAACTCGCTTTCCCCCTCCCATTACCTTGTGGCAAGCGGCAAAAACAAATTTTCCACGCAGCATTCAATTTATTTAGCAAAATATTCGCGCTTGCCTTACCTCGCAAAAGCTATCAGAGCAGTCCGAAGACACCAAATGGAATTGCAACTGAGCAGCTGGTATACGAAATGCATCAAATACGAAATACCTCAAGTCTACGACAGAGACGCACATAGAGTGTGGGAGCGAGGGGGCGAATGCAGCAGCAGTAGACTAACGTGAAGGTTTGGCTTGGAAAACCAGCCTGATAATATTTGTGCAATAAATGACGCACTGTGAGCAAAGAACTCAGAAAATATTTTATTCTATGCTTTCATCTGAAGGAACTGGGAAGACAGAGTAAGAGGGTGGCAGGATTGCGATTACCAATGATTATCTCTGCTTTTTAACAGTTTTATAAAGAACATGCACAAGCTCGATTAATTCAAAAAGAAGATTAATCAAAATAGTTACTTAAGGTACACATATATGCTATCGCCATGATTTTTAAACCTGATAAGGAATGAAATATAGAAGGAAGCATGCAAATCTTTATTTTTGGTATAAGACCAGAGAAGGCATCATGATATGAACTTTGTGTCAGCTTAAAGCTTACAAAGAATTCCCATGTAATCAAATTAATCCGTTATTCAAATAAACAAGCATTATATAACTAACATTTTAAAAGAAAAACAATATGTAAGTCTATGTCGAAACCAGCAATGAGACTACAAATAAACAAACCGCAGCTTTGTAAACACTTACAGTTGTCAGTAGGCCTTGAAATTAAATGGAATATCTATTTTCTTACATATCATATATATTTCTATTTATTTTCTTTCTCATAAATGTTGTTTCATTTTTCCAGAAATAGGAAAACATTTCCATTTTTAAATTTCTGCTTATACCTCAGAATACATTATCATAACTCTTAAAAATTTGTAACTGTTTGAAATTTGCCGCAATGTGGACTTACAAGGAAGTTATAAGCACCGAGACAGCCATTAAGATGTCGCCCACTTGTCAGGGCTGGCCGACTTTGTGCTGGTTTCTTGTAAAGGCAATTGCTGGGTGTCGGGCTATGGGACTGGAAAATCATCAGTTTTTGTGGTTTTCACTCACTATCTTAACGTTCTCAATCATGTTTGCCATGCAAATGATGAAGCGCTACCAGAATGTGAGTAGTTTCCCAGCTACGGCTAAGGTCCATTGATGAAGCAGCTGGAAATTTACAGAAGCTTCGGGTCGATATACTACTTGAACAGAAACTAAATCAGAAACACTATGAAGAGAGCATGGACAATTTACTTGCAGGCAGAACTATACAGGAGAATCTCGAGCAATATGAATCGAGCCTATTCAATGATATGTTTAATAAGCCGACTTCGTCAAAGTTCAACGTAAAAAAATCGAATTCATTTGGGAGCGCTCCAAAGAAAACCTATAAAGAGGCATCTACCGACTCGACCTCTCTACAGAGCACTTCCTTTACCAGTCAGTGCACACAAACGGTAACTACAAGCCCAAAAGGGCGGACTCGGAAACCATCACCTTCCCCAACCAGGCAATATATTCGGGCTCCAACTGAAAGATCTAAGTCACCACATTTAACTCACTTTTTTTCAAGAAACATGACTTCTCCAGTCTGGCGCAATTGATTTTAAAATAAGGTTAGAAGGGTTAGTTGTTTAGAATTAGATTTGTTTTTCTTATACTGACTGCTTAAATTTAGTAAAAGATTCTACTTTATATTTTAAAATATTTTAATGTACTTATTATCAATGATCAAATTAAATGCAGTTAAAATGAGAAGATTTTACACCTCTGTTTAATTACAGCTAAGTTTAAATATATATATATATATATATATATATATATGCGAACAAGTTTTCAAGTTAAGCGAGATGATGTTTGTTTAAAAAGAGATTGCGTATAGAAATATCAAAGAATACGTTTAGTAGTCCCAACAACTGTTGGGATAGATTTTGCTAAAAGATTAAAACTAAAATAGAATGAAGGGTCAAAGGAGGTCCTCACGAAAAAGGCATAAAACGTAGAATATGTTTACACACTGTCGGTGAAGTGAATTAATTTACTGCAGCTTGATTGTGAGTCAATGTAGGCAGATTAGCTTCCAGTTGGAAGTGTAAGCCACTTCATGTATTAGAGTGCTCTTGCCACACACACACACACGCGCATACACCCACATACAAGCGAGCGCAATCTACCTGTCCACGTAACAAAATTTCATTGCATACTTGCAGGAGCGCGCAATGGTCCCATGGGGCAGGCCAACACTTTCATTATCTTTTATGTGCACACATTCTCATCAGACATAAGAGTAGTGTATGGGTGTATTGAGTGTGAGTCGAGTGTATTCGAATGGCGCAGCAGCAAATTTATTTGAATAACCAAATAATAGGAACAACTCTAACATATCCATTGATGAAGCAAGCACTGAACCAGCAGCAGTCAGCAAAATGACCAAAATTGTAACATAATGCGAGAGGGCGGACACAGGTGTCTCTGTCGAGTGGCATCCACACAGAAAGCTGCCACTTCACATGCACTCAACCTCCTCATCTATTCAAGGGTACGCTGGAACAGCCCAGACTGGCGTCCGTGTGAGAACAAATGAGCTGCTCATCGTAGATATAGATGTGGATGCTAGTGACACTGCTGATGATAGTGCGAAAATCCGTTTGATGTTGCCACAGCCGTAAATGAGTAATCCCAATCGGAACGCCAAGCAAACCCAAACTCAAGCCCAAACCCAATCACCAAACCAATCGATGAACGCCAAAGCCAATGGCTTCTTCAATTGAATATAATTTCACTGCCGGATTAACAGCTGCCTCCCAATACGCAAAATGACAAATCTACAAGCAAAGGGCTTTGATTTTAGCGCAATTCAAATGTAAATGGCCCCGAGTGAAGCTAATCTCTTTGGTTGTTCATGAGTGTCCCAATGCCATAAAATGTGAACACAGAAAAACAATAAAAGTTTCGTCAACTAAAAACAAGGGCCACAAAATACAAACAAAATATCAACAACAGGTAACCATATAGTAGATGTGCCGTGTGGCATATCTCACAAAATCTTCAAATCTGCATGTAAAGAGACGGAAATAGGAATACGAATCCGAAATTATTTTGATTTCGAGACAGTTGCTAAACCGAACCATTGGGCGTGGCATTGGCTTGAACCCTGAATCGAATCCCAAAAAAAAATGATCAATAAACTCTGCAAGGACTCTCAACACTCGTACACATGGACTCAAACTGATCCTGGATGGGAGCGGCGATAGAGATGCGAATATGTTTGCTACAAGTAATTACAAAAGCTGCAACTGGCAGACAGGACAATTCTGCAGACGCCGATGCTTATCCATGATAAGTCCTGCACACTGCGGTTTGGCTCTAAGCTATGCCAAATTGGTAACAACAATAAATAAGCAAATAAATGGCCAGGGCTGCTGGCAGAAACAGTTTGCTGATACCATTCACCGCCACATTTAATGGCCAGCTTTGCAGGGGATTGTGTTGTGAAAAGCGCCTGACATGTGCCACGTGGCGTATGTGCAATCTTTAACAAGAGAAAGCCCCAAATTCATGAAAATGCTAAACACAAAAAAAAAAACGTTCACTCTACATTAACTGAGCTTCCAATAAGAAGAATTAAATAATGTGCTTCAAATTTAGTTATCGAATTTGGAATCATAGCATCATTGAAAACCAAACTGTGCTCTGCAATCTTCCTTGAGTTGTTGTCTGACTACGGCTTTGATAATAGCATCCAAATTCTTTAAAAAGTAATGAAAATTGTGCACACTCTAATTCTGATATTAGCTTGTTGTCACAGAACTTCATACAAGTTTACATCTGATATGTTTTACAGAGTTTGTGTCCAAGGCTGAATTGTTGCTCATAAGAAAAATTACAACTTTTTATTTTGAGCGCTGCTTAACAACAGATTGGACCATTATTTGATTTAATATTAATTAGCCTCGAACTGCTGCTGCTGCTGGCGTCTTGTCGCTGTAGGCTTGTCGCCGGTGTCCCGTCCAATGGGGTCGTGTCGAGTGCCCGGGTTGAGTCCCACGGTGGAGCTGTCCCACTGTGGCTCTTTAAAATGCGCTAAAGGCGCATGTGTCGATTATTGCATCTTGGCCGTGATCGTTGGGCTGGTTGCATCAGTACTTTCTATTAATATTTGAATAGCTGTCCTTAACTTATATATATAAAAAAACGAATTTTACACTTTGCCAAAATAACATAGATTGGCATATATTAAAGGGTTAAATTGAGAGCAAATTTTGGCATTGATTAAATGGCAAAAAAATGTAGATAGATTCTTTGAAAACTCTACGAACAATGTGTTGCTTGGAAGAAACTCAAATGTTAATCCTGTCATGTAAACAGCTCTTATAAATTACGCAGAACAAGAGAGTTTTTTTTATCCTGTTGTGTAATAGCTGTTATAAAGAAAGCCAACGGATGGTGCTCAATGGGAGATGCCCATGTTTTTAAAAAAAAAAAGGTCACAGTTGGTTGACAGACTGTTTTCATGTAATTAGGATTGAAAGCTTGAGAGATAGATGGCTTCAGATTGTCCTCAGTAAACTTAATTAAAGTGCTTGCTGGTTTTTACTGATGGCTGAATATACTTTCCAGTGCGTGTAAGTTATGTAAGTACTTGAACTTGAGTGCAAGTACCAATCAACAGCTTCACATGAATGCGAGAGAGGGAGAGTTGAAATAATTGTTTGTGCTTGCCACGTGTTCGGCGGAAGGTGTCATCAATCAAATGCGAGTGAGAAACTAATCAATTGATGATTCTAAAAGCTAAAAGAAAGCCAACAGGCTCAACACTAGGCGGTAAGTGGTAAGTAGAATGTGACCAGTGTGGCAAGTAGCCAATTTCAAAGGTCTGGAGCGATGGAGCTATTCAATCACTTGCGAAACGCTGTGCCCACTGCCACTTGCAACTGCCTGTCAAGAGCACAAACACCACTGAGTTGAAATTGAGTCCACATCCATTACAATAACTAAATGATTCAACCAGACCGTAAACAATGTGGGACACGCCAAATGTTTTAGCTTATCCATGGCCCAGCTAATGGGCCCAAATTTGTTCTAGCAATCATAATATTTGTGCCAAAGGCAATTCAATGATAAAACAAACAATAACAATGCTGGTCAACCTAATAGGGCAACGCCTGTGACTGGAATTGGAACTGGAACTAGAACTAGAAATATAACTGAATTTAATTCATCTTCTAACCACATTACGCCCTGGGCCAGGCAAAAAAACAACACTGCTGGAAAGATGGGCGACAACTTTCCAACTCTCTAGCGGAATAGCGATTAAATTAAATATGCTGACGCTTACAAATATGTCGCCACACACCCACACACGCAGCACACCCACTCCAGCACACACAGAAAAAAACTATAGATACAGATACAAATTGTGACTGGCCGTCAGCTTGTTCATTGTATCTATTGGTTGGGGTTGCTTTGAGTTGACTGCACATAAATCTTGTCCCGAAACCGAAACCGAAACCGAAAAGGAAACCAAAACGAACATTTGGGTTTTCGAGAGGTGAGGGGATAGGGCAGCGATTGGTGTAAATGCATTGAGCTACATGGAAATTCAAAGAAATCCATTAAATGAAATGCATAAATAACAAAATCAACGCTCAATGCAGTACTCAGCATAGTAGATACATTCAAAGGGCAGCAAATGAATAAGACACATACGAATCTGTGAATACTCGTGTACTTGTGATATCAATAATACCACAAATATTTTACTCTCGTCGTCTTATTTTGTTTCGGCATTACAACTAATTGTAAGTTCTTTACGAACATAGCAAAAATAATCATATATATATATATTAATGAAAATGCGGTGCAAAGGTTGTAAGAACTAAAGTTTATTATTAGATAAAAAGCTTCTCGCGATGACATTAAAATAGGGGAAAACGTTGATATTTTCTTTCCGTTGCGCTGCATATTTACAAACGAAAGTTTCTTGACAAAACGCCCTACTATTCGATTTTCATGAATTAAAATAAGACTTGCTATGATTATAAACCTTACCACTGCGCATACTCTCTCTCTCTCTCTCTCTCTCTCTCTCTCTCTCTCTCTCTCTCTCTTGGGTGAACAGCGACCGTTGTCTAATTTTTGATCTCTCAAAGGAAGCGTTCGATCTAATTGAAAATGCTGTATTTTTGTTTGTGATTGCAACTTTTAGTTCCGACGGACTTCAAACTCATTCTCAAACATCTATCTAAATGGATTTTAAACGTGACTCGCCGTCTGCGGGAAATTAGCAACGGAGAATGGAAATTGGATTTAAGAGTAGAAGCGAAAAATTAAAATTTTTTCCTGGCAATAAAACTGTAAAAACAATGTTCAAAATTTGAAGAAAAAACTGTGCCTAGAGAGTCCGGGCCATGCCCAGTAGTATGTATATGACAGACGGATCTTACAGCTAACTAAAAGGGACAACGAGCTTCGCTATAAATTAAAACGAATTAAAATTGTTAAAGTTGCAAAAATCTCAAGTGATGTTGGATGGGGATGGCAGTTAATATGGGTGGCACTTGGGCGCCACTTGGAGGATTTCTTTGTGTAGCCAGGCAATGGCTAACTAAGATTAACGAGCAGCGGCTTCAACGGCGACGAAGTCGACAAACTTGGGTTAATGCCAATAAATGCTTGTTCCCCTCTCTCATTTTAATCCAATGATTTATAAACTTTTTTTCGTATATATTTATTTATACTTATAAAATGAAAGAGTACTTTCGCCGAGGGTGCCTAACGCGAAGACACCCTAAAGAAGTTCTATTCTATTCCTTTCTGCTGCACTAATTTTCCATACGTTTGAAAATGCACGTCTATTATTGAAGACATGTTACTTAGGAAAGATATCATACAGCTTTATTTCCGACCGAGAGACTTTGCATATATCCAAGTTGCCAAGTTTGTTTATTATAACTTGCAAAGCAAAAAATATTCTTCATGCTAGAATTTAGTCATTCTGCTGACTAATAGATGATATATATATAATTAGCGTATATTGCCCGGCCTTGTCCGTGGAAGTTTCGCACAAAACTTAAAACTTCACCAAAAAAATAGTAGAATCAAACTTTTCACCGGGGAAGCTTGAATTTGCAAAAAATGTGAAACACGTCTCAAATCATTTTTCATATAGATCCTTGGAATTGAATTTGAGCTTAAAACGTCACCAACCCCCATTTGCACCAAGGAGGAATGCATTTTTCGAAAAATGAATTTGAATTTCAAGTGAATCTAAACAAATTTCTTTGAAAATGAGTTTAAGGCCGATCGGATGGTGAACAAAAAACGTTTTTCGCGATTTTTCCATTCTTGCGGGTGGAATTTCCCAAAACCCCGACCTAAAGTGCACCTTCATCACATTAGAAAACTATGGTGAATAATAATGCTAGGTGTGTATTATGTGTAAATTTGATATGAAGCTATGATGAGTGATCTATGCGTGTGTAGCCTACGAGAGTTCGGCATCGACTGACTTTGTGAAAGTGTTTCTCTGAGAGCAGAGGCTCGGACAGTTTGCTCTCTCTGCCCGTTTGACGCTCTATGTAGCCGTCGTTTAATAAAGACGACCACTGCGCTCGGCACTTGCTCTTCTGAAACAATCCCGAAACCTACATATATAATATCAAATATTTAAAACAATTCTAGAAGCAACCCTGAAATTGAATATTAGGTCAAAAAATCCATCCTATTTATAATAAATATTTTGTTTACAGAGTTGTCACAATTAGAGCACTCAAAATTTCTTCTTCTAATAGCTCAAATATGACAGCATTAATTTGAATGTTTTTTTGAGTTTTTCCCTTAAATGGTAGTCGGCAAATGTGCGCCATTCAACAGCACGCAACCGGACCATCAACATTGTCATCATCATGGCGTTGAGGTGGAGTCAGGTGGCATTTGGCTGCCACACCTTATACTGAGGACTTACAACAACGCAATACAAATGCATAAACGCTTGGTGTGCAGGTCATTCGGCTTTTATCATCCTTTTAATCTTTTGTTGCAACATTTTATGTTTATCTTTGTTTTTTTCGCTCTTTTGATTTTATACTCTGTGGCCATTTAAATGGGTAGAAATGTTGTTATGCTTGGCTTTGCTAAGCTTCAATAGTTTGATGACAACAATATTAGTAAAAATTAATACTAACAGGTAAGTATGTATTTGGTAGTGTGCGTTTTTGTGGATGCCAAAAAGGGAGTTCAATTGCTTGCTGCTGGGTACAGGGTATCTTCCAGTCGGGCATTCCCGACCAGAGCACTTTAACTTGTTTTTGTGGATGCCAAAAAGGGAGTTCAATTGCTTTCTGCTGGGTACAGGGTATCCTCCAGTCGGGCACTCCCGACTAGAGCACATTAACTTGTTTTTTTTTTTGTGGCATTTGTGTTTGCACCCGGGCTGATTATAATTATGCCTGATGGCTTTTTATACCTGCTGTAAATTCTCAGGTCATGAAATTTGTTCCGCGCATCAAGCAGCGGGCAGCGTTAGCGGTAAGGCTGCCATTTTCGCAGTTTTTCCCACTTTTATAGCCTTTTATATATTCTTGTCTTGTTGCATGCATATACTTATACATATACTCGGAAATGCAGCTTTTTTCACTCTGCTACGACGACAAAGACGATGGCTGCTGCAGCTGCTGCAGAAATCATTTAACAGTAATGGCGGCCATCAGCAGTGCATTTGCAAGTGTGTGTGTCCGGGTGTGTGTGTGTGTGTGCGGGTGTGAGTGTGCGGGTGCATTTCGTATTCGGCATCTGTAGCCGTATCCTTATCCGAATCAGTGTTTGTGCAGCGCATTCGTTTCTTTTTTATACCCTTACCCATTCAGAATGTGTAAAGAGGGTATAATGCTTCTGTGAAAATTCATGTAACAGGATGAAGGAAACATCTCGGACCCCATAAGCGGAACATATTCATAAGTATTATTTCAACTGAGCCGATCTAGTCTTCCCATTGCCTGCGCAAATCAAGTTTGTTTAAAATCCATGAAATCGATAACAAAAAAAATGAAATGTATATTGGGCTGTGAATGGCATCTTCGATGCGTTCGCGTGCTATCCAAGTCCTCCATATCCAGATTAACGTAATTTTAATACACATAAACATAACGTATGCAAATGTTTGAATAGCTGAGTAGATTAGATATTTTAGCAATGGGATTCTTTGAGTTTTCTGAGCTCTCCCTCTCCCCCAGCCCTCTATTTATTTTCTGCGAAGCGACTTAAAAGTAGTTGGAACAGAAAAAGCATATAACTGATGTGCTTAAGTTGTTTCAATACTTACAGGACCTTCGTAGACAGATTATCTACACAAAGTAATTGTAAACAATTTTCTGCGAGTGTGATGAATTTTTTCGTAAAAACGCATTTATATTATTGTGTTAGTGTTCAAGGGATATCATATAGTCGAGCACTTTCAACCGGAACATTTTCCTTTGATTTTCATTATTTGCAAGCGCTTAAGCCGAGATTGTTTTGAAAGTGGCCCGGAAATATTTAAAAACCAAAAAGAAGGGAGTTACCGATTAGGGGATACCCTGACCCCTCTTCTACCAACACCAAATGCAGGTCGCGCTACAAGCACGTTTGTTTTAAAAGCAATAAAAATTCATGAAAAAAAATAATTCCTTTAATAAGACTCGAACCCATAACAGACCGCACTACTTACCACCGCCTTTACTCAGCAGCCGTACCACCAAGTGATTTCTAATCTATCTATCAATACAATTGCAGTTGCAATGCTGTTGATAGAATTCAATAAAGACGCACGTGAATGTGTGTGTGTACATGTTTACATAAATTCTTAAAATTTGCGCTAGATGCCGCAAACACGTCGGCAGCCAAAACTTTCTTCAATAACTTTTGTGTTTCTTAACCTATCTTGATGAAATTTTCAACAGTAGATCTTATTATGCTATAGAATATTCGTATATTCTCAAAAAGGCTATACAAGGCAATAAAAATTGGTGTTTTTACTTGATTTATAGCTATGTATGGTAACGGGGTGGATTTGCCCAAAAACCACGATTTCGATTTTGATCGTTTACTTGGACAGGGCCTACGTTCCAAATTCAAATCAAGTCTGTCGGCAGACAGATTGACATGGCTAGATCGACTTATTCTGCCTGTTACATACATTTGTACAAATACATTATACCCTTTTACCCATTTTTAATGGGTTCAGGGTATAAAAAGCAACTGTATATTTTACTGAGTGTTAGCTACAAAATCAGACATGGACCCATGGAACATTTGTATGCATACACTCGTACGAATTCTCATATCGTATTCGTTTTAGTATTCGCAGTTCAACTTGTTGTAGCGGCAGCGGCAATTGAGTGAATCGAGATTCGACGGCATATAAAGAAAAGTTTTGAAATTGTGTTATGAGATTTATACAAACATTACGCATAACGTAACAAGAACCAAATGATACCATGAATCGCAAAAGTAGCTAATGCTTTCTATTTTTTCTGCATTATAGAACACAGGCTAAGTGCGAAGAAAAAACAAATAGAATGGCAAAGTCTGAGCTAAAGGCAAGAGTAACTAAGTTAGCAATCAAGCGTAATGAAAAAGCATTTAATCGGTATCTAAGTAGCTGTTAGGTAAGAGTCAAGCCGGTCCTCAGCAGCGTTCTTCATATAATAGGAACATGCTCTTAATCACAGTTAGGCGACTAATTAATAGCTACCTGAGCTGATAGTTGAAGATGGCAAATAAAACAGCTTGATTGTCGGTTGTACGATTCACAGTTCAAGCCAAATCTCAGCCGTTCACTTCGGTTCGTTAAGCTAAAATCTTACAGGCCCCTAAACCGAAGGTTTGATTCCAGCCTATGTTTGTCATAACATGCATATAATATAATATAATAAAATTCAATTTAGAATTTTTAATTGGACACTTTCATAGAAATTTGGGGTGAATTTTGTTTTTATCTAAACATTCATTATAATTGACAAATCTATCTACAAGCAAAGACCTACAATCTGCAAATATATATTATCATGTTAGCTGTGAATTATATTGTAGGAATTATCAATCTATTTTTGCAATTTCTCGTAATAAACATATTAGGAAAGCTGGCTCACGTCTGTTAGATAGGACCTCCTTTCGCCCGGCGAATAGGAATGATTCGGATCCATAAAATGAATTTTACACAATAATATATATAATATACATTTATTAAAATTTCAGCAACGCAAAAAAGAAATCTTACAAACTTTTGCACTACTTTATTATAACTTTAGTTCGCCCATTTTAAATGATTTCAGTGAAAACAATAGAAAGCTTCTGCACGCGTACTTTGTACAATTTATTACCAACCAGAATTTTTCTCCCATTCCACTAAGCATAAAAAATCGTTCAGCTCATTTCGAAGTATTTATACCCTGAACCCACAGATAATGGTAAAAAGGGGTAAAGTGGTTTTATGAAGGCAGAAGGAAGCAACCATAGAGCATATATGTAAATATTCGTGACCCGGGCGATGAGCTGAGTCAATCTTGCCATGTCCGACTGTCTGACCGACCGTCTGTTTGTCTATCGGTCTGTCTGGCTGTCTGTGTGATCGCGTTGATCTCGGAAACACCAAAAGCTAGGGACTGACAAAATATAAGCTCTAGTATATTTTACGCAGATCTAGCGCCTTTTCGATATTTTTGCCCATTTGCATAATATTGATATCTTATAAGACCTAGACAAACCAAACATGGAACGTAGGCTCTCGTTGAGGATTTTTAAGGATATTTCCCACTTCCACAGCATCCAGAGATCGATGCTTCGAAGAACTTATGCGAATATGTAGTTTCGGCCAACAAGTTGGCATTTCTCTCTTGTGCTCTCCACTTACCCCTCTCCACAATACTAAGTTTGTTAGTGGCAGGCTAACAGCAAAATTGCACAAAAAACTGCAAAAAAAATATATAAAAAATGTTCAATTTGTGCATGCATGAACATGAAGTTCTGAAATTTTGCATTGGTTGTGCATGTGAATTGCTTGTGAAACGGAAACCTAGCCTGATTGTGAAGGCGCTTAATTTGATACGTTTTAGAGGGTGGGCCATCAAAATTATTTGGTCATTTAACCGCCTGCAAATCGAGCTGTTAATTGAGCGCATAAATCACAGTGCCACATGGCGTATACACAATGTGAATGGGCTCCAAAATGGTGGATGAAGTATATAGTGCCCAGTATGTGTGTGCGTGTGTGTGCGCTTATGGGCGTGGGTATGTGGATGTGTGTGTTAGGGAAAAGTTATTTAAAGCTAATCCATAACAAATTGGCGGGAAAGGCGAAAGCGAAATGCGCAAAAATATTAATAATGTGCCGCATTTGGCTTTTGTTTTTAGCTGATGCCAGCTAATGAGTCAAAGTGCGAGGGTCCTCTGCGAGACCTGCTGTGCGCTGCCTGTTGCCTTGCCTGGCGAAGGGTTTCGCTTCATGCCTTTTGTCTCGCTTTGCTCCCATTTTCGTCGCAGCGTGCGGGCCATAATTTATTTCCACATAATTTGACTTGCACACGCGCCAGAACCCTACACAAGAGCAAGCACAACAAGGACGTACTGCGTGCGGCAAATGGCATAAGGCAAAAGGCACACGGCATCCGGAAGCCAAAGACACCTGACTAGTTACCTGGCTGCCGTATAAAGCCTTCGTGACAGCTAGGACCCAGGCACTTTCCACTGTTGCTACACAGACAGATGTCACTTAAATTCACTCGGTGGACAATTGCTGCGGCAAAACGGATAAGTGCAGGGTTAAAGCTCCCACCCTAAGTCAGCCGGCGGGTGTGTGTGCAATATTTTAAAAGCTTTTTTTCGCATTCAATGAATGTTAATTGGCGATTGGCGTTAAAAAGACGAAGTCTTCTTCATTATTTATTGAGCGCATAAAGTTCACCATAAACTCAATTTAAAACCAAGGCAGAAAAGAGACAATACCATATATATATACCCGCAAGCGGGTATAGCCCGGATTTGCCCGTGGCACGTATTAAATAAATGTTCTCAAAAAGCTTTGAAACTGATCGGACGGTAAGTAAACAACTTTCATACTAACGTTTTCCACCAATTTACCACTGTTGCGGGTGGAATTTCCCAAAATTTCGCTTTAAAAATAGTTTTGAAGCAAATCGGAAAACATCACCAAAAAAAATCTTTGAATTGCACTTTTTACCGAGGATGCTTTGATTCTGCGAAAAATCTAAAACAGGTCTCAAATGATTTTTCTTATGGATCCCTGGAATTGAATTTAAGCGCGAACCGTAACCCACCAAATCTTTGACACCCATTTCCACCAAGATGGGATGGATTTTCCAAAAAGTGCGAAACACCGCTTAAATGAATTTGAGCAACAAATTAACAAAAAAGTTTCATTCCAACATTTTTAGCTAATTAACCACTGTTGCGGGGGAAATTTCCCAAATCGCTGAAACAAATATTCATTAAGTTCTTATGTTGAGCTCTGAAAATAAGTTTGAAGCAAATCGGACACCACTTAAAACTTTGCCTAAAAAATCTTTGAATCGCATTTCTACCGAAGTTTAGATTTTGCGAAAAATGTGAAGCACGTCTCAAATGATTTTCCATATAGATCCTAGAAAATGAATATGAGGGCGAAACAGGTCATCCACCAATTCTTTGACGCCCATTTCCACCAAGGAGGAATACATTTTTGGAAAAGTGTGAAACACCCCTCAAATGAATTTGAACAACGAACTTTGAAATTGAGTTTGAGGCCGATCGGATAGTAAACAAAAAAGTTTCATGCAAACGTTTTTCGCGATTTTTCCAATCTTGCGCGTGGAATTTCCCGTAACTCCGTCTTAACGTACCCCTTCATCATATAAGGTAACTAAAGTAAAAATTTCAGCTTCCTAGCTCTTACAGTTTGGGCTGTGCATTGATCACCAATCAGTCAACCAATCAGTTTTACTTGAGTATTATCAACTATTAAATTTACTAAATGTATCGCACTCGAAAATGTCAAAAGAAATTTGTTAAAATTCAAGGCAAAGTAAAAAGTGTAATACAAAATCAGCCGAATATAAGATACCCCGCTTGACGCTATATGCGGATATCTGTTGAATGAATATAAGTACACATATTTATAATGATGACATGTTCTGCAGCGCATAATGACGTTGCATCGAAAAGAATATAATAAAAAGTGTGGGAGAATTCCATTTCCATATGGAAAACTACAGAACTCAAATATATAAAGTAATGCAAACAGTAGCCAATATACGAATATGGACAGAAAAAAAGACTTTAGCAACTCGACTGTAATAAGAATCTGCTCACTATATTCACAGCCAAATTTCAAACATATACCCTTACCCTTTACCTATACACGTCGTTGCAGGGTATCAAAGGATTGCAAATGCATATAATTTGTTGTTGCTCGGCGGCAAAGCAACCGCAGGAAAATCAAAAGAAAAACTGTCGCTTCGTGAATATGTAGGGGAGAGAGAGATGAAATGTTGGTGTGTTTGTATGTGGGTGGGAAGGGGGATGGGGGGTGAGGTGTCGTTAGAAAATAAAAATAGCATTTACAAATCGTATGCCAACAGTCTAAATGCCCACAGATCTGTCCCTGCACAGGGTGTTAGCTCGTGTTGTGTGGACACACATGAGTGATGTTTGCCGTTCTTACAATAAACAAGGTTCCTCAGCGTGAGTGTGTGTCTGTGTGGATGTGTGTGTGTGTGTGTGTCTGTGTCCCGTGTCAAGTTCTCTGGTTTGTGTTGAATGTAGGTCTCGCATATTTAATGGCAGTTTTGTTTTGTGTTATTCGAGTAGTAACTTTGGCATCGATGCATCGTCTTTGCCCTCACCTCGTCCCCCCCTCGTCCGCATCTAAGTTTTTCATTTTCCACATGTTTGGCATGGGTAACACGCAAGTGTGTGTACATGCTTATTTGTGTGAGTGTGACTGTGAGTCTGTGTGTGTGTGCGTGCGTATCTCGTTTCACGGCGCACGAAGCATGAAAAGCTCATGCTATACTTCAGGCCATGGCTAGCAAAAATAAAACCCAAGTTGAACCAAAAAAATTATTTAGTTGTCAACAGTTTCAAGGCACATTTTTTAACACTCATGTGTGGGCACGCGCATGTGTGAGTGTGTATCGGGTAGGTGTGTGGTAAATTAAAGTGTCTTGCAAATATTTGTTTCGAAAAATTGCGCATTTTATCATTGACGCACAACTTACAATGGACGCCAAACACCTATACAGCTTGCCAGCTGGCATCCCGTATACATGTAGCTCAATCAAAGCCTCCAACTTCCAGTAATCTGTCTGCCCTGTTCTGGCTTGCCCAACAATTCCTCTCCCTCTTCCCTCTCCCTGCATGCTGCCGTTCAGCCCACAGCCCGAATTCACCTATCCGAAACCTTCTCGCTCCAGCACGCCTCGCACTTTGCTGGTTTTTATTGGATTAAAAATAAATTGAACTCAAAGTTTCAAGTTTTGTTTTATGGTTTTTTTTTTTTATTTATTTTTGGTTATTGGGGATTGGTCATATGGGGCTCTCGAAAACTACATGACTTTTCTGATATTTTAAGTGATTAAAGCCTGATAAAAAAAAACCAACAGCTTAAGTTTTAAGTAAGTCCCCAGTAAGACAACTTCGGGAGAATTAGGAATTCCGTTTTTTCTCAATAATCTTATGTTTGTCTTGACTGATCGATTGAATGATTGCGATCAACGCACTACCGAAACCGTGAAAGTTAGGAGGCTATATTTCATACTATATCTACCTTAACCAACCGTAAATTTGTTTTTAAAACTTGTAGCCCCAATGTCTGATTAGCTTGCGCGAGAATTTACCAAAAAAAGAATACACCACAAAACCAAATCCACCCACAAAGTCGGAAAACTCTCAAAAACTTTTAAATGAAACTGTTTGGCTTTCATCCGATCTGCTTTAGGTAATTATTTATACATATAACGAAGATTTTGAAATGAAAGTACGCGAAAAATGACTGCACAGCTGTTCATTTTAAAATTTCCAAACACCTATTTAAAATATTTCCAAAAGTGATCTTTAACTTTACTTAAAGACAAATTATACTTAACTTTTTTTTTTTTTGTATGTATTTATGTATGTATGCATGTATGTCTGGATGTATAGATGTATGTATGTATGGATGAATGTATGTATGTATGTATGTATGAATGTATATATGTGTGTTCTCTTATACCAACCGAAAAACAAGTTTACTTTATAACATAAACTTAATTACTTTTCCCATTGCGCTGCAACTTGAATAAAACCTAAAACGCCCTACTATGCGATTCTCAAGAAATCAAGTATGTCCGCCAGGTGTTCATGCTTTGTTTAAAAGTGTTCTGTGTTGGCAATTTAATAACTCAATATATCCCTGTCTACCTGTCTTCCCTCATTTTATTTCTCTTACATATAGTTTGGGCAATAAAGGCCTGGGCATGACCTTCTCTTTTATTCTACTATGTAAATATTTTCTAAAATAAATATGAATTGAAAATTTGAGCATTTATTACGCCTGAGATGCTCTCTAAGCTGATGACACTGATACAAAGTTTGCATATTCAAATTCAGAACCAATTTAACTTAAAGTATTCTAGCTTGTCTATTGATGTCTTTATGTGGTTTAATTTTGGCATGAACGGAGGCATAACGCACTGTAATGTATTCAAAAAGAGAATTAGATACTTCAGTAGTGATTTTTGATGATGGCTGGTTATGGCTGCAAGGCTATCAGGTACATATGCTGTATGCCGGATCCGGCCGAATAGTATTAATATGCACATTTCGACATTCGAACAATGGGTCAATATTTGAGTTTAACTAATTAATTTACTAAATATATTTTGTTGCTCAAATTAATTAAATATTTCATCAGCATTTAATCACTTATAATTAGGAGAATATATATATAACATATGCTGTTCGCTGCGCCATAGAAAACACGAACTCCGAGTGGAAGCTATTTTGTCTGGTTTTTAGCATTTAATTTCCGAAGCCACAAAAAAGACAGTCTTTTTTAGTTTCAGTCTTAAGTTTCCACTTTATTTTATTTGAAACCTTGTTTTTATAAATTTCATTTGCAGTGAAAGCTTAAGACAGGTCGGTGGGTT
This sequence comes from Drosophila novamexicana, assembly GCF_003285875.2. Taxonomy (NCBI): domain Eukaryota; kingdom Metazoa; phylum Arthropoda; class Insecta; order Diptera; family Drosophilidae; genus Drosophila; species Drosophila novamexicana. The sequence goes on from NW_020824887.1 coordinate 225,287, forward strand.
TTTGTGGGGCGGCGGACAGCTTGTTAAAATTGCATAAGCCACTGGCTGCTGGGCAAACAATGCTCAAACAGTTGACCAGGTCAAAGGCTGCTGCTGCGGCTACTGTCGGTCAGTGGGCTACTCGGCGGATACGCAATGATACGGTAGCTTAAGAGCCAGCAATTTTTATACCATAAAAAAACACACAGCAACTCCCACTGCGAGTGTGTGCAAGTGTGAGTGTGTGTTAAAAGCTTTATGTGGATTATGTTTTTATGGCGCCTGCCACAGCAATAGAGTCGCTTGGTCTTCGTAAACAGCAAATTCTAGATACATATGTATCCGTATATAAGTAGTTACCCGGCATTTGCTGACCACGTCGGTTCAGCCTGAGCCTGAGACTTAAATCAGTTTTGTTTTTTGTGCTAAATTCTACGCCAACCCTACAATACAGCCATTTTGTTGCTTCTTTGCCAAGCCTTACTTATTAGCCCGTCCAGCCAACTGGTAAGCCAACAAAATTCCCGTTACCCCAAATTGGCCAGCAGCTGATAGTTTAACTGCAATGTGATAATAATATCAGACATGCTTTCAGTATTTCAACCCCAGGCATGTCCGCAATGCAGCTCTCTGTAAGAGTGCAGTTGCCGGGAGTGTCCAACTAGGCGATGCCCTAAGCTTAGTGCTAGCTTCCTACACAAATATGCACAACAGGACTTTAGGCAGTGACTTTGCTTCGGCTTCACGCTATCCACAACTCATATGGGTAATGCTTTCGTGATCAACATCGGAGTTTATAGTCTGAACGTTTGTAAATTTTGTACATATGCCAAATCGTAAGGCCCTTACTACAAAAAAGTAGAGTTTTGTTTTTCAAATCTTCATTTCCAAGTCTCTAGCTCTTAGTTATTGAGATCGAAAGAAGAACATGGCCAGATCGACAGCTCGCCTTCATGTTTAAAAAAAATAATAATAATCAGTATATCCTAATTAAACATTTCCGACAAAATGTTATACACATTTTATCCGTTTTCAATGGGTTCAGAGCAACAAATAATTTTTAATTAAGTGTTGGCCAAAGACAACACTTTCAATCCCATAAGTAAATACATATGCATATTCTGTATAATTCGATGGAGAATAAATATATTTACAGTTTGGGTTAACTTCCTGTCATTTATAAATATAGTCAATACAGTATTTCCATGAGCAGCAAGGTTGATACAGGCTGCTTGCCTGCTGGTGAAAGGCTACTTGTAAATATGTTGACTGATTTAAATGACTATCGAATTGGATAATATTAAAAGAAAGTGTAGGTTGTACACCCAAATTGCTGGAACAGAACAGAACAGAATCCACCTAGTATATATCGTAATGATATCTGGCAAGCTTTAACATACTTAGTATGGACAGGTTGTTTAAATTTGATATTATTTTCGGTCAATTTCTTCAGAAAAACAGTTGCGGCTTAATTTGCGTAATGGATGTTAAACAAATTTCGCAGATTTCGCATGCGTCTGATATTTAGCACTGAATTCTCAATAAAATACATTTTTAATACATTATTTACTATTTAATCCTCAATTTCGCCCATTTCGCCCGGGGCATTATAATTTTCCATATCTATCAGTTCTTGATGGGTTGACGGGCGAATTTGAAGTAGTTCAAAAAAGCAGTTTAAACTTCGCATTTGCTTAAATAATTTAAATAACATAACATTCAGCATTGACACAAGACATAGAACATCTAGATAGATAAATAATATGAATAGATAAATGCATATAAAATATTCTATGGCACGTTGTATTCCTCATTGTGCATCTTTCAAATATGATTCCCTCAGCTCACTTATTGTCATGCCGGTTATATTTATTATATGTATTATTGATCAGCATCTTAAGTGAGAGCAAATGCCTCCGGTTGTCTAAAAGTGTACATCTTTCCCAGAGTAAGTAGATCCTCGAATACTGTTCGCAGATTCAGTTGATTCTTCCTAGATAACTCTCCTCCTTTTTCAATTCCAAAAATTGATTTTGAATTTCACTTTCAGCCAACTTTTCACTATAGCTTCTTCTGTAGCAAATGTAAATAAAAAATTATTTTTTATTACTGATAACGTTTTCCGTTTTTCTTGATGCTATGTTTATTTTAAAGAACGAATGTTTATTTTAAAGACCTGGAAAAATCATTTAAAATCTATGTATATTAATGCAAAAGAATTACCCACAAGTTTCAGAATATTCACACAACCATTAGTAAATGCATTGAAATTCTAATTCTAGCTTGTCTGTTATTATACCCTAAACTCATTAAAAATGGGTAAAATGGCCATAATGTATTTGTGCAAATGTATGTAACAGTGTGTAAGGCAAACGAGCATGTACAGCGAGCTGTATTTGGTGTTGGTAAAAGAGGGTTCAGAGTATCCCTTAGTCGGGAGCTCCCAACTAGAGCGTCATACTTGTTATGACTGCTAATGCAAACGAGCTCGTAGCGCGAGCTTTATATGGTCTTGGTAGAAGAGAGTTCAGTCTAGAGCTCCCGACTAGAGTCTCTTACTTGTTTTAAAGCTAGAGTATTACAACTTTCACTAAGTTGGGGAATTTGTTCATACCCTGTACCGATTAAAAAGGGATGAAAAGCTATAATAAGAGAATGAAGAAAGCATCTCCGACCCCATCAAGTTTATATATGTCGGTCATGTCGGTCGATTTGGCCGTCTGTAGCTATGAGCCTGTCAATTTCAGAAACTATAAAATCAAAGTCGTGTACTTTTATTCTGCTATACTAGACAAATTTTTGTATTTTTTGTCAAAATATCGATAAACATCAATATTCAGCCATGATTTCTTAAGCATAACTCAAAAATTATTAGTGAAGCATTTTGAAGATTTTGGGATATCTTTCCCATTCCCCAAAACAAAAACAAAAATAATATTTAGATAAAGCCTTGCGACCTCCATGCTCGTGTGTTTATAAGCTAGAATGTTTGTAAAGGCAGCTGGACACGGGGTTCAAGGTATCGAGCACTTCCGACTTTTCTTCTAAGTTGTTTTCTTTATGTTTTGCTTTGGACTGAGGAACCTTTTAATTCGGCACGAGTATTGCCCGTCTTCACCTAGTCCCAATCGGGACCGCAACATAGCCGTAGGCGCCTTTGTTGTGCCACTTTTCCCATTTGGGTTCTGGGGGCATTAACTTTTACTGGAAACCGGCAAAAACCTCAATTATCAACTTACAGCAGACAAAAAGGCGCTTAATTAAGTGAAGCGTCAAACGTGCGCCGCCATTTTCATTTTGGCTTCCATCTCCGCACTATACCCTAACCGGGCACACCCCCTGCGCAATAGAATTACACGGTCTGATCGAAATAGCAGCTGCCAAATGGTATGTATGTGCGTATGTGTGTGTGTTTGTGTGTGTGTGCTTGTGTGTGACGGAGGAGTGTGTAATCTTAGACGTGTGTCGCTGTCAGAAGTTTTTCGCTTAGTCAGCAATTGGCTGCCTGCCTAATCTATGCAATGTACGTTGCTGCAAGACATTGCAGGAGATGGCGGGTTGTAATGAAGAAGATGCGAACTCATTGTTGTTATTATTGTTGTTATAGTTTTCGCACACGCACTTACGAGTAAAATGTATTCAAAAGATTTTCCTTGGGCATGCAAGCAAACAAAGTTGAAGGCGTGAAAGATTTCCATCAAGTGTGAGTGTTAACAAAAGTTCCTGAATTTCTTCCCAACATCTGCAAAACAGATTCTCTTAAATGCGAAGGGTTGAAGCCCACTAACTTTCTGGGTTAATCTAATTTAATAATAATAAAACCACCCTACTGTAAGCAAAAAGTTTCGCATGTGCCAAAGGTCTGTGATTATTATATGATTGTTAAAATTCACATGTTATTTATAATTAAGTTAGATCATTTCTCATTTTCCATTTATTATTATGAGAGTAAAAGTTTCAACAATAAAATATATACATTTTATTATAATACAGTTATAAGAGTTCAGTATATAATTAAACTTCTTACATACCACAGCACTTTTTTCAGCAATCTGCCCAGAGCAACATCAACAGGTTAACTCGGAGGTTTTTAGTGTTTTTCGTACAACTCAAATGAGTTAGGTTTTGCTCGAATGGCAGCTACACAATAAAGTGATTCGATTTGGCCGTTTTCTACTCAGATATGCTCTGTCTGAAAAAGAAAGAAGAATATGAAATGTTTTCACAAGACTGCATGGAAAATATGTTTAAGATTCATGCAACGCAAATTTAACTTTGGCTGAATCAACCATAGATACTATAAGCAAGTGGATTGTCAGAAATCGGTAAGATATGTCAAACAATTTCATTTAATCTATGTAGTAGCAAGTTTATCCACTCTCATTTCACAAAATGCCTTTCTCATTTGCCAAGCTTAAATTGAATCAGAAAGACAACTACTGTTTTGAATTTAGCTTTCAGTCAACACAAACAGTTGTAAATATTGTGTATAGACAGAGGGAACAAATAGATAATGGTATGAAAACTTGATTTGTGGTCAGCGAAATTTGTTTTCATTCTAGGCAGATGGCTGCAGTTAAGTATAGAGTATCTTCTATTCGAGCACTCTTGTATTTACTCATAAGCACTATGAATTTAAAGCAAGCCGAAAGCACTTGGTACACACGCAACCAGGCACAAGCACACACACCAGCCAGCTCTGCAGGAAAGCTTACTTAAGTGCCTTCAAGTGGATTAAAAACATGGCAGCTACATACACACATACACACATACACACTCACACGCCCACACAGTAACTTATTTGCGTCTTAGTGTCTGAGCATGCGAAAAACTAAAGGGAAGTGCATTTCACCGCTTTAGAACAGTTAAGTTCCGAGCTCCAAGCTGCGAGTGCACCCATGCACATGTACTATTATTATTGCTATTGTTATTCTGCTAAGCTATTGAAGCTGTTTGTGTCACTGTAAATCGGATTTGATCACCTCCCAGGAAGGACACGCGACATGCCATAATCCTTTGCTGGCTCTTCATTGTGTGAAAATCACATACTGCTGCAACACTTTAACCAATCTGATGATATATTTACTTAGCTATAACGAGATAATTGTATCTTTTAAGAAAGACATAGTCTCATATGTTAGTTTATCTGAGTTTAAATGCCTGGTGTAGCATTGTCCTACCAGAAGATAGCTGGTGCTATTTAGAAAGTCAATATGATCGGTTCCAGCTTGGGATTATTCGATAAACAGATTCCCTGTTTCCTAGCTTCACAGTATGCACTCGCCTTTATTTATAAATGTTGTTCACATAGTTTGAGGGAGAGATAAATGGCCTCCAAGATGGACAGTACACGCTGCTTCTCCTGGGCACAGAGTATGGTTACAAACTGTATTTTAAAATTGTAATAAAATTTTTTATCATAAAATTAAGCAATTTTACGAAAATATAAACAGAAGTATGACATGTTGAGTATAATCAGGAAATGCAGACATAAATAAATGACAACCCTTGATGCTTGTTTCCAACCAACTATTTTTGAACAGGATGTGATGGCTGACACTTTGACATTTGCTCCTGTATCAACAGACAAATGAGAAGTACTCAATGGAGTTAGTCAAAGGCTTTTTGGGGAACGTTTGACGCCTTGTATGCCAACGGCTCAGTAATAATAACTAAGGTGGCCCAAATTACAGGGGCTGAACGGAAGACACAGCCACGCCCCAAAAATGTGGCAGCCTGTCAGTCAGTGAGTCAGTTGTCTTCAACTTTCAACTTGCCACCGTCCTGGAAAGGCTTTTGTGTAATGGCTGGTAATTATCCCTAATTAGTTGTAAAATATTGTAGGGAAAGTGCTTTGGTTTGCCAAAGCGAAAGCGACAGCGAAAGCCAAAGCCAAAATCTAGGCCTCAACGAAATGGCAACAGGAATAAGTTTACACTGAGGCAGGCCATTAGCCAAAAGTTTTTGCCTGCTGAAAAGGATGTCCATACTTAATAATCATAATCTTAATCATCATCATAATCATGATAATTTTAGTAATGGCAATTAGTTGTTAAAGTAGATTATGACTTTAGCTGCGTGCCATGATGAATTGGCTTTCCGCTTGGACACTTGCCAAGCCCCCAGTCCCATTCCCTCTCGCATCCCTCTCCACCAATACCACACACACGCAAAACATGACCAAATTTAATTAACTCTAAACGCATTACGCATACGCCACCGCGCACAGGATGACTTTCACTAACAAAAACCGACTACTCGTCGAATGCAAAACTAGCCGTGTTGCCAAGCACCGGACATCCGCAAACAGTTTGTGAGTGTTTATATAGTTTTTAACTATATATTGCCGAATAATACGTAAAACACTGTGCAACGACGTTCCAGTCCACGCCAGTCTATTAATATAGTTTTATCCTTCCCAAAGAATGATAGTTAGTTTGCTGGACTCCCAAGCTAATAATAATAATAACAGTAAATTTCTAATAATAATCAGAATAATACTGATCATAATACTAAATATATTAATAATAATAATAAAAAAAAAACTTAATAATAATAGTAACAATTATAATGGTTTATACACATATGACATAGAAAACCTTTCATTAGGTAAAATGATATAGAAGCCCGATTTGAAACGGAAACGGATTTGCAGTTATGCTGTTATGGTTAACATATCAAAGATATTTCCAATATTCCGTTTTTCGACTGACTCTTTCTATTGAGCACGCGATGTTGATACGAGTGTTCATGGTTGATCTAATTAATGCTTAATTTGGTGAAGATATACTGATGAACACAATTTTTTGAGTGAGTAGAACAGAGTAGCAGAAAAAGACAAACAGGCATGGTCATAACGACTCGGCTCTTGATACTGGTCAAAAATTCATATATGTTCCCATATATACTTTCGCAACCGCAGACTTCTCCTTTTATGCGTTTCACAGATTGCGACAAAGTTTTAATAACCTCTGTAGGGTTAGGCCGTGACTGATACATAAAAGTTGGATATGATATAGATTTCTACCAGATTTGTATCTACTTATATAACAACAAGTGTCCGAAGGACAGATAGATATACTTGCTGTCTGACGGGCCCATGTACTCTGCTTCACTCTGGGAACACGCTTTCTTATTAAATAAATGTTATCTTGACATTCTAGGTAGTTAATCTGCTATAATTTATAGACCGTAAGCAGCCCACTTATTTATTTACAATATTAGTAAATGAAATTTGTCAAGTCAATAGCCGAGCGGCTTGAGGTAGTATAAGTGCCAAGATTGAGCAGGTTGTCTGTAGAACTATGTGTAAAACCCCCTGTTCTATCATCAGCAGACTTTGCAATCAACTCTCGATTCGCATGGCCTTTTACTCAGCTTGAAACTATAACCACTTGAGAATTATAAGCAGTAAAAAGGCAACAAAGCTAGCAAAACCTAAGCCTACTCTTGTGTGCTTACCCCTGCGGCATTTTCTGCGTTTGCGAAGCATCGTTCTTGATTAATCAATTGAAAGCTGTCCACTTAACTCGTTCTAATACAACTATTTCAAAATAAAGCGTTCCGAAAATTTTTCAGTAAGGCGCAGATTCCCAAAAGTGTAAAAAGCGAATGATCCTTTTAATCGTGTTGTTGGCAAGTGGTGTCATGGCGCGTGGCATGTGTCAATGGCCCCCATCAGAGTCAGACTAACAGTGACAGCCCACACACCCAGCTAGCCCCCATCCGTGCGCTGCTCGACTGGCCACCCGCTGATTGGGTTTCAGCCAAATCATTTGCAATTTGACTAGACGTCGCGACGTTTTTTGTTTTCCAGAGTTTTAGTGGCATTTGGCTCGTTGTTTTTTGTTTTTTTGTTGTCACTTGCTCGTAAATATGTGTTAAAAACTTTTAATTCAGCTCAGCTGTGGCAGTGGAACGCTGTGGGCTCTGTGGGCGTGCCACCTTGACCACTGCGTTGGCACCTGACAGTTTTCTTATTTATTTTATTCATTTGGCTTTGTTGTAGCCTTGCAAAAATTACATTGTACAATGTATTGTTTATTGTTGCTGCTGCTAAAAAATAAAACTGAAGACGTTGCGGACTCCAGGGCTAGCAGGAGGTCTCGGGCATGTCTTGGGATCGTTACTTGGGGTCAAGTGAACTTTATCAACTTAATTTATACTCTTCGCATACACAGAAACTCATATTTTCAAGCATGTTTTTTTGTTCGACTTTTCTTTGTTTTTGTTGCGCATTTTTCATTTGTTTTCGCGGCAGCCTCTCCAACTCCAGCTCTAGCTTGAAGGCACCTTCCTCCGTTCCCGCCATCTATTCCATGGGCACAGCTTACTTTTTGCATTTGGCCCGCGGAAAGTGTCGTGCGCGCTGTCTCTTGTTGTTCTAGTTAAAATTGTATTTGAAACTTTTGCTTAAGTGGCAAATGGTTTTGCAAACTCCAGTTTTCACACACCTTTTGTGACGGTAAATGGGCTGCTGGGGAGGGGCGTAACAGCAGCGGCATAGGCACGTGCCATAAGCCATTTGTCAACAGCCACCTGATTGGATTCTCCATGACAGAGCATCGTTGCCTGGCCCGCAAGCTCAACAACTGCTGCTAAAACGCTTAAAAGCAAAATCTAATCATACTCGGTTAACACTGGTATGTGGCCAATTTGCCTCGTGGCCGACCCTGGCCCAAAAATTGTTAGCTAAATTTGGCAGCCATACAAAATGATACCCCACAATCTGCAATGCCACAGCCCAAGCCCCAAACTGTCCACGATGGGCATTTCAGCAATACTTGCTTAGCCTCAAGAGTTGTTTAGATCTTGAGCAAAGTTTACCAATTAATGTGGCGAGGCCAACATGAACCCGTCTTGGGTCAATGTTAAGTATTATTACAACTAACCCCCCTTTTAAATTCGGATGGCTTTTTTCAGTTTTTTGCCTATAAGAATTCTATGGAATTTTGTTGCAAGCGGGTTTTTTGGGCTTAGCCTATGCCAAGTTTCCAGATCAACCAGACGTCCTACAGGGTGCCAGTGTAGCTTCTGGCTGGAAATTTGCTCAAATATTATAATAAGGTTTTCAAACCCGCTTTAAGCCAATGCATCGCTTTAAGGTTCCGTTCGTGAACCTAGTTTTGACAAGACTGGTCTCAAACCTTGGTTCGTTAAAGCCCTTTCGATTTACCATTCATCTTCCTTATACCCTTGAGTGTATTAAGTGAAAGAAAATAACATATGTGTGTTCTTGATCATCATGAACAGCTAAGACGATATAGCCATGTCCGCCTTGTCTGTTTCTATGCAAACTAGTCCCTCAGGCTTAAGGCTTTGCATGCTTTAGTAGTTTAAAAACGTATACTTGATGCCGTTTTCCAGAGAACAGGGTAGCTTCTAATCAAACACTTTAAAATAATTATATGTAATCAAAAACGCTTCAGTTTCTTTAATTCAGCGTCGAAAGTATGTATTAAGCGTTTTATCTTAAACACCAATTTCGTATTTGGAAGCGAGTTGTTTTTCGTAAATTAAATTAAGGACCGGATTCACGCTGCTCCCACAACACGCAATGCCTCGGCGTGCCTTTCTGTCAAGAGAACGCCGTAGGGGCAGGGGGGTAAGCGAGGGTGTGCGACGGGAAAGTGTGCGTAGTGCTGTTTAAGCGAAATGCAAAAACACCAAGCCAAATGAGGCGATAGGTAAAAGCAAGAATGTATAAAGCAAGTAGTGGGGGATGCGCTAAACTAGAAGAACTTTTTAAAATATTCTTTTTTTTTTTTTAAATTATATAATGGACGTATCTTAAAGCTATTCTTCTATGGGAAAACCACGTATGCGTAAGATATATGAGTCATATATTTTATATGTTAAATGTGAAGTCTATAGCTTTTGTAGTTTCCGAGATCGAAGAGTTTGTAGATCGACTCCACTCGTCCTGATAAAGAATATATATACTTTATGGGGTCGTAAATGCTTTCTTCTATTCTTTACAACTTACATTTATGCACTTTTCGAATTGAGTACACAGTACAAAATAATAAATCAACGTTGCAGTGTTATAACAATGTCATAAACTAAGTGTTCGGCAGCTTTGTTGATGATGGATTCGCATGTGAGCGTTACGCTAATTATTTTGGTAAGATCTTTCAACAGGTCATCAGCAATCTGACTAAGCAAACTTGATGATATCTAAAACTGAGAGCACTTGACTGGCAAACTGCTTGACTGGTAAAAATGCTCGTTTGGCTTGATCTTTAAAAGATCATCAAAAAGCCAACAAACCCAATTCGGAAGCGAGTATCCACAAATATTTATTGTAGATTTTGGTGCCTCTAGCGTCAGCATAAATCAGTATACCCCATTTTCTCTTTAGAAGTAGGATATTTGAAGTAAAAACGTTGCTTCCCGTTAAGCGCTCATTTCGCGAGTCATGCCCTGAGTGCTTGCGTGTGCGTGTGTGTGCGTGTATGTGTGTGTGTCTGGCAGGGCTGGTGTGAGATACTTGTCCAGCACAAGTTTTAATGCATGCCAACAGCAGCAGCAGCTGCTGTTGCTCTTAACTAACGAGAGGGCTGCCGCAGCGCCTACCCCAAACCCCGCCCCAAAGGCTAGACCAGCAGGCGACACTTTATTCCAGTTGTTTTTGTTGTTGTTGCTGTTGCTCCTGCTGCTGCTGCTGCTGCTGTCGCCATAAGTTGTTGTTGCTTTTGGTATTTTCTTTGAGCGACAGTTGCTAATTAAAATAATATGCAAGCAACATCCAGTAAAGTGCAGGTTTATAAGTGAAACTGTTTGCGTTTCAGCCTCCGACTGTTGACAGGAGAATTTGCATTGTAAAACGTTTTGACGTTCCAACTAGATGCAAACTAATTGTCGGGTTTTATGTCAACGATAGCAGGGATAAGTAATGGGCTGCAAAGGTAAACGAAGTAATGCAATAAATATATACAATGCAATAAAAATATAATAGTATGCAGAAGTATGCAGCAGAAAATAATTTATAAATGTATATTTACATAGACATGAATGCCTTTCTATATATTACTGACTGTTTGACTGATTGTATGATGATCAATCCAAAAAGTAGGATTTAGACAGGTGAATACCTTACCCTAATTACCCTATGTATTAAGAGTACACACTATGACTGGGAATATGGAATTTTATGGAATTTTTAGCTTTTCATTTTGAAACGTCCGACCGACTTCATACTAATATCTAAAAAATATTTGGAATTTAAAACTTATTTAGGGCGTGCTTCATTGGTTGCATGTATGCATGTGTATGTGTATGCATGTGTGTATGGTCATACGAATTGAAAACCAACCCTCTACTCAACAGCTACACCAATAATTAAGTATTATTGAGAAAAAAACGAACTAAAATAGCATTACAGAAAGAATTACAATGCTGTTAGAATGCGATAGAATGCGAAGCAGACGCGCTTGAATGTGTGTGTGTACATGTATACATAAATTCTAGATGTTTTCGCTAGCTGTGCCATCCGAGTGCGCAGTTACAAATAACTTTGGTTTTCTCTTAACCGATCTTGATGAAATTTTCTACAGTACATCTTATTGTACTATAGAATATTTGTGTTATCTCAAAAAGTTAAAAATTGCATTACAATTGTGGCTTAAATTGGTTGGCAATATAAGATGGGTTATTAACTCTGTGGTGGTAGCGGGGAGGTGGCGATAGGTATAAAATGAAAGATACTTGACATATATATAATATTCTAGAAGCAACATATCATGTTTGGTGACTCTAGCTCTTAATATTTACCAAATTGTTAAAAAAAAAGAGGATGTCGATATCGAGTCTTATCGATTGCTTGGAAACGGAGTAAGTTATCGATTATCGGAAACAAACTCGATCTGCGCAGGCACTAGAAGGACCTACATCTATCTCTTATAGGTTCTGAGATACTTGCGTTCATACATACAGTCGGACAGACAGACGGACAGACGGACAGACATGGCTAGATCGACTCGGCTATTGATGCTGATCAAGAATATATATACTTTGTAGGGTCGGAGACGCTTCCTACTGCCTGTTACATACATACGCACAAATAAACAAATTTGTGGCGACATATATTTATATATGTACTCCTACCACTTATTTAGTGTGATGACTGTGTGTGGGTATAACAATTGATTTGGACAGGTAAGCTTATTCGTTAATGTAAGTAAGACAAGCTCGAACTCAAGCCGATTCGGCTTGCAAACTTGATACAAGAAAGTTGTATCGGAAATCCGATAAGCCTTACCGCTTCTTGTAGCCCCACTCTAATAACTCTCTTGCCTTCTCACATTCTCGCCCACTCTCCCTCTGTGTCTCTCAGCGAACCTCTTTTTCTCATTATCATGCTCATTCTCTCCTACTCGAACTGTAACCCCCTGGTTCTTGTTCAATGTGGCTAGAAGCCACCACCAAAATGCAGACCGAGTCCAGCCGCAGACCTAAATCTTGTACCGACAATTGGTTGCACTTAACTCGAGCTCGACGCGTGCTTGCATATTTTCATAAATTTATTTAAGTGAGCGCAATTTTGTGCTGGTTCGAGTGGATAGGAGGTCCTGCCAGCGCCAGGCGCAGTGCCGCTAAGGACCTAAAACAGCCCTACAAGTTGCAAGAACAAGAGTCGCAGTCGGAGTCGCAGACCAAGTCCAAGACGTAGACGAGCCAAAGTTTTGCGTGCGTTCGGGCAACGACGCGTTACGGCGCAGCATGGCAGGTGGCAAGTGGCAAGTGGCAGGTGGCAAGTGGCAGCAAAGTTGTTGTCAACTTGTTGGCCCAACACAAAATGCATTTCAAATAAATGCAAATAGCGTGCGCGCAGACGCACCAACAAGAACAACAACGACAACAATAAACAAGCAAATGAATTCCTAATTAAATTAAGTTATAAGACTGAACATTTTAATTTGGTATGACTTCTGAATTATTAAACTTTTGCTCTATTTGATAACCTATTTTCGAGGGTGAAATAATAAAAACTAATAGAAAAATATATATGACTATAGAAATGTAAATACATATTATGTTTTTGTTTTTCACTACAATAATATTATTTAACCCTGAACCCATTGAAAATGGATAAAAAGGGTATTATGTATTTGTACAAATGTATGTAACAGGCAGAAGGAAACATCTCCGATGCTAAAAAGTGTATATACATATATTAAAAATCAGCATCAATAGCCGAGTCGATCTAGCCATGTCCGTCTGTCTGTCTGTCCGTCTGTCTGTCTGTCCGTCCGTCCGTCCGTATATATGAACGCAAGGATCTCAGAACCTATAAGAGCTAGAAACTTGAAATTTTAGATGTAGGTCCTCCTAGCGCCTGCGCAAATCGAGTTTGTCCGATAATCGATAACCTACTCCGTTTCCAAGCAAACGATAATAATCAATATCGACATCCTGTTTCTTGCGCAAATTAAAGAAGTAGAAAGCTCCCGACTAGAACCTCTTACTTGCTTTTATTATATATTTTTACAAATTCTGACACTTAAAAATATATTATATAGTATTATTATCATGCTCATAAGTGTTGGATTTTCACGACCTGGTACATTATATGGGCTTTTCAGCTAAGTCTAATATATAATTATATTCCATATATAATCTATAAGTAAGTGCACTTATAAAATGTAAGTTCTTAAGGTCTTATAGGCTCTGAGATCAAAACATTCTTGCAGACGAACAGGTCGACAAACAGATAGAGAATATTTACGCTTAATGGGGCAGGAGATGCCTTCATTTTGCTAGTTACAGGGTATATGTGTATCTATAAAAGACTGTCAAAATTAATAAGCAGAACACACATTATATATAGTACACATAATATGCATTTTAATACCTAATATTTCTCTTGTAGTTCAACCACAACTTTTTCGGCGAAAACCCAGCATAACTTTTACATTTTGACATGCTAAAACATGCCCCAAACTATTAATCAAAGCACAGACTGAGTGACGGGCAGGCTGTGAAGAAAATTCATATATATATAGTTTATTAAAGTTAATTTGAGACAACTGGCAAAACCCAGGCGAAACTTGAGCACGCATCTTGGAGCCCACGGCGATATGATGAATTGCCGGAAAGCACGCAATGTGCTCTTGTCAAATAAGGATAAAAATGAATGGCAGCGTTTTTATTGCCTTGAGTCATAAACTGAAAATCGCTGAGACAATTCTAAAATGAAAATACAATGTCCCGAAAGATGCGACACAACTAGATGTTGATAGGAAGGCAGTCACCATGTCCAAGTAATGACCAATTCGTTGGCAATATAGAAGGCAAACTCAAGCCGCTTAGGTACTCTCCTATTTTGGTGCTGGACACGATACCTTTTTCTGACATTTACGTTGAGTTGAGCTTTCCCATTCATAACAAATCTTGTTTATAGCTGAGTGGACAGTTTGCTGCTCAAAGTGGACGGACTTAAGTCCCATGCCAGGTAAGCCAGAATGTCATATTATTCAAGCTATCAATAAATGAAAATTAAGCTCTGGCTTTTAAGTTCTCTCATTTCTTGCCGCCCTTTAAAGTGGCTGCCCTTTTGTTAATATTCCCTCAAAAATTTAATAAAAAATTTACACAATTTCATTTAGAAATACGTGACGTATGTGTAATATATATGTGTATGCATATTCATATATACATATGAATGCTGTGTGCTGCGAGCAGCTCTGCTCAGCGACTCGTGTTTCCCAGCCAACGCTCGGAAAGCAAATTCAATTAAGACTTTACCTGCCACACGCGAGAAATTGCCGCGCCACCGCCCACGCGGCGTATGAGCGATGCGCTCGTAAAAGTCAGCACAGCCCGAAGACACGACCCTTTGGACACAGACCATCCCCAAAAATGAAAATAATAAACTCAAATCGCGTGTATGCTGATGAATGTGTGTCTGTGTATGTGTATGTGCATAGAATGGAATTGTATAGAAAATTAAAAATCACATTAACTGCTAGAGGCTAGGCCAAGTTCATTTGTTACAGCTCTAAGAATTGATCGATATAAAATATGCTGAATCAATATGAGATTAAATGAATTATTGTCAGATTTAATAGTTGCAGAACTTATTGGCAGGGCATTTAACTTACGGGATATGAAGCTTAAGTTTAGGCACGAAGTCAGGGTTTTTGAAAATTCGACCCAAGCGTTAATAAAAGTTGGTATGAAACCCATTAAAAACATCACAGCCTGTATAGATTAGGTATCTAAGTATCGAGCTTGCAAGCGGGAGATCGCAGACTTAACTCCACCAGCAATCGTCAATTTTTTATAATTGTTATTTTATGACCCATGATAAAAATGTAAAAAAATCAATAATTATAATCTTTCTTTCGTTATGATTGTTTTTTCCAGTATATTGATGTCCTATGTAGTTTTGGAAAATTTGGAAAAATTAAGCCTGCAACTGGAGTATTGATAGTTTATGGTTGCATGCGACGTTTTCTGAACAAAGCTCGTTTTCAAATAAATCGTTCGGAAGTCTCTGTAGATTTGATCACACTTATCGAAAAATCACCAGTGTCTGGAAAATTGAGTAACAGGTCGAAGACTTGCTTTATATTTATGCGAATTTTCAAAATGTATCCGCTTGGTAGAAAAACTCGCAAAAAAAAACTGTGATCTAACACAACAAATGCATTTGAGACGTTTTTCACACATTACCAAAAACCGCCAACTTTTCTTTGCATATTTTATGTTAAAATATACGTATTTCAAACCGAAAACAATTTTTTTTAATCTAAAATTTTACATTTTTGCCAGTTTTAAATTATTATATATTCAATGCATATTTTTTTATAGGCTTGAAGATGCCTTCTTCTGCCTATTATTTAAATTGTTGCAGAGCATAAAAACGTATTAAAAAGCTTAAAAATATTATGTTTTTCAAATGCCAGCCCGGGACGTGGATATATAAAACGCGACTTTATGTCAGCGTTCGTGATTTCAATTTGATAGACACCCGCTTGTAGTCTATGAGGGCAGCCCGTAGCCACAGGGACCACAACAATCGTTTGAATCGCCGTCGATGTCGGCGCCGGCGTCATCTTCGTCTTTGGTTCGTCACATCGTGGTCCGCGTTCTCGTCGTCACCGTGCTCGTCGTGTGCACTTAATTTAATGACCAAAGTTCGCCACACTGAGCGTTGGCATGGCAGCCGTGGTACGCCCACGTCTTAAATCGCCAGCGTCCAGCGTCCAGCCTCCAGCCTTTAGCGTGCTCCTGGAGTGTTCTAGTAGTCCTGCTCTTTCACGCTTTGCATAAGCAGCGTCGTGTTTATTTACATTTGTGCAAATTGTTATTTAATTAAATTTTAATACGCTTCATTAAAACTTCTGTTGGGGTTGCCTGGCCTTCAGTGCGTCTGTTGGGCAGCGGACGCGCTAGCCGATTTAGTCATTTTATTATGCAATGATAATCAGAAATCAATTTATTGTGTATACAGGAGCTGGCTAGAATGCTTGGACGTCTAAGGCCAGCCAAATGGTCAGAAATGTCAGGCAAATAAATAAAGCAACAACAAACAAAATGAAATGCGGCCAACGGGGCGCAAATCAAGTCAATAAAATTCAATTTGCTGCTCATCAGTGGTTGAGCAAAAGTAAAGTGGGCGCTAATGTGGTGCACAGAGCTGGGACCAGGACCAGGACCAGGACCAGGACAATGCCTTTGGCCCCCAATGCCAATGAATTGTGCCGTTTTGTGCGTTTAAGTAAATACAAGCACATTAGGCTGACAACAACAACAACAACACGAACATCCAGCTGTAGCTGAAGCTTTGGCACGCCACGCGTTTTGACTTGGCCAAGTTCAAGCCCCCCAAATGAAAGCTACTTGGGAAAACACGAAAAATTCAAAGAGCAGCATAAGATGAACTAACAGAGACACCCCACAGCCATCCTCTGCTGAATCCTCTTTGCTCGCAAAAGAAAACACTAAATCCAGACAGAGAGAACGAGACAGAGAGAGAGAGAGGGAGGGAGACACTCAGAGAGACAGTCGTTGTAGTCAATAGGCAAACGTTCCGATTAATTCCTTGAATGCTTTCACAAATTCTCAATACTTTTCGAAATCTGTTTTTTAGTGCGGCTCCAAAATCTGGCAAATTATGCCGATAATTGGGCTAAGCTGATTTAGGGATAAGCTGATAGAATCATCGGAACGTAAACGTAAGATAATCTTTCTATTGTGTTAGGAGCAAATTCTTTTTATACCAAATGTAACTTTAATTTATTTAAGGTATCTAATGTCATGCTGAAAGCCTAACACTAATGAGTGGAAAACTTAGGCAACTGAGTTGTCTGAAATCAATGCGTAACACTGAATTGAAGTAATGCGTGACAGACTAGGCGAAATAGCTCCTAGCACAAAAACGGCTTGCCAAATAATTGATTTATTCATTCTGATCATTTTTTTGGCCTTGGCCTTGTCAAAACGTTATTTAGCCAGTTGTCGTTTATTTTAGTAATAAAAATAAAATGGTTTAATGCTCGGCTATGTTCAAACCGGTTCGACTTGCAGACCTATTCCCTAGAGTACCCCTGCAAACGAAAACGGGCGGCCTATTCAAGTACTTTATTTAAATCCCTATAGTATGTATTGCAGACTAGATTTGAGGCCTTATTGTCTGGCCAGCGTGGAAGCCCAGGCCATTGCTCTAGCATTGTGCAGCTGACAACTATTGTGCTGGACATTGCTCCGCAGCTGAAACATGAGACATTCACACACAGTGTCAAGCCAACACTGAATCAAGCTGAAACTCGGCCAAATGGCGGTGCGGTTCAAGAACTAGGTCCAGTACTTAACTTAAGGCGCAAAATGGCCAGCATACAATGAACTGAAGGAAAGTGCTTCTAGATTAAATTTCATAAAACAATATATGGAAACGCTTTATATTAAATTGGGTAAGCAATCGTTTTAGTTATTTTTATGCTGTGCATAACTTAATTACAATTCATTTGGTTTGGTCACAAAAACAATCAAAATTGATCAAATTGTGTATTTAATGAGATTTTCATGCTGGCTGAACAAATCGAATTAAGGGTCGCTCACATATGCAAAGCCATAAAATGCAATTTCTCTCACAATTTTGCATGCTTCCTGCCTGAAGTTACATTATACCCAAAATATACCCTAGCAATATCCGACAATCATCTCATTCCACTTAAGCTGGCCTAGTCTGGCATGGCAATTAACATTCAGACACTGACCTGGTACCAAATAATTTTGATTATTGCAGTAGCCGAAATAAATCAAGCAAATATATCACATCACAACGTATCGCATCACACATACGCAGCGTTGTCCCATGAAATGTGTAATAAAATATGCTTAGGCGACGCTATGTTCTGTCTATTGGCCAACTGTCTGCTGTCTGCTGTCTGCTGTCTGCCTGTGTTCGCTGATTAAAGGTTAATAAATATTTCATTGAATTTGCCATTTCACATTTTCGCATTTACCAACACACACACACACACATTTATATACATATATAAATGTATATAAAAATGTATATATATGCATGGACATATATGTTTCGCAATAATATCGAGCGGATGCGTTTCGCATCTAGATATGCTTTAATGCTATTTTAATGCCCCCGCTGCTCGTATACTGTGTGTGTGTGTGCGTATGTGTGTGTGACGGTTCAAAGGCTAAAGTCCCGTTAAACAGTCGTTGATGTGCTTGGGCCATCATTAAAGCCATTATTCAATGCTCATCGCTCAACGCTCTTCTACTACACTATTTGATCCTGTGCGTGCGAATTCCCTATGATTTGGCTTCAAAGTGATTTTCACTGTCCGGACTGTGCCCGGACTGTGCCCGGACTGCGCATCCTGGTCAATTGGACTGTCAACGGTACTGGCCACCACTTTGCAAATAGCTCTTTAGATTGAGTTTGGGCTTATGTTTTTGGCTGCTATTTGAGCTGAACAAACGAAATTAACCTTGAAACTAATGTTATTCGTCTGTTAAAAGGTTAAGTTGTTTGATTTAACCACTTAAACATGTTGTTAACCGTCTATTAACTAATTAAGTTATATATTTGCAGATCTTCATGATCAAAAGCAAATAATTTTAAGTGAAACCAAGTGCAATTTCAAATTGTTGCTTCACTATTTCAGGTTATAATTATTTCATTAGCATTTGACTTACCCTCATAAGCATTCAGAGCCCTGGAACATAATGTTAGCCGTCTGTTAGGAAGTTAACATATGTATATTTACAGAGTAAATGTTAGCACATTTACAATTGCAACTAAACAGAGGAGAGAATGCTTAATCAAGCTAGTCTGTTATGTATTATTGCCTTTAAGACCGTTGTCAATAGTTTACAAATTAAATAATTCCTTTTGTTTATCTATATTGCAACGAAATTTAGTGTATACAATTACACAAAGGGATGGATATACGTTGGAAATTTATTGATAAAAATGCATTTTAGTTTATTAAAATCCATTTTAATGCTTGCATAGAAAATTCTTATTTAACAGCAGTCAGTTACTTTTTTTTTTTGTTCACAAGGTGCAGCAGGCTGCCATATTTTCATCTGTGAATTTTTTCTTTGCAAGTCAAGAAATCCATTAGACATCAACATATGAAGTGTTATATAAATCTTACAAAGCGAATTCAGTAACAAATACATAAGGAAATTACATGAAGCGAACGTTAGACTTGCAATGAGAAAACGAGCAAATGAAATCGCGTTGTTTCAATTTAATAATCCAAAAAATATGATAGCTTGACTTTAAATGTACGCTGGAATGGATCAGAACATTCTGATCTCTACCAAGCGAATGACTCAGAGTGTGGATTTTAGTTTCTAGGTTGTGTAGCTTAGAGGGTACATATGTTTCAATGACAGGGTGTTTACACTGATAAGATATTTAAATAAAATAAGAGAACGTAAAAAGATTCGCTTTGAGGATAGTTCGCGGGTGTGTATCTTTTGAAGGAGCCCATTAGAGAATGCGGATCTGGACCCTGACCCGCTTTGGAATGCCGAGGCAGATTGTCTGCGTAGCGGCTGCTGAAAAAATTGAGCGGCTCCTTTTTGATGAGCAGCGCCTTTTAGGCGTTTGATTTACATAGGAACAAGATCCAACTGGCTTAATATGGCTTAGGACTTTTCAATTCAATTAAAAACAAAGTATTTTACGTTATATTTGTGAATTGACAATTTATGCTCAAACTCGACATAAGGCGAATGCAACTTATTAATTGGCAATCCAATTAGCATCAAGAAAAAATGAAAGAAAAAAAAAAAAACAAAATAAAACGCAAAACAAACCCTAACAAACAATTAAAAAGTCGTTAATTTTCTCATAATCTGCTCCACACTCGACTGCATTCAGAATTCATCTAAACTTTTTCGCTCTGGCTTGAGGTCCTCATGATGACCAATAGCAAACAATTCAATTCTTCTCTTTTGGTTTATTTTTTCTACTGCAGGGGCAATTAAAACGTTATGTAAGAAAAGGCAGCCAAGCATTTCGGTAGAACGTAGCACAAATTGCAACTGTCCGGATGTCGATATACTTGTCACTTTTACCTGCCACCAGTACTTGCCACCTGCCACCTGTCACCCGCCACCAGCCATCAGCCAGGTGGCATTCATGGCCAGCCATGCTAAACCTTTTGCGAGCAAGTGGCTGCTTGGCTGGTCGGAACGGAGGGTGATAAAGTCTTTCATGAAACATATTCAAACAGAAAATAGACAAATCATATACGAGCACACGATACTGACGATGCTGATGATACTAACCAGGGTAAGGATAATGTTGATGATGATGTGAATGGTAATTTTGGGAATGGAGTAAGGAGCTTGAACTTTGGGGGATGGTGTCCCACCCCAGCCTAACTCTCGCTGCTCTGTGCAAAGTTTGCTTGCGAGTATTCTTCATACTTTGTGAATATTAAATTCATTCAAAAGATTTGAAACTTTTTCGGCGCTGCTCATTTTGTTGTCCAATGCAAATAACAGAAGGTGCCCCCAGCCCCAAGCCCCCAACCTTTCCCAGTCTTTTCTACTCTACCCAGACCCTGCTTTAAGTAAATGTCTGTAAATGAGTAATAACTGCGGCTGGGCATGGGTGCGCGTGTAGAAGCGGGAAAATTGAAGGCGGATGAACGTCGACTGGATGCTCAGTTCCATGGAAGGACACGACGTGAAATTTGTTTAGGTTGAGTCGCCTTTTTATTTTCGAAGTTGTTTCTTTTTTAAGTGCCCCTTCAATAAAATCAAAGAAACACAAAATAACAAAAATATATGCATACAAATGTATTAATATGTATGTGTGTAATAAAAATGATGCAGCTGTTGGTGCTTTTCAGCACTGCCTCCATAAGAGGCACATGTTATATCTCCTAGGTAAAGGTGCCCAATTTTTAAATATTTGTCTTCAATTTAAAGACAATGCCCGCATATTGATTCAATTATAAATAACCAATAAGTATGTTAGCCAAGCCTTTTGATCGGGGCAAGCCTTCCATATTGAATACAACGTTTAATAGACAAGCGTATTTGAGGCTAGCATTTGATCTGTTTTTAAACATTTCAGCAGCTGTTAGCCACAATCTGCTTTAATGAAAAATACGTTTGCCAACCCAATACAAATTCTTGGTGGTTCGAATCAATGCTTCGCCAAGGTTTCGGTTCGTGAGCCTAGTCTTCCACTGTTATCAAACCATGCCTTGGTGTGAGCCTTGGCTTGACACTTTTTTGCCATTTTTCAATAAAAACCTTTTTAGTTGATTCAAAAAAATAAGTTATCAGATTCAGAGAACAAATTTTTTCCCATGCTCTAAATATATATATTATTCTAAAACATTTATTTCAGTTTGGGTTCAACCTTTCTTTACCCAAGTAATGCGGTGTAAGGAAAAATCCATTTAAAAATATTGCCTAAACTGACATATTACTCATCTAAACTCTTAAGTATGTCAATTAATTAAGTACTTAGGAGGCACAGGCAGCTCATAATCGATATGCTGCAGCAGTAGCTAAATTAATTATTTTCGGATCAACGAATATAAAAGATTTCCTTTTGATTAGAACGATTCCTGGGACATAAATCCTTAGCTTCCTCAATATGAATCGAATACCTTGCACACCTGTATTTATACACACACATAGACACACACCGCTCCCACATGCGTTTGAGCAGTTACACATGTCCTCTTTGCCGGCACATCCCACAAGACGAAAAGAAGACATATCTGAGACAAAACGCTGATTTATGCATAACGCTTAACATCGATATTTGAGGCATTGCCGGAGGCCACCTGGTCGGTGTGTGGCATTTGGTGTCAGGCTTTGTTGGTCTTTTTTTTTCTCGACTGCTTCACGCATCGCTTGTCTTCACGCCGCAGCGCTTCGCAACTGGATGACACTCACTGAGCCTGAGTCCTTATGCCATGCGGTGGCACATGCAAACTTTCTCAGCGACTGGCACCGAGAAAACACTTCGAAAGCTATAAAATGAGTAATTTTTACGATTAATGGTAAAATAAAGTATCGCCTATTCTCCATGTTGGGCCGGTTTGACGCCTTGTCGCACCAGCTCAGGCTTGGTTCAACAATGTTTGATTTCGGAGCGGTTTCGGCTTCTGTTTCGGTTGGGTTCGGTTATCGATGTGGTTTCGTTTTGGGGCCATGCGAGTTACTTGTGCTGCTTGGCTTTGGAAATGGAAATTTGATAGCCACGTGGCTCCATAGGCGCAGTTATTTTTGGCCAAGTTTCGCGTAATCCGCAGCCGATGTCAGGCAAACAAAAGTTGACAACAGCCCTGACTCCGAACTGACATACGAGGAGTGACACGACTCACGGCTGCAGCTGCTCATAAAAACGCCAAATAAAATCGACGAATTAATCAACTGTTTGACGCCTGCAAGCCTGAAGGATTTACGTGCCGGCTCGTCCTGCCCCTAGCCTCAAGTCTAAGGCTGACCGTGACCCCCATTGTCATCGCTTGGTCGACCTCATCGCATGCTTTCTAATTTTATGGCAGTTGCGGCTTTGATTAAGTTGCTCCCCTCCTCAGATTTATAGGAAAGATTCACCCCAGCTCAATCACAAGTTGTTAACTTGACCATCCCTCAAGTGAATCCACAGAGGCTTTCCTCAACTCAACCCGATATATATATATATATATATACAAATATGTATACCTACATGTACACATTTGGGTTATTTAGCCCGCATTTCCATGGCAACTGAAGCAATTTAAGTGAATATTAAGATTTTATGGCTCATGAATTCTGCTGATTTATGCTTGGTATTCAAAATTCTGTATAAGATCAAATATCATTCAAATTGTTTGACTGGCACAGTGAGCGTGCGTTTCGTGTCATGGAATTATAGGAAGAAGAATAGATTTCCCTATATTTGATAGTGCTTATTAATATTCAACTCAATCTACATACAATTAACGATGTACGTGTGTAAGATACGCGGCAAGAAGTTTAACATTCAAAAACCCGACTACTTCGTTCACATTCAGTATATATTTAATTGAGAATTCTGACCCAAAATAATTCCTCTTAGTACAATACAGAAAACAATTGTGTTAAGCAGAAATAAAAGCTTCATATTTTCATCGCAGCATATACTAAAGATTTCTATTTAAGATAACATTCATTTGGTATGTGCAGAAAATAACAAATTAAGCACAAACTAAGTTGTACCCAATTAAAATAAAGGCATCAGGGCATGGCCCCTATTATTATTATTATTTTTATAAGTATACATGCATATAGCTACTATTCTAATTTTAATTATTCTTATTATTACTATATATTTTACTTCAACCTTGTAATGGTTAATGTCCATCCGATATCTGCTCAAGTATAGACGGAAAAGATAGCGCGTCCATGTCCAACAACTCGCTTAGCTTTTCCAGTTTCGAATTTCCCTGTTGACATGCCACGCCCACACACTGAGACACAGGCTGTGAAGTGTACATATATTAAAATGCCTCCATTCAGCTGAAGGAGGAAGTGGAAAAGTGGGAAATATGTGGAGCAACAATGTTGGGGGCAGAGGAAAACGGCTTCCGGTGGCCGGCACAGGATACCGGAGCATAGTCTGGCCATGAAGGTGGAATGGGCACTTGGGCGTGGCACTCTGGGGCTGGCATTTCAAATTCCGCATACAATATAATGTAAACAAATCTCAATAAATAACAAATATTGTCGAATGCCACAGCCTCATTGTTTATAATGCCTGCGTCTGGCATTTTGTGGGCGTGGATAGAAAAATTCTATTTTATTGACAGCGGCGAAACATTTTTTGCATACATTTCAAATCTCGGCAAAGTTTATCATCTGCGTGTGTGTGTGTGTGTGTGTGTGTGTGTGTGGAGGGGGGAGGGCGTGGCATGCGTAATTTTTGGGGCGTGTTAGTGTTTGCGTCGCTTAATTCAATACGCATAAACAATAATTTATGCATTTTTATTGAAGCACTCACGCCTGTCACGTGTTGTTGCATTAGACTTGTTTGTTTTTGCTTTCTGAATCAACTCAGCATACATGTGTAAGCATCTGTGTGTGTGTGTGTGTGTATGCCAGTATGATGTACTCACACAGAGAGTTTGCCATCATAAATTACAAAATACGCGTACACTGCCAGAAGAGATAGAATCAGCGGGAGGAGTAGCTTAGGCATTCGAAGAGGATGCCATGATAGTCATTGCTGCGTGGGCAACGCCTCCGGGCGCTTGGCCGGGCCTTTAATATAAATCTTTTATATGCGTTGGCGTTTGGTTTGGTTTGCCCTACACCTTTGTCCAGGCACCTCACCTCCAAGTAGACACCGTGTACCGTCGCCCACTCACTGGACTTTCACCAAAAGTAAGCCGCTGCTTGATTCTCGTTCATTCGCATAGTTCGTATCGTAATTGATACGCTTGACTTTAGCAAATACTGGAGAGGTCATATTAAAAATACATTAAATCTCAAAATATATTATAAATTATACATATTTATTTACATATATTCTTATAGGCAATAAAACACCAGCTTGCATTTAATTGCCTTTTGTTTGTGCTGCAAACCTGAACGTGGGCGAGCTTTTCCCTATTTTCACAAACATATTATTACGCGAGTAATAAAACCATACAACCAAGGAGTCTGTCGATAGTTCAATAGCTCGACAAGTTTTTTATACCCTGTATCAAAAATCTGAACTAATAAGGTAGATCCGTTCGTTCTTTTCGAACAACTCATATATTTGTTGTAAAAGCTGTTTACCCTTTTTTGATACATCTAATATCGATCAACACTAATTGACTCCAAAACTGTTTACCTACGAAGATGCTTCGAAAATGTGATTTTCAAACTTTGTTAGATATTAAATTTGCAATTTGCGGGAGCGTAGTCAAAAAATCGTTGTTCTATCTATCAAAATATCGAACCGGCTTAAATCTGAAATTGCACTTTCTGTAAAATATAGCCGAACCTTAACTGAGTTTCTGGTATTGTGCATATTGAACTAATTTCAACAATTAAATATATTTGCATTCACTGTAATGAATTTAAATAAAATTATATTGTTCCATTGAAAGTTTTCAAAATACGTGACGAACTAAATTGTCGAATCAAAACCTGAGTTCGTAGAGTTAAAAAAAATATATGAATGTATTTGAGTATTTAGCTTGATCAATTCAAAGTCTGTTTCCAATCGATTGGCCAGCGATTCATTCCATTTCATACCAAGATATGTCTGTGATATATAACTACAAATCGGATAAGAATCAGCATAAGTTAAGCTGTATACGATTTCTACTATTCCTACCAAAGATTGTTAGCCAAAGGGCGCGCGTACTGCATGGCGTATGAGTTACGTGCCCTGCGTCGGCAGTGGTTGTTGCTGTTAGTGTGTGTGTGTGTGTTTTTGTGTGTGTGTGTGTTTTTGTGTGTGACATGTCAAACACAACATCAACTACATAAATAAACATCAAGCATACACACACAGGCATACCTAATGTAGGCGTGTCGCTTAATTTAGGTCGTTTTTTTTTTTTGTTGTTCCTGTATAGATAGATAAACCATGTATGTAAATATATATTTAGAGACATGTACTGTATGTATATATGTCTCTGAATTGTCAATTTATGTTTGCTTTGGGCAAGTAGGGGGCGTGGGGGGCTCGAAATATTTAAAGTTCATAAGCCGCAAAAATCCTCTGCAAAATGAATTAAAAATGCGACAAAACAAAAACCTGCCAAAGCAACATTTGAAATGTTATAACAAGCTGTTGTTGTTGTTGTTGTTGTTGTTGTTGTTGTTGTTGTTGCTTTTCTTGCCGCTGTTGTGATTGACTTGATGAAGGACAACAAGGACGAGAATGTCAGCTAATGCCTAAGCGGCAGCTTATGCGACGCATTAATTAAGTTAATTCACAACCAAATAAAATGTAACTCAAAAACATAATCCAAAGGAGGAGCAAAAAATACATAAATATTTAAATAAAATAAATATGCGCATTAAATACAGTTTACGGTAGGCGTACGCTTGGGGGCGTGGCAGCGCTGTGCTTAATGAAGACATTAGCCCACAACAGATAGACAAGCTCGCAAAATATACAAGCTCTTCCAACCCCCTCTCCACCCCCCCCCCCCCCCCACTCACCGTTCTCAAACCCACCTCCTGAGCCCTTGAGGCTGAGGGCGTTCCTATTAGACCCAGCTAATGACACAGCCCTTTTAGATACAGACACGACTGCACGCATATATTAACATATATTTTTACAAAATGTGTCTGTATACATGAATTTATGGAAATCTGTTAAAAGATTTTCGCACGACATTTTGCAGCCTTTTTTCCATGTAATCTCTGGCGATTAGATAAGTTTTCTGCAATTGAGTCACTGAAGGGAATTGGGAAGGGCACAGTTTGAGTTGAGGCTTAGCCAGAGTTTGCCACAGTAATTGAAAAACATTTTGGCAAACTTTCTTTAACCCATTCATGGCTTAAAGTTCGACTTGATTCACCAAAGAACACCCTATTTTTTATTAGATTAACTATAAATTATTATGATTTGGTCGTTAGTATAGCAATGTTTCAAATGGGTTGCCGAGTCGCTCTGGCCACGCGCCCGTGCAGTTCAATTATATATATATATATTATTTGTATTTTGTTGTTGTGTTTAGTTTTCGTCTAGATGAATGGAATCCGAACTATGGGCTCACCTCCAAAAGCCCACAGGTTGCCAGAATCTAGAGGCTGTCGTTATAACGACTTGAGGGTCTATTACTTATGGTCACAGACTGGAGACACGCCCAGATAATTTAAAAGTGTTCGATTTTGCACATGCAAGTTAACAAAAAATGTAAGATGCATACAAGAAATGTTGTTAGAAGGGCAAAACTGGGTATAATGTCTACAACAAAATATAATAATCAAATAATATAGTTTATTGCCACGCAGTTGATAAATCTGTTAGCCCAACAGGTGGCAAGCACGACCACACATTTTTATCTAAGCCAGCGAATTGGCAAGAAATCTTAAAAAATCACAAATGAAGCATTCATGAATTTAAGATCGCATTTCGGCCCTGTCACTGTCATATGCTGAGGCGCCCCAAAAAGATCCAAAGACCGGAATACGAAGCTGTGTTGGGTAAAATTTCCGGTTTATAATAGTCGCTAAACTGCTGCCAGTTGCACACACACACACACACACACACACAAATACACAGAGTAAAACCCTAAGATTAGGCAAATCTGCATACAAAATGGGATTTTTAAGCACACACACACACACACACACGCACGCAAAGGCACCATTTTTTATATATAGAAAGTCGTATATATATAAAAATTTGTCTTTCGTTTTTTTTTTTTTTTTTGTTGCCTGACTGGCGCCCATTGGCAGACGCATAATTTATTGCTTCGTTTAATTTTTGCTAAGCCCGCATCTGAAGGGTTAGCTGCCCAGTCACAGTACTTCCCACAAGAACAGCCGAAGCCGCAGTAGCAGCAGCAGCAGCAGCAGCAACAGCCGCAGCAACAGTCGACAGCCATCAGACATGGGGCATGCAACAGTGCGTATGCTTGATGTGCTGCGCTGCCAAGCGTTAAACTTTCGCTTGTAGCACAGGAAAACAGAACCAGTTCCAGACGTTTTGTAACCCAGCTGTCGCCTTGTGGCTTTCAACCCCTGCCCAGCCCCATAAGCTTGAATTTGTGAATGGAAACGTGGCGCTGAAAGCGTATCGATGGCGACGGCGACGACGACGTCGACTGAGACGCTTGAGGGCAGCTGCAAACTGTAAACTGTTTAAACTTTTTTGCGTTTTATCCCAGTTGGCAAGCAGCGTATGAAAGTCGCATAAAAAAGCAGACAAGTTAAATTATTGTCGCAAGACTTTGCCCCAACATCATAAAAGTTGCCCAGAAAAATAAAAGAGAAGAAAAGAATGTCACTTAAGTTGGCCAAACGCTGACAATCCACAAGGGTTTCATTACCAACGCATCCGACTCTCAGTGTTAGTCCGGAAGCCTTTCGGCATGCCCAGAACTTGATTCAATTTAAATGTTCACAGTTTACGCAAATGTCTTACTTAAAACACACACACACCCACACACACAGTAAAAGCCAGCATGCACATATTTGCCGTTGAAGGCCCATAAATGTGGCCCGCTCACGTAGCTGCCGCCCACTGTATCTGCAAATGTATCTGTGGGCGGGTGTGTGTGTGTGTACTTGCACGAGTGTTTAGCTCTTATTTAGGCTCGACGCTAACTCATTTGATGCATAAAACACATCAAAGCTCGCACACATGCTCACGAAGCAAATAAACCAGCGAGCTAGAGTCAAAAGTGCTCGACTAGAAGATACGCTGCAAAAAAGTCTAAGACTAAAAAAACTTTACATGCTGTGCACTAAGAATTAGTAAATGTTTATGCTAATAACTGAATAATTTCTTGACTTTTTTTTCACTTTCAAATTAGTGCTCAAATTTATCTTCTTCAAGTTTGAAAGAAATTCATTCAATGTTTTTTTTGTTGGAATATGAAACAATCGCTACATATTTTAGCTTGTGTTGGGATCTTCCATTGAAAAAGTAGAGTGCAATTTTAAGCATATTTTTTCTGCTTGATTTGGTTGAAGAGAGGCCAAAAATCGATATTTCTGGCCCGCAGTCTGCTCTGCCGACGATTGTATTACCATTAAGTCTAGGAGAAATATGGCAGTTCGCATTGAGGCCGTAGCCACAGATCTGTGTTCTGTTCGTATTGAATAGAAAAACCACAGCTCTGCCAGAATTTGAGGCCATCGCGTAGCCAACCGCTCGACAGCTCGACCAAATACCGCAGCAGCCTATTTGATCTGTGATTTAAGTTATAGTACATGCGTTCGAGCAATGCCATTTGAATTCAAAGCATATTAGATATCATTGTGGAAAGTGCTCGAAATACCCTATGCACAACTTCGAGCTGCCCTGCAATGCCTTCGAACCTGTGTGCTTCTTCAGGCACACGCTATGTGAACTCCATTCTTGAATGCCCTCGATGTGTATATGTAGTCCGGTCTATGGAAAATATTCAGCGTTTGACCGGTTAAAATAAGCTGCATTTCAATTTTGCGGGGAATGGGAAGAGGTATCTAATAAGTGAGAAATGCATGCTCGGCATGTAGAATACAAAATGATCGTACGCTTAATACCTTACAGATGAAAAAGCCATGGGCTAATATTAATCAATAGTAATCGATTTTACAAAAATACAAAAGCTTATGTATTTATATTTTATCCACTAAATTAATAATCGATTTGTGAAAACGCGAAAGTTATAAATCATTTAAAGCAAGCTTCACCCACATAATCCGTTTATGTCTATAAAGTCTCTTCATTGGTAGGTATAAAAATTACACAGACAGACGCACATCCCTAAATCGACTCGGTTGAGCAATGCTGATCACGAATATATATATATATATATATTTGTGCGGCTTAATGTTTAACCAGATTGCCTTTGCCTTCACAATTTTCGTAAATAACTTTTGCGCAAAAATCTATTTAGCATTTATTCCTGCTGTCTAGCCTTTTATGATCGATAGCTATTTCCACTATGCTATGTTATCGGTTATCAATCGACAGCCTTCCCCTTGCACTTCCACTTCCCCTGCCTCTGCTCTCGCCTGGCCGCACAACTTGTTGGCTTATCAATTGCATTGTATGATAAAGTTATTTGTCACAAATTGACAGCGACATTTCTATCAAGAGACCACGACTACCCACTGCCTAGACTAGAGAGTCAGACTCTGTGGGCATAACAGTGGGCGTCTGGGCGTCTGGGCGTGGCACAGGCTGGCAATGTATTATGACGCCCATATGGGCACACGCGCAGCCAGGCAGTGTGGCCCAGTGATGTGAGCACACATATCAGTCAAACGGGATTCAAAATTGACACGTATAATACATTAGCATCGGTTATTGTCTTAGCGAAAGCGATGTGCCCGTGTCGAAGGCACTCGTACTCCAAACGTGGCGTGTCTGGGCGGAATGCAGACCCGATACGAGGACGATCCGTTTATCGCTACCGTTGCCGCTGATGCTGCCGGTACGTTCTAGTCTTTATCTAGCCAACTCAAACATTTAGACAGCACGTTTAGCGCCTCGGTGCGTATACGCAACGCATCCTTGCCACATTTGATTTGTTTGTTGTGCTTAGGTGCGCTTCAATGGGGCACGTCCACATAGATATGCATGCTTACCTATGGTGTGTGCGTGTGTCTGTCTGTGTGTGTGTGTGTGTGTGTGTGTGTGTGTGTGTGTGTGTGTATGTGTGTGTGTACACATGCTACCGTTGTGCTTAGTCACAGTCTGAGCCAGGAGCCAGTGTCATTGGCAAACCCATTTACACAAACATGCTCTATAATCCATTTTTCGTGAAACATCTTAAAGAATAACTAAGACTTTAAGAAATGCCTCACTGCAAAATATCCTAGACTAACAAAAGGAAAACAATTGTAGGTACATTATTAAACAAGTAAGAGGTTCTAGTCGGGAGCTCCCGACTAGGGCATACCCTGAACCCTCTTCTTCCAACATCAAATGCATATATATATTCTATTTTAGAAGCTACATGTCAAGTTTGGTGACTCTAGCTCTTATTATTTACCAAAATTGCCCAAAAAACAGGATATCGATATCGATTTTTATCAATTGCTTGTAAACTGAGTAAGTTATCGATTATCGGAAGCAAACTCGATCTGCGCGGGAACTAGGGGCATCTACATCTAAAATTTTCTCTAGCTCTTATAGGTTCTTGGATCCTTGCGTTCATACATACGGACGGACGGACAGACAGACAGACGGACATGGCTAGATCGACTCCGCTATTGATGCTGATCAAGAATATATATACTTTATGGGGTCGAAGATGCTTCCTTCTGCCTGTTACATATATTTGGATATACGACTACGACTTAGCAAAGCTTTTATAAATAGGCGTTGGAGCAATCTTATCCGGTTGGATACGCCCTAGCGAATATGTTAAATAAAAAAGTGGAGCTCGAATTTGCTGAACTTAAAGACCAGAATATCGAACCATTAAAAACGAATTTTTCAATGATATAATCGATTCTGATAAGATTTCACTCCTATGTAGAGATTACAATGAAGCTCGAGAATGCCAATTCTGGGTAATGAATCTTTAATAATGTTAAGGCTGTCGAAGGACAACTTATTTCATGGGCAACATTTATATGACACCTAAATGGTATCGTGATCCGACCCGGCACATCCTGTTACAGAAAGACGGATCTATAAAAAACCAAGTTAACATAGAAGCACACAAACGGATACGGCTACATAATCAAGAATATGTATTTTAGTACATATAGTGTATGGGGTCGGATACTGCTCCTTCTGTGCGTTACACACTTTGTGACATTATAACACCCTCTACAAGGATATACAAATTGGCAAGCTGAGTAGCCATGATATGTATATGCATATGTAAGTAGGTGTCGGGTAGACATAACGGCAAGTGTTGGGCCTAGAGGCACGCACATGGCCACATTAGCATCTCAATGGGCGGGACTTTGATTGTTGCTGTGTGTGAGATGATTATTAAGGCTGTCCATCTGACAATGGCCAGCATACCAAGATGCAAATAATAATGCGAAAAAGGAAATAGTCTTTAGTCTAGCGGCACTTCTAAGAAATCCATTTGAATAGATCCAGGCGAATGCAAGTGGCTCATTGTTAGGCATGCTATTCAAAGGAACTTGGCTTAAGCCAAGCCAAGCCTTGATGATGCACGAGGAGAGAACTATTGCAAGTCGAACATTAAAGATTACATTGCATATTTGTTCTATTTAGGTTCTTTTTAAAAATCATCTGTGAAAGCGTAACAAATGTGGAAAGTGTATAAAAAAAAGAGTTTCATATAATAAATCTATATACAAATATGAGCAGAGAAAGGTTCAGAGACATGATGTTATGATACTATGGTAATATTTGTAAAAAGTTCCAAGGAATCTCTTTTACTTCATGCATGCTTCTACAGTAAAGAACCCGTCGTTGCTCGGCTTAATTTAATCAATTTTAACTAGCAAGTAATACCGAAACGTTTTTTACAAAGAAAAGCTTAAAGGTGCGGTTCGTGAAACAAACTTTGTACAAGTTTTAGTAGAACAATTAAATTTATTATAAATCAAATTTGCTTGTTCATTTTTCTTATTCATAGAACTAAGAAATTAACAAGTTTTCAATTATTTAAACTAGATAATTGTTCTCATCGTTTCCCAAAATATTGTTCAGTTCAGGTTAGGGTTCGACTGGCTGGAAATCTGTGTGCAGGCCGATGCTTTAATTAAGTTCCCAACCCAACCTGCAGGAATTTCTAATGTGTTAATTTTAAAAGCTAGTTCAAATAAATGTACATATATTCCTCTTTTTTAAATAGTCCCAACTATCAAACTATACAAGTGTTTTTTTAGTTTTTATACCCTGAACCCATTAAAAATGGGTATGAGGGTATATTGTATTTGTGCAAAATGCAAATGTATATAACAGGCAGAAGGAAGCATCTCCGACTCCATAAAGTATATATATTCTTGATCAGCATCAATAGACGAGTCGATCTAGTTATGTCCGTCTGTCCGTATGTATGAACGCAAGGATATCAAAACCTATAAGAGCTAGAGAAAATTTTAGATGTAGATACCCCTAGTTCCCGCGCAGATCGAGTTTGTTTTCGATAGTCGATAACTTACTCCGTTTCCAAGCAATCGATAAAAATCGATATCGATATCCTGTTTTTTGGGCAATTTTATATTATTTATGTATATATTATATTATTTATGTATATATATATTATAGTGCCATAGAGCAATCAGAAAGTTGTAAAGGAACTTAGATCGAGTTGATTTGAGCAGAAGACTACTTTTTTTAGCATTGCAATCAGTTTAAAAGACTCAACTACTATTAAAGTGCCATTAAAGTGTTCAACAGTTGCCAGTTTTATAGCTTCTGTTGTTCAACTTTGTTGAACGCCGAAACCTTGCGACGATCCAAAAAATGAACAAAGCGCGCAAATGAAATGCGTAAATTGGTATTTCGTATTTTGTATTTACAGCTGTTTTACCCGGGTGCCAGAAGCTCATGTTTTCTGGTCTACCATGAAAATTTGCCTCAATTAATTTAACATGGCGTTGGGAAATGCATAAAATTTCCCACATCGGACCATGACGTTCCGCTTACAATAGCGAAAAGCAAATATTTAATTTGTGTGAATGACCACATCCGTTACCGTTATATCGCACTACGTATTTACCATTCAGCTTTCAGCGGCATACCCCGCCCCGTGGGTGGTGGCTGTTGTCTGTTGGGTGGGAGTTTGCCCACAAAGGGTACGCATGAAATGAGCCACTGACATGACAAAGAGTCGCACCAGGACTCCTGCTACAGGACAAAGCAATGACAATGGCCACAAACGAAAAAAAAAATATGGAAGTACACTTCTCTGCGGAGCTTCGAATTTGATATACCCTGGCAGAAGAATATCCGTGGCACGACTTATTCCTATATACCCGTACGCTATCGCTCGTACATATATTGCGAGCATAGTGAAGCCAACTATTGGGACAGTCTTCTTCTATAGGAACTATTTGATATAAATAGTACTTCCATGCTGTCAACTTTTAACTTTAATCACGATATCTTGAAAAGCACATATGGCTTGTAATAGAATAACTCAAAACGACCAAAAGTTCTGTCGGTCGTCATATGATGTATAGATATTTAACATTATGAATCAACTCAATAGTGAATACACATAATAAATGTTCCTTGGAGAAAAATGTGTGAAGTTTGTCAACGCAAACTGATTGACTGATCAAGAATATATATATATATATATACTTATATATACTTAAAGACGAAGATATTTCTTAAAACTAAAATACCCTTTGCATAGATAGAAGGAAGAATAGGCCCGGAATTACTTCCCTTTTTCGATAAATATCGATGAAATTCAATGGCAATTAATCCTGGATGCTTTGTATTAGAAGACTGACGTTTATACAAACATTTAGTCACATTGACAATGCATTCCACGGTAAATGAATTGTTTAAGTGAACCAGAATTTTCGTCAAATGAACAACGTGGATGCGGGCTATTGTTTGAATGCGGTATTTGTCTTACCTCAAGCCTCCAGTAGACAGTTTAATGTTTGAAATGTAAGCTTGATATCCTATACATTTATTAATAATTATCATAATGATAATAACAATCAATATATATTTGGAATAGCCAAGTATATACATTTTGACATAAGTTGAATTTATAGTATTGTTTATATATTTTATTTTTATATATATTATTAAATTGTTTCCATATAAGATGGTATAGGATTACAAATTGTATGATACCCCACCAAAGTACAGGGTATGAAGAGGGAATAGCTGTTACGACCACTCACATGCTACATTAAATTCATTTCGTCTGGTCGACTGCTGACCGGGTTGCAGCCGTGTCCTGACTACAACCTTACCTTCGGGCTACGTTTTGTCATTTCTACTAATGATTTCATTAATAAAATCAAATTAGCCCTTGGCTGTTCCCTCAGGGTAACCGTCTATGCGTGTATGTGTGTGTGTATGTATGTGTGGGTGTATGAAACTACTCAGCATTTAAGCACAAGTTATGTTCTAGACTAAACATGAACATGCAACAGCGCTTCAACACGCAAAAGTGTTACCGAAATAGTCCAAACACTAAAGTTTGCTTTAAGAACATAAACGACAACATTGAATCGCGAAATTTATTTACCCAGCTTTTGTTGAGTTTAAGCTGAGTTATATACTTAGTTGGCGAATAGTTGGCGAAATTGTTGCGAATTGTAGAAGAGATTTGGCAGCTTGTGACTTTCACGTTTCGTTGCTTGTCGCATTGCAACTATGTCTGCTGTGTGTCTGTCCACGCCCCTAAACTCTGTACGCCCTGCCTTGCCACAGGACTCCCGTCTCGTCTGCTACATGGCACATGCACTGTAGAGTTCATAATTTAATGCCACGACCACGCCCCATGCTCCATGGGCAAACGGCATGCGCCAGCACGTTGTTTTTCAGCTGCTGCTTAACCCGCTGACATATTTTCACATTTCTTTTGTTGAATTTTTTATGCTGCTCCCGTTGCTTGAGCAGCATGCTCCTTTGTGACATTTGACTCGAAGCACACACAGACACACACGCAAACGCACACGCACACGCACACGCACACATGCAGATCATGAGTACAATTGACGACTGTAACATGCACATTGCATACTTTTTGGAGGCGTAAAAGTTTTAGTACTTGAGGGGCGTACTTTACAATTTGGTAAAAGTTGTAAAACTTTTCCAACACATCATACAACGCTCCGCCCCAAGCCCAAACAAAGGCACCCACACACGGGCGCAGAGAAGGAAATCATAAATTTTAATAAGCAAGCGAGTCGCACGTTGATGTTAAGCTTGAATTAGGCTTAATCGTGTGAGACGAGATGAGTTGGGCACAATTCATGGCGAATCTATGACAATTGTTGCTCGACTGCGGGGAAAAAGAATCATACGGGCATGGACCATGCCAAGCACAACTTTATCTAAGTTTTCAACTAGTTTGCGAAGCTTTTTTAAGGTTAAACGAGAGTTGAAAGACAGAAAATTGAAACTTCTATCAATAATTAAGTGCCTGAAGAATACATAGCTGAACTAGTTTTTTACAAGCTAAACTGATTCACAATCGCTGGCATGATCCAGATCCTAAGAAAATCAAAGGAAATTTGCAGTAGTTTACCTTAATAAATAATGCACAAACGTATTCTCAATATCTTTAATATATATATGTGCGGCTATAGGAACCAGTGTTTGAGGCAGCTAGAGAACTCACTGAACTAGTTCATTTAATAATTCAATTGGCACCAATAAATTATAAATTTTTGATTCTTAAATACATTCATTTTATTTTATATATTCGGAACCTTTGTATGCTGCGATCCAGTTCATTTTTATACCCTGAACCCATTAAAAATGGGTTTAAGGGTATATTGTATTTGTGCAAAATCCAAATATATGTAACAGGCAGAAGGAAGCATCTCCGACTCCATAAAGTATATATATTCTTGATCAGCATCAATAGCCGAGTCGATCTAGTTATGTCCGTCTGTCTGTCCGTCCGTCCGTCCGTATGAATGAACGCAAGGATCTCAGAACCTATAAGAGCTAGAGACTGAAATTTTAGATGTAGGTGCTCCTAGTGCCTGCGCAGGTCGAGTTTGTTTCCGATAATCGATAGCTTGCCCCGTTTTCAAGTAATCGATAAAAATCGATATCGATATCCTATTTTTGGGCAATTTTGGTAAATAATAAGAGCTAGAGTCACCAAACTTGACATATAGCTTCTAAAATAGAATATATATATATATGCATTTGATGTTGGAAGAAGAGGGTTCAGGGTATCCCCTAGTCGGGAGCTCCCGACTAGAACCTCTTACTTGTTTAGTAATTGTTTACCTTGTTTTCTCAATTGTGGGAGCACATTCTATTTTATTCGATACGATTCAAGCTCATTTTCAGAGGTTTTTTTTTTAATTCGAAAGACCATTCTTTGTACTTTTCGGAAAGGACACCATCCTTGGGTGAAAAACTAAGGACAAAGGTTACATGGGACAAAGCTTACATGGGCGAAGTTTTAATTATCGCCCGAGCGGGTTTCAACTCATTTTGCAATGTTCTTTATCATAAAACGGGCGGAAACTGTTGATTGTAATTTTCCCCTTTTAATCGATTGACTTAAAACTCGCTCTAAATTAAAAAAAAGGGGTAAAACAACTGAATAATTAAAATACCCTCCCAACCAGTTGTAAAAGTGAAAGTCATACTGCTTGTCCCAAATTTACAATTTACTGTCCAAGCCTGGAGATACTTAACATAGATACTAAGCGCATTATAGAACATTCACCTTATAAATTCTGATGGGCACTTAATAAATCAAATTAGAAGAAAAAAAAAGTGAAAATAACAGCTACACTCTCATTTTGAGGATTTGCTTCGAGAATAAACATATATATATGGATATGTGAAAAGATATGCAAGCACCGTTTAATTTTAGAAAGAATTAGTGGCTGGCTATGAATATACATTGGACTTCAAACAAGGCCAAACAAATTCCTAACAGCTGATAAATTCGCAATTAACCTATTCTCTTAAGACCTGGCCCAGTGGGTCTTACGAGGCAGGGGCTATGCTGGAAAAGCGCTGTCCATTTGACTGTCTCCGTGTTCCTGAACGGGAAATGAATGTGCGCAATTTCGTGAGGCCAAAATGCAGAACAAACTATCTTGGCGGACAAAGCGCTTTGGCCTTGATGGGCCCCAGTCGAAAGCAACAAGCTATGGCCGACCTCCCTTGTTATTTGCAGCCACACACCCAGCAGCCCCCGCTCCTTTCTACCACTTGCCCCCTTTACGACCAACAATGCGCTTTGTGTCGCCCTCATAAGCCAAGACAAATTTGGAACATGCCTGAGCGGACTTTTGACTGTCCTCCGAGTCGCAGGCAATACAATTTTGTTCATAACTCTGCTTAGCGCTGTCTTTCTTCGTGTGTGTGTGTGTGTGTTTTTTTTTGTGCGAATGGGTGTGCTGGTATGTGTGTGTGCTTGTTTAGCCACAAACAGTTTTCATTTTTGACATTTTACAAATGGCCAAGGGCCAAAGTGAGTTAGCCTCGAAGCAGCAGCAAAATTTTGTTACATTTGCGCCTCAATTAACTAGTTCAGCGCCATTTTTTACAGCACAACAAATAATTAACACAGGCAATTTCAGTGTGTGTTTATAAGTGTGTGTGTGTGTGAGATTAAAACCAAAAACAGTTTAATTTGTTCGTAAGTTATTCACAAAAGCCACGACGAAAAGAACAACCGCACATCTTGTTACGTAGACGGAAGCAGCTCCTGGGGCACATTTTGACTCGATTAGCATGCAGCAGCAATTGCCACAGGCAGGCAAACCCCGACGTGCTGCCCCGAACCCCCTCCCCCCCGTACCCAGCTTGTCACCCACTGCCCCTGCGCCATACCTCACAACGACTTGTGGTTGGAGCGGGTGCGGGGAACTTCAAAGTGACTTTGCACCACATTTGCTTCCCATGCACTCTCTGTCCCTGTCTCTCTCACTATTTGCTGCCTTTCTCTCTGTCTCTCTCGAGAAGTCTCTTGGCATGTTTATCTGTTTGTGCGTGTTGCTTCTGAGAAATGGAACTTTACTTTCATCTCGACAAGCAGCAGCAACACCAACGGCAACAACAACGAAATGAACAATTTTAAGTCAATTAACTAATTGTGAGGCAATCGAGAGCATAGGCATCCTGTAGGCTGGCAAAGGACAATTCATATTTAATTTACCCATAAAAAACAACCATAACAACAGCAATAAGCACTTGAACAATTGAAATGAACATCAACATAAACGTATGCCATTCCCAGCGGCCGATTCTCAACAATTTCGCGGGTGCGAGTATCTTCCTTATGTAGCTCAAAACTATTTGGTTCGATTATTTGAGCAGTTCTGGCTTTATTTAAGGGCATCAAAAAATAAATAAAATACTTTTATTTTAAGGTAATATGCAAATAGAATTTATTTGAGCCGGCTCCTGAAATATAAATTTGTATAAAATGCACAATTGGCGAATATTTCATGAATGCATTTGCATGAAAAATTTGTTAAAAGCCGCTGCGAATTTCAATTAAAGTCCGAATTCGGTATATCAAATATCGAAACTAAGCCACGTCTAGGCAAAAACAGTTGGAGTTATTGTTTTTGGGAACACATACCAGGCACGCTGTGTGTGCAAAAACAATTTGCATATCATTTATTTACTAGTAAATTTTTTGTCTTTACGCTTAAATAATGTCAATCAATTATATTTAAACACACACGCACACACACACACACACACCCACACACAGTGGAGTCACAGCAGGCTTGGAAACCGCCCGCTGGCAAAATTTTATAAATTTTTTACGATATGCATAAGCTTTGACTAGGGATGTGTGTGTGGGTGTGTGTGTGTGTGTGTGTTGGTGCGAGGGTGCATACAAATTTTTAACGTATTTACCTGTGTTTTTTTTTCATCATTTTATTTTATACATATATTTATACTCTGGTTACAAAGAGAAATAAGCATATTTGTTTTGGGCAATGTCCGTCTGTTCCAATAAATTATTTTGCAGCTAAATATTTGAAATTTATATAGACGAAAGCTATTGTGGATAGATTTGTAGATAAGTATATCCTAAACGTATAATTAACTAATAATAATGATAAATATAATAATATTAATAATATTATTTGCCACACCTCATTTCTTTCTATAGTCACAGCTCAAAAAACACAGTCTTGCATTGACAACTAAACAGACTCTATTTGAGCTGTCTTGAGCTCTTATTACATTGTAAGCAGAGTATCCGGAAGTCGGTTAGATGCGACGTTCTTACTTGCACCAGATTTTTATCTGAGCAGTCAGCAAAGAACAATTTGTATAAGAAACAATAAAACATCATTTTTTATGGCATCACATGTGAGCATTATAGATCGGTATTGCTGGAAAACATCAGTCAATTTTAACGCAACTGTTTTAAGAAAAAATAAACAGTTATGCTTGAAATTTACAATTATCATTGCTTAATATAATAAATATTATTATCGAACGTCCGTAAATACTCTTAACATATTTTTATACCCTAAACCCATTGAAAATGGGTAAAAAGGGTATATTGTATTTGTGCAAAATGCAAATGTATGTGACAGGCAGAGGGATATATATATTTTTGATCAGCATCAATAGCCGAGTCGACCTAGCCATGTCCGTCCGTCTGTCCGTATGAATAAACGCAAGGATCTCAGAACCTATAAGAGCTAGAGACTTGAAATTTTAGATGAAGGTTCTCCTAGTGCCTGCGCAAGTCGAGATTGTTTCCGATAATCGATAACTTGCCCCGTTTTCAAGTAATCGATAAAAATCGATATCGATATCCTGTTTTTTGAGCAATTTTGGTAAATAATAAGATCTAGAGTCACCAAACTTGACATGTAGCTTCTATAATAGAATATATATTTGCATTTGAGGTTGGAAGAAGAGGGTTCAGGAACCTCTTACTTGTTTGAAATGGACTAATAGACCAATAATGATAATGAATAATTTTGTCATTACAATATATGTAAAAATTAGTTGCTTGTTAGGCTCTTCATTCACCGTTATATTCTTGTTGTTAGAAGGCTTTTAGGATATGGGAGCCTTTACAAAATATATATAACTTGTAGAAAATGTATGATATTTACGTATTTAAGGAAAATTCGAATTCAACTATATTTGATTTGATATCAGATTAAACATTCTCCTTATAGTCTTCGGTCAACTCAAATTTGTTGCAAGCTGGTCAATAAGGATAATTAAAAAACTGATTATTGGCTAAAATGTTAACCAGCTCGTTGACCTTAAAGAAACAGTACATATATAACTTTTTCATTTTCGTAAAATTCTTACCATTGCAGCTCAAAGCGAAGGCAAAAGAAGAAGGAAACTTTTGTACGAAGTCTGAACTACTGCGAGGACATAAAACATGTAGCTTATTATGCACCAAAATTGAGATACCTTTTTTTTTGCTCCTAAAATTGCCAAGATGCAGATTCTTGACCAAGCCACATGTCAGTGCAAAGTTTCAGTGCAATCGCAGGAATTCTTTGTGCTCGTACATTTGAGATGTATATCGTAGATATAAATTTGTTTTAACTGGCGCCACAATGTATGCAGCATCTTGTTGGCTGAGCTGCTTAGCTGAGAGCGAAAATCCCACAAAGGGGTCGCAGGGTGTCGACTAGGGGGCTGGGGGTGGGTGCAGGGCCTGGCTTGGCTTATCTAACTGCAATTGCTGGGAGGACACACACCACTTGCCATGCCAACTAACAGCAGGACAATAAGCAAAACATTGTGACTGCCTGGGCTAACAGGAAGGCCGTGGCGGAAGAGATAGACAATGGGTTGGAACGGGTTGTGGCTTGCTCGGCAGCCAGCAGATGAGCCGAGCATGCCACGCCCACCTGTGCCCATGCTCCAACTGGCTTTGGCTGTGCGTTATGGCATTTTTACGGTTCCGTTCTGTTCCGTTCCTATTTCCAAAGTGATGCAAGACTCAAGAGAAGTCAACGCTTTGCGACGCTTTTTCATACGCATACCCTATAAGGCTGCCAAAGACAGGTGTATTAGCTATGACACTTGAGTCACGCCCACAGCCATAACAGATATTTCGGCATGCCAAGCTACAGGGCATCAGCAGCTCGTACAAGCCTATGCTGTTCGTTTTTAATGCCTTATCTTGGTCTGTTTGCCTTAGTGTAAAAGGTTGGTTGTGTTTTTGTTTTTGCTTTTTTTTTTTATAATGGGGGTATGCTGGCTTTGCCTTGCCTGAAGCGTTAAATTCTTGCTAAAACATTATGGAAAAGTTGATAAAAATTGCATTCTTTCATAGCATTCGGACAAACTTTAAAGACTGCGGCTAGCTCAATCATTTAACCAGTACGAGCATCCTTCTTCAGGACACCCCCGGCTCCCTTGGAGCAACTTTGTCTTTGTTGTCGCGCTTGTTAGACATTTTTGAACCCATTCAATTTTGACATTTGCCTCATTAATTCAATGCGCAATTCTCATATCTCGCATTTGTTTCACTACACTTCAGTTCGTTTCAGTTGCTTCGCTTCATGGGTCACAGTCTTCATTTAATCACTTAATGCGTGAATGTTCACGTTACATTTACGGCCATGTCGCACCTAATTAGGCCAATTAAATTTCGACGAAAAGTCCTCACATTAAATGCAAATTAAGTCGGAATTGAAATTAAATGCAGGTCGCATGCTACTCAGCTTTTCTTCATTATATGAAACAAAATCGCGTGTCAAAGGCGAAAGTGAAAAATTTACTCCAAAAATATAATATTCAAGGTTGGCTCACCCTAGTTTCCAAAGATTGCAATTCCAAATGTGTAGAAACAAGTCGCGCTTACTCACATTTTATCATAACTACTGAAATATATTATATATATTGTATGTTAAGCGCATAAGAAAGGGAGAATGCTTAAAGTTCTTACCCAGAATCAGTTTAACTTGAAGTTTATATTCTCTGAAATTGCCTGAGCTTGCTTTGAAACGCAACCTTGGATAACTACTTTGCTGGTCTAGTTTTGAAATTCTCAAGCTAACCGTTATTATCAAGCCGACGTCAGGTTGATTTTCAAGCATTTCACGAGAATTACTTTATTCTTTTGAGCAATAAAATTATAGATTATCATAATACGAAGTTGATTAAGCTAGCGAGTATTTGCCAGTTTCCATCTCATTGCAATCAATTTTACGCCCGAGGAAAAACTTTAATTTACTACCTTGATCCCCATTGAACATGAGTTCGAGCCCGTTGCTGCAACCTTTTGCCATCATTTACCGCACTTGCGGTTGGAGCATATCAAAAATCCTTCCTAACACCACATGAGCCAAAGAGTGTGCCACAAAGAAACTGTCCAGCTATGCACAGTGGTTCGATTGGCTGAAAATCGGTAACTTTTGAACTTATTTTCAAGAAATAATTGAAAACAAAATAGGTTTTTGGCGAAACATTAAAGTGGGACGTAAGCTATCGGCAAAATGTAGACTTTTCTTATATATTCATCACAAAAATCGCATTATACATTTTTAGCAATTTTCAAAAACTAAAGTGTAGTTACTTACTTTTGATCAATTTGTCACTCAGTCAGTTGGTACAAACAGTTTTGATTCACTTTCAAATTATTTAACAGGTCTGCAGCCCCAAAAAAAACGGGTTCGGTTTATGGTTCGAATCAATTCCCAGCCTTAAGCTTCGGTTCATTACCCCGGCTATACACATTCTTCAGTCCTGGTTTTGGCTTAAGCCTAAGCTTGTCATATATATTTCATATTTGAATTATACAATTAAACTTTTTATTTAACTTTGACAATATAACTTCATGTAGAAGTTGCTGGCTAAATTTGATCTCTACCCAAGACTGACATCTACAAAATATACAACATATAGTTGCATAGTATTACGGGTCCAAATATGTTGGGCTAAGTCTGCCTCACTATGATTCGTTCCAGCAGTTTTTGGGACAACTGCCCTGGTTTAAGGTTCCCGTTTCGAACTAGTTTTCGACACACAACTTCAACAATAAATACAATACAAATGTTTGCTTGGTCACAAATGTTTTGTTTTAAAATGCTCTGAAACCCGAACAAAGAAAATATAGTACAAGCGATTTGATTGGCGCTGGACAAACGGCAAACTCATCTTATTGTTTAATGAGTATCATTTCTCTAGCTCTGCAGCGAGAGCAGCAGGTAAATTTGTAGACGTGACGC
This sequence comes from Drosophila novamexicana, assembly GCF_003285875.2. NCBI lineage: Eukaryota > Metazoa > Arthropoda > Insecta > Diptera > Drosophilidae > Drosophila > Drosophila novamexicana. Next base: position 269,192 of record NW_020824887.1, read on the forward strand.
CGAGTATGAGTATGAGGCGGCGGCAGTTTTGGTCTGTAACTGGACTCATCAATCAAGTGGAAAACTTGGCAACTGGAAAATGGGAAATTGTAACATCTGCCCGTGAACTTGATGACCGACCGGCGACAATATGCTAATGAGCTTAATTCCGTCTGCGAATTTAAATAGCTCTGCTCCTGTCTTTGATATTGTCTACGCCCACAACGGGAAGCTCTTCGTCCGGCGAGAGGTCCTGCAGCTCCCTTGCCCCTAACTCAAATGTAAGCGGTACAAATTGGTGGGCACCTAATTGAATTAGGAACACACACAGAAAAAAAAAAAGGGAAAAAGAAATGAAACATTGCTCAACCTTTTGAGTTGCTTACAAATCGCCTTTGATTGGGGTAACCGCAAAATTTAATTTGAATCGAACTAACGACGAATGAATGTAATTCGAGAACTCGAAAGGTATTCTTTCACACTGTATTCAAAGTAAAAATAAGTGCATAGACACTTCTCATGCTCGAAACTCTAAACTTTCTTATGGAGAGTTGACGTGTTTATTTTAAAGCAGAGACTCTGTAAATGGAAGTAAGGAGTTTCTGACAGCAACATTTTCGTATTACTTGTTTATGATTTCGGGCTGAGAAGCGGTAGCGCGGTTGACTAGGTAATGCAATTACCGTTTACAAAGTCGACGCCTCACCTCATAATTAAATTTCCGGTAATTATGCGGTGCACTCACCTGCTTTGATTTGAATATAGACGCAGAGCCGAAAATCAGCACAAATCGGAAATTTGCCACGCTCAAGATTCTTTTATAAAATTGAATAACCTTTATGGCAATTTCTTGTTATTTCTTCACTTTGGATTTTGTTGCCGTTTTTTGTTGATGAGGGTTTTTTACAGCACCAAAAAAAAAAATAAAGAATTAGGAAAAACTTTCACAGATACAATTATGTATTTAGGAATATTATTATATTTGATTGTTTTCAGTACTCGTGGCTACTTGGCCAATTTACATTTTCAAAAACAATTTTCGAAGATTCTTTTCAAACGATGCGGTTGCTCGGATGCTGGGCTGAAACCCGGCCAGACAACCGTCGGTCAGGACATTCGCATGCGAACTGCGCGCTTTCTACAATTCAAATCACAATCCTAGCGCCCCGTAGCAGTATCGCCAGAGCCAAAGAATCAACGAACTGAAACCCGAACACGCATCCAACGACGGCCGACACGGCGTATGAGTTATTTTCCCCATTTCACTCTGAGCGCTTTCGCAACGGCCGCCCACTCAAATGTCCTGAGTGACATTGTCGCCTGAGACATGGAACACGAAAAGCAAACCAAATGAATTAAGATTAAGCATGATGCGAAAGAAAAAAAAATTGGCAGTGAAAATTGTTCTCTGAAATACTTACAATAATGTATGTATGTATGAAAAACCTCAAACAAATTGCTTTCACCCTTTTGCAAGGAATATAACGCATAAAACTGTTTCTATTTTTCTCTTTCATCTATTTTAGAACTTTTTCCACTAAACAATTAAAGATTCAATGTTTTTTATTATACTCATTTCCAACATCATAATCAGTCATGATATATATAAGGCTCTGAGTAATGGGAAAATAAAATAAAAATATTATTAAATACAATTTATTTTATTATTTTTCTTAAACATTTGCTTTGTGTATAAATTAACTTATAGTTATTAATTATGTTAACACATGTCCTTTGCTAAAAAGCTTTAATATAGTTTATATAGAATCTAAGTTTGCTAAGTTTTACAGTTAACTCCAATCCCTTGAACGAGCTCATATTCAAACAGACACAAAATGCCAAATAATAAAAAGAAAATAATAAAAAAATGTTCATGCACTCTATATATTTTTAGAAGGTTGATCAATCTATGGCTTTCGAAAAAAGTTTTTTTCAATTGTAATATTTCAAATCATTTTATAGCTAAGAACTTTGAATCTTATAAATATTTTCAAAATAATTAATAATAAAAAAAAAGAGCTGTACATTTTTCCTGCTCAACGCAGAACAAATTTTGTAAGCATTGCAACGAAGAAGTATTAGAAACATTGAAAATTCTAGCGTTAGTTAACTTAATAAAAAATATTAAATCAATAAATATAAGATAAGCGTCCCCAATTTTGTATATTAGTTTTGAAAGCAAGGTGATTACAGAGTATCCCTGAGTCGAGACATACATTGACCATTTTTGACAAGTGTCGCAAATAGCAAACGCAAAATGCCATTTGGCATTTGAATGTTGGCTATTGTTCTTAATTAATCTGATTTGTTGCCCTAAATGGCTTAGTTAATTGTTTGGCTGCGATTTTTATTATGGTATTTGTGAATAAATCTTTGTTATATTATTATTTTGTAATGGCCAGCCGGAGCACGGACGAAGGACAACGGGCTGTCCAGTTGATTAGAAGTAAATAAAATGGCAATGGCACAGCTGATAACCAGCTCGGGAAGACCGCATAATTAGATTATCACAAACAGAAACAGATAGCAGCCAGGCTATCGGGGCAACCAGAGCAATTGAGGCCACAGCAGAGTCCATTAGGACAACGTCCAACGGGCGCACGCAACAGGCGCGCATACAAATCTCAAAGGACTACGGTACGAGCGGCAAGCACGATGGCATATTTGTAAACAAAACCGAGTCAAGCTGCGCAGCAGAGTCCTTGTCTCAGGGGGGGTCAACAGCAGGCAACAGGAACTCTCCCCCTTAAGGCGCCACTGGCTGCGCACAATTTGAGTCGCGAGTCGCAGTCAACAATGCGCTCATCTTGAGTTTAAACTCGAGCCAACTGCCGTTATGAATGAAACTGAGCAGCTTGGCTCAATGGACAAGTGTCGCCACCAACTGGGCCATTGTAAATTGGGAATAATAGACAGCAGCAGCTTGGCTTAAGTCCATAAAAAGTATAATTAGGTCTAATGCATGCGTCGCCATTGTTGGGGCCGGTTACGCTCCGCTTGGCTTTGCCACAGAGCAAAGAACTTTGAATACAATTGCAATGCACTAATTGGGTCGCTGTTAAAAGAAGCCGATTTGTCTCTTAATATTGCAATAAAATAGTACACAAAACACAAAAGTCTTAAGTGTTATAGAAGAGAAAAGGTTGCTACCAAATTTAAAATGCGAAATTGCGGGCGCTCAACCGACTACGATAACTTTCATATCAATACTTGTGCCGCCCAACGGTATAACGGTAATTGTATATTTGATATTTCTTTGCTTTGGTTATCCTAGATAAAGTAGAACGTCCAAACGAGTCGGGTTGGTGTCTATTCTTCTACGTTCTTAAAAAGATTTCATATCCAGCCGCGAAGCTTTGCATATTTCAAAACAGGTAAGCAATCGAAATTATTTTATATAAGCAATTAGAAGACCCTAATAACACATTGGCAGCACGATTGCCGAATGTCGTGCAGCACCGATATCTGATAGTTTTCGACTATCGTCAGCTCTTCGAGCTTCGAGCAAATAATAGCTGCTAACTATCGATAACGATTCATTATAATCAACACCTATATTTGAAGCTATTCTTGTTCAGATTATCAATATGAGTTTCTTAAATTCAATATGATAAATGGATTGGAAAATGTCAAAGCCAGCGAATACCAGCTTTTCTTAAAAAAAAGGCTAACTGTAATCTTATCATGGAGGCAAACACAAATATCGGCTATTCGATTTTCCATTGAGTGTTGAAAACGATAACAAAGTGAGGTAGCATATGACGTGCGTCAAATTAGCGGCGGTGACTTAGCGTCGAATTTTGGTACTTGTTATCGGAAAACTATCGGTCACTTTCAAATGCATTTATTTATGTTTTTAAGCACGAAACCAAATAAATTTAAATGCAGAATTGCAAAAAATTAAATTATTTACTATCTACATTCATTTATTTTTGAATTTTAATTTATAATATGGGTAAACAAAGGGGTTGAAAAGTTAGGTTTTCGCCATTCTTTAAATATCTTAATTCAGGGATAATGGCCCCGAAAACCGCATATACACGATTGAAGTCTATAGTTTCACCTATCCAATCGTGAAAAAATTATAAAAATCGATCAGCACGTTTTTAAGATATTTGTACTACAGTGCAGCAACCTCGTTGCTAGCCCCATACAAAATGACCGTAAAAAATCACCCTTGCACTTGAACCCTAATAACTTTTCTCAGGGATAATGGCCCTCAATGCACGGTATACCAACCTGAAGATACATGTTTAAGGAAGCTTTACGCATTAATTCTACGCAAATCGATCAGCCAGTTTTTTAGAAAAATGGCAAAATGTAAGCACACCTCATGTTGTTCATTCAAAATGCCTATCGAGCTACTAGCTCCAACGGGAACCGAACCACTGCTCGGAATCAGTGTTGAACAATGTTATAAAGAATTGGGCGGGAACAAATTAATTCAAAATACTTGTATATGAAAGAGAAATGCAGTAATATATAAAATAATTGTCATTTTACAATAAAACATTATCTTTGGTAAAATAGACTGCTGCAAAAGACGACACCTATGCATTTAAGTACCTATGCATTAAGTACGTGCATTATAATAACGAAAAGGTGGCAATATTTCAACCTATATTATTCTATTTCTCCGATAATGGCCCCAAATGCACGGTAGTTTAACATATAGATCGCGAATTATCAATCATTTTGCTTTTTACATCAAGAAAATCGTCCAGCCAGTTTTAGAGAAATTCGCATTTTTCTATTTTTCTTATTATACCCTCTGTTATGCAAAAAAAACTAGCTGGCAACATTACATACTTAACATATTCATTTATCAAAATGGCGACGATATTTCGACCTTTATTATTCTATTTCTCCGATAATGGCCCCAAATGCACGGTAGTTTAACATATAGATCGCGAATTATCAATCATTTTGCTTTTTACATCAAGAAAATCGTCCAGCCAGTTTTAGAGAAATTCGCATTTTACTATTTTTCTTATTATACCCTCTGTTATGCAAAAAAAACTAGCTGGCAACATTACATACTTAACATATTCATTTATCAAAATGGCGACAATATTTCGACCTTTATTATTCTATTTCTCCGATAATGGCCCCAAATGCACGGTAGTTTAACATATAGATCGCGAATTATCAATCATTTTGCTTTTTACATCAAGAAAATCGTCCAGCCAGTTTTAGAGAAATTCGCATTTTACTATTTTTCTTATTATACCCTCTGTTATGCAAAAAAAACTAGCTGGCAACATTACATACTTAACATATTCATTTATCAAAATGGCGACAATATTTCGACCTTTATTATTCTATTTCTCCGATAATGGCCCCAAATGCACGGTAGTTTAACATATAGATCGCGAATTATCAATCATTTTGATTTTTACATCAAGAAAATCGTCCAGCCAGTTTTAGAGAAATTCGCATTTTTCTATTTTTCTTATTATACCCTCTGTTATGCAAAAAAAACTAGCTGGCAACATTACATACTTAACATATTCATTTATCAAAATGGCGACGATATTTCGACCTTTATTATTCTATTTCTCCGATAATGGCCCCAAATGCACGGTAGTTTAACATATAGATCGCGAATTATCAATCATTTTGCTTTTTACATCAAGAAAATCGTCCAGCCAGTTTTAGAGAAATTCGCATTTTTCTATTTTTCTTATTATACCCTCTGTTATGCAAAAAAAACTAGCTGGCAACATTACATACTTAACATATTCATTTATCAAAATGGCGACGATATTTCGACCTTTATTATTCTATTTCTCCGATAATGGCCCCAAATGCACGGTAGTTTAACATATAGATCGCGAATTATCAATCATTTTGCTTTTTACATCAAGAAAATCGTCCAGCCAGTTTTAGAGAAATTCGCATTTTTCTATTTTTCTTATTATACCCTCTGTTATGCAAAAAAAAACTATCTGGCAACATTACAAACTTAACATATTTATGTTAGGGGCTGCCAACTTATGAAGAATGCAAACATAGAGATGTAGAATGTTTCAATATATATAAAGTATATTAATTTAATATAAATATCATGATTACATAATATTCATCGTCATGTATACTTTTACTTATTTTCACAAGCTGGCATCTTTATATATTCCATATCATTATGTTTGCATTCTTCATAAGTTGGCAGCCCCTAACATAAATATATTAGATATGTAATGTTGCCAGATAGTTTTTTTTTGCATAACAGAGGGTATAATAAGAAAAATAGAAAAATGCGAATTTCTCTAAAACTGGCTGGACGATTTTCTTGATGTAAAAATCAAAATGATTGATAATTCGCGATCTATATGTTAAACTACCGTGCATTTGGGGCCATTATCGGAGAAATAGAATAATAAAGGTCGAAATATTGTCGCCATTTTGATAAATGAATATGTTAAGTATGTAATGTTGCCAGCTAGTTTTTTTTGCATAACAGAGGGTATAATAAGAAAAATAGAAAAATGCGAATTTCTCTAAAACTGGCTGGACGATTTTCTTGATGTAAAAAGCAAAATGATTGATAATTCGCGATCTATATGTTAAACTACCGTGCATTTGGGGCCATTATCGGAGAAATAGAATAATATAGGTTGAAATATTGCCACCTTTTTGTTATGATACGTGCATAAATACTTAAATGCATAGGTGTCGTCTTTTGCAGCAGTCTATTTTACCAAAGATAATGTTTTATTGTAAAATGACAATTATTTTATATATTACTGCATTTCTCTTTCATATACAAGTATTTTGAATTAATTTGTTCCCGCCCAATACTTTATAACATTGTTCAACACTGATTCCGAGCAGTGGTTCGGTTCCCGTTGGAGCTAGTAGCTCGATAGGCATTTTGAATGAACAACATGAGGTGTGCTTACATTTTGCCATTTTTCTAAAAAACTGGCTGCTCGATTTGCTTAGAATTAATGCGTAAAGCTTCCTTAAACATGTATCTTCAAGTTGGTATACCGTGCATTGAGGGCCATTATCCCTGAGAAAAGTTATTAGGGTTCAAGTGCAAGGGTGATTTTTTACGGTCATTTTGTATGGGGCTAGCAACGAGGTTGCTGCACTGTAGTACAAATATCTTAAAAACGTGCTGATCGGTTTTTATAATTTTTTCACGATTGGATAGGTGAAACTATAGACTTCAATCGTGTGTATGCGGTTTTCGGGGCCATTATCCCTGAATTAAGATATTTAAAGAATGGCGAAAACCTAACTTTTCAACCCCTTTGTTTACCCATATTATAAATTAAAATTCAAAAATAAATGAATGTAGATAGTAAATAATTTAATTTTTTGCAATTCTGCATTTAAATTTATTTGGTTTCGTGCTTAAAAACATAAATAAATGCATTTGAAAGTGACCGATAGTTTTCCGATAACAAGTACCAAAATTCGACGCTAAGTCACCGCCGCTAATTTGACGCACGTTAGCATATGTGCCTTGCTACTCGATAGTTTGTAAAATGTGCTTATCGATAGTCTTTCGATTGCCGAACCGGCAACAAGTAAGTGTAACTGACAACAAACTGAATAATGTACAATTTGCGTATACTGCGTCAACTGCGCCACAGTGTGATCACAAAGAGCGTTGGGACAGCACTGACACAATCACCGCCATACCGTCTGCTGGCCAGTCATCACAAGCGAAGGCCCCAACTGGGTGCAGTGCCTTCGGATCAGCTGGATCAGCTGAAGACTGACTATTTTGAACGGCACAGCGAGCTGAGCAACGACGATTGGCATCGGGTGCGAAGCACACTGACCGACAGCTACAAATACATCAATGGCAGCAACGTGGACGCCGTCGTACTGGGCATGTGCAGCAGTGCGGAGAAGCTGCCGCTGGCCAAAAGCTATCTGAGCTATCTGCAGGCGCAGGGCATTAAGCCCAATGCAGCGACATTGGGTCGTCTGCTGCGCGTTTATAACGCCGCCTACCAAGCACGCACGCTCAGCGACGAGGAGCAGGCGGAAATTGTGCACATCTGTGATACGCTGCAGGGCGCCCACGAGATTTTGGATGCCAGCAGCTGTGAGCATTTGATACACGGCCTGGTGGCAACAGAGCAGCACTGGCAGCGCGCTGTGCCACTGCTGGAGATGATGAAGGTGACCAGTGCACCCAGCGTAGCAGCCTACAGTACGCTGGCAGCCAAGACATTTTCCGCGGAACAGCCGGAGCTGGCCTGGCGCCTGCTCGAGGAGATGCTGCAGGCGCGCAAGCTGCCCAAGTGTGAGGTGTATCTGGCGCACTTGGCGCAAAGTGCACAGCAGGTGCAGACGCTAGGTGCACAGCTGGAGCGACTGCTGCGCTTTCTGGAACGTCACGACATTGTCATCAGCGATTTGGTCGCGCAGCAGCTGTTGGCGCTGTCGCAGCGGCTGCCGCAGCAAGTGCAGGCGACAACCACACGACTGGATCGCAAGGGCAAATGTGGCGCCTGCCAGCAGCACTTGCAGCATGTGGCCATCAACGATGCACAGTTCGCCGAGCTGCGCGAATCCTTTCTGGCCAAGGTGCTCATACGCAACGACGTGTTCCAAAAGTCTACGCCGCAGGAGGTGGCACGCTTCAAGCAGTATGTGGAGCAAACTGCGCCCTACGATTGCGTCATCGATGGCCTCAATGTGGCCTACTCCACGGGTAACAAGAAGCCGCCCCAGCAGCTGGCCAAACTGCTGGCCACCGTGGTGCGTTACTTCAAGGAGCGACGCAAGCGCGTGCTCGTCCTGGGTCGCCAGCACATGCGCAACTGGTCCAGGCCAGCCATGCAGTATATACAAAACAATGCCAGTGTTTTCCTCACCAACAATCTGTGAGTACGCAACCCACAGATGACCCTAACCTGATGTTTACTAATGCGCTCTACCACCCAACAGTACCCACGATGATCCGTTTCTGCTGTACGCAACGCTGCACAGCGGCCAGGATACGGACTTCTTCTCGCGGGATCTGATGCGCAGTCATGCCTTTCTGCTGGGCAGCGAACTGAAGGCCGTATTCCGGCGATGGCAGCAGGAGCATCAATACTCTCTGGTCACACAAACCCAGACGGGCCAGATAATTGTCAAGGAGCCGATTAGGTATCGTTTGAGCGCCCACAAAGTGGGCAACGTTTGGCATGTGCCCTGCTGTGAGGCGTATTCGGCAAATCCGTCGGAAAGCTTTGAGGTGCCAGAAAAGTGGCTGTGCCTGAGCATTGCCCCAAATGTAGTATAATATAAACATGTATATTTGAAGGGTAGCCCCCGAATCAGAACTGACAAATGTGTGGTAGATCGATTGAAAAATGAAAAATGTTTTTTTAGTTTGTGCACGCTTTCGCCCGGCAGTTCGGAGCTCGTTCGATCCCGATCTAATCGCAGTCGAGGCGGGAGCATTTGTGAAAGGCACCAAAATTGAATGTGGATTGACGCTTGCGGCGCTGCTCATTTCGGATCTTCTTTTTGGCGGCGCACATGAGCCGTTCCTTAATATAGTTGTCCATCTTAAAGTCCATGTCCGCTGGCGGCTTGGGCACCTCATTCGGTTCGCGTGTGGCCGCCGTATCCAACGCCTTGATGATCAGACTGAGAAGCGCATGTGCCAGACGATGGCACACATCATACTCAATGGCATCCTGGCTGGTATAATAGATGGCCGACTGCGAGGTCGGCTGCACACCAATTGCCAGCAGTATGTTACAAAATATGCCGCGTTGCATCCGGGCATAGGGATCGACCAGCTGTGGCGGTATGCGCATTGTCGTCGCCAGATGTGCAATAAATTTTGCAAACTTCTTGATCAGCACATTGAGATATTGTGAACGGCATTGGCGCTCCATCTTGGATAGCATGTTGTAGTACATCTCCTGTTTGCGCTTCAGGAAATCCTCCTTGCGTCGCTCCTTCTTCTTGGTGTTCTTCAGTACATCCTCGAGCTGCCTGCAATTTGTTTTCTGTTAGCATTATTGAAAGCGAATCCTTGCCTATGTACTTACTCTGTGGTGATGGCATTGTATTTGCCCAACATGCGCTTGATGCGCTTGGCCCGCAGCTTGGGATCGTAGACTTCCTTGAACTGCTCATAGTTGTCAATGAGTGTGTGTTTTTTGGGCTTTGAAAGGGCAACATCGTAGGCCCGAGCCTTGGGCGGCAGCGCCGGCTGATAGGCCATGCGTCGCACATACGACTGCAGCTTGGAGACATTCTCCTCCTGCCGTTTCTTGCGATTCTCCGGGCTGCAGTAGTCTGTATCCTCCTCTTCGGCCTCCTCCGTAGACGATGTCGGCAGAGCCTCATCCCAATCAGATACATTTGAGCTTGCCATAACTGCGTATTTTATTTAATATTTCGCTAAATTTGAATAGACACAAAATTTTGTTGAATAACGATACAGAAGAAAAAAAAAGTAACAAAATATTTTGTTCCGCTTTTTTTTTGTTTATAACATCGAGAGAACTGGCAATTTAATGTTACGCTATCGAACATGGAATGATTTGTGTACAAGCTGGACCCAAAGCACAACCAGTTCAAAAGTCAAAGCCAACTTTGATTGCCAACAGTTTTTTTTTTTCTGGCTTAAGCGAAATATTTATTGGCAAGTGTCGCCATCTTTTGCTCGAAATTGTAAGCTTCCTGTGGGGGATTCACAAATCGAAAATAAGACAAGCCTTCGCATATTTGATTTTGTTCGGCCGTGTAATCAATTTCTATCGCTCTCTCACACGCAACAAATCTATAATTATTCTACACATTTACATATATATTAAATTATGTATAAAATTAGCATTAGTTTCATTGTTCGCCATATTCAGTACGAATCATTTTGCACTGAACGCTCCAGGGTGAATGTATACTCCTCGGCCAGTGCATCCACCGAGAGCTGACGGGTCATCAGTGCTAAAATGCCGTCCACTTGCAACTGGGTGCCATTGAAGCGATCCTTGGTGGCCAGTTGCGGTGACAGCTCGAACGGAATGTCCTGCAGATAACTGGCTGGCGCATTTAGATTTGGCCCAGGGCCTGTTGCTGGGCGGCCACCCAGCGGCGGTGGATATGGCATTGGGCCGTAGGCTGTTTGGGGCATGGGCGGGTATATCATGCCACCGGGCGCTGTGTTGGGATCTGCGTCAGTTTTTCGCTCCACAAATATGAAATCATCGCCAACGCTTTGTTTGGGCAAATCGGCGGGGCCCTGAATGGCCTCCTCGGTGGGCGTTTCGGCCGGCTTGCGTTTGCCAAACAGCGAGAACATGTTGCACTTCGATTTGTCAGCTTTAGCCAATATTTGTACTATAATTTAATATTTACGCAGTTATGACTTCAGCAGCTGCGTCTTGTTTTTGTGTTGTCAAAAGTATGTGTATCGTTATCGATAACACAATTAGAGGTTGTGGACTATCGATATTCTCACTTAACAATGCGATGTGCATCAAAGTTATGGCAACAACGGTTAATGCCTTCCCGCCAAAACGAGTGCAGAAGCTACCCGCTTGGTTTCAAAATTCAAAATTTGTCAAAATTTGGCCTGTAAAATGGCAAGAACATTTTCCAAAAATCACAACAAATGCAAAGAAACAAAGAGTGTTTTCCTTTTTCTGAATTGCGCAAAAAAAAAATCATGCAATAAGTTTTATTGTAATTTATGTTGGATTCGACGGCGACAGCAAATATTGATGATTAGCGGTTAAATCCATATTGCGCATTAGCATAGGGGTCACAGTGCGCCCGCCCGCCTTTATCGGCACGCGCGCAATTTTGTGCGATATATATCGATATGTCGTGAATAACCCAGCAAGCAATTAAATGCAACGCTGTGATTGGTTTCGGTTTCAACTCTTCCAAGCTAACAAATTTTTGTTAACGAAAAAAAGTTAAAAAGATGTCAAAAGCTGACCAGGACCCAATTGGTTCGCTGAGCATAATGGAGGTGCGTATACATCTGACAAATGTTTTGCCCACAGCCGGACGACACACAGCGATTGCCGCCAAATCGGATACAGATTGCACTGATTACAGAGATACAGACAATCTGATTGTTCCCTGTCTCTCGTTTTGCAGCAAATCAAGATACTGATCAAGCCACCGCCAAACGAGGAGGAGAAGCTGGTACAGCGCACCACCAACACGAAGCACCCGTACTATAGGCGTCCTGGACGCGGCCATAACCACGATCTATGTGATGCCTGCGAGGAGGGCGGGAATTTGCTATGCTGCGACCGTTGCCCCTCCAGCTTTCACCTACAATGCCAGTGGGTATTCCCAACCTATAGTGCGCCCAATGTACGTTACAGCTTCATTTTTTTTCTGCTTTGGTGCATCTGTAGTGATCCGCCGCTCAGCGAGGAGGATATACCCAGTGGTCAGTGGTTATGCCATAGTTGTCGCATGGCCAAGGTGTCGCAGCCAGCGTGTTCCTCCAAGGCCAGTTCCGTGGAGCGTGTACCCTCGGCGGGCAGTGGTTCGCGCGCCAATACACCATCCTCCGGTGAACTGGAGTCGATACCGCTCAAGATTCGCAACCTGCGCAAGCGGAGCAATAGTGAACGGAATAGCACCGAGAAGTTGCTGGCCAAGATGCCGTTGGCCATACAGCGCGCTCTCGATCCGAACAGAAAGCCCACACCGCTGGACGATGTAATACGTGCCGCCAGCATGCTAAATCCGCAGCAGTTCTCGCTGCCAGCCGAACTGGAGCTGCACACCCAATTCCCGGGAAATGGTAAGGTGCAACCGGTGCAGCCGCACACGGGCACCGGCAACGGGCATCGGAAGCCCAACAGTCAGCGACGCAACTCCAAGCCGTTCGAGCTAGACGCACAGGGTCTGGTGCCACTGCCGGCCAAGACGTGCTTCTATTGCACGCGGAGTTGCAAGCGGGCGCCGCTCATCTCGTGCGACTATTGTCCGCTGTATTATCATCAGGATTGCCTAGATCCGCCGCTCACCGCACTGCCCGCTGGCTTGTGGATGTGCCCCAATCATGTAGAGAATTTTATAGTAAGTTCATTCGATTGTATTTACCGTCCGTGTGACGCCACTTTCAATTACTTTCGGTTCGCTTTGCTTCCAGGATGCCAATATGACCAACAGCATTTCGGCCACGGAGCGTGTACGTTTGTGGAATCGGTTCCATCAGCCGCTCGATCATGAAAACGTCAAGATGGAGTTCTTTCGGCGCGTCAATACGCGGCATCCGCCGTTCCGGATGAAGTTGAGCATGCGCGCCCGCGCCCACATCGAGGTGCCGGCTATTGTGCGCTACCATTACGAGCATCCGCCGGCGCTGCTGCCCTCCATGCGGCAAACGTTGCGCTACGATCGAGTGAAGCGGCGCAAACAGCTGCCCACCGCCGTGGAGGATATATCCAGGGAGAGCGTAACCGAATCGCTGCTCAAGGATCTGGAGGCGTTGCGCTGTGCTCGTGCCAAGTTCCGGGAGATACAGAAAGAGCTAGGCAACGCCCAACTCGATGGCAGCATCAGCGACAGCGACACGGAGAGCGGCGCCGAACAGCAGCGGGGCAGCAACGGTGTGGCTGTCACGCCCAGCCTAAGCTCGAAGCCGGAGGCAGCTGAAACGGCGGAGAGTCAAAATGTGAACAGTGAGCATAAGGAGTGTAACAAGCCAACGGCAACCGATCAGTCCAAGCCGAACAACTGTCATGTGCAACAGGATCGGGGCAGCCTGGAGATTAGCTACGAAGAGGACGAGGAGGAGTGCAAATCATCGAGTGTCATCATCGATGCGGATCTATGCCATCTGGATGTGGACATAATCAAGAAACTGGCGCATCAGCGCCTGCAGCAGCTAGTCCACGAGCATCCCGAGATTGTTACCCAGTACAAGAATCGCACGGCAGCGCGACGCCTGCGACAGCTATCCGTGGCCGGCGCACATCCGGAGGGCCAAACGGCGCTGCAGGGTGATCTGGCGCCGGAAGATATGCGTCGCTTTTCGCTGCTCTTCACCAGCGAAACGTCCTCAATACTCGCCCAGAAGAATGGCAACGGCGCCGACGAGGATCCGATGATGGCCCTGCATCCGGCGCTGGCAACAGCCGCCGCCATTGCGGCAGCCGATACGGCCGCCGAGAGCTATGTGCCGCGCCAGCGCAGCGACACCGAGAAGGCATACGAGCTGGCCTCGCGGCTGGAGCTGAAGCTGTTGCAGTGCAAGGTGCGGGCGCGGGCGGTGCTGACACCGCTCGGCGATATGCTCGAGGATAGCCGCTGGTTCAGCACACTGGGCCTGGACCAATCAATATTTATGCGCTATCGCACACTGTACATCGGCTATGGCGGCCACTTTACGCCCTCAACAACACTGGCGCACACGGAAACGGTCGATCTGTCCGCCATCGGTTATTGTTCGCGGATCTCGCCACAGCATGCGATTATATTCTACGACGAGTTCACCAAATCGTACGAGCTGATCAATTACTCGGAGTTTGGCACCGAGGTCAATGGCCAGCTATACACATGCGATCTCACCGAGTACGCGCCCACACATGCCGGCAAACGGATGCGGCCCGATGATGCCGAACTGAAGCGACGCGTCGACGATCTGCTCGACAAGCGGCGGCACATACAGCGCCAGTACGAGCCGAAGCGTGAGGCGCACGCCAGGTGAGCCAACCCCTTCTAGGTCAAACATGTCAATTCAAACTATTTACAGACTTTCCATTTGCCTTACTCTGCTTCATTTTGCAGACATCGATAGCGCAGCTATTATGCAATTATGTTTTGATTTCTTCCAATTATCGATAGCCGAAATGCACATGACGACAAGTGTCATTAGAGCATAAACAAACTACAGTAAGGCGTTGCCGCACTCAGCCATTTTCTAGCTAAGCTTAGCTTGTTTTAGACTTAGCTTTTTCTTGGCTGCCCCATGAAAAGCCGTTTATTGCCAATCTGCCAAATCGGCTACTTACTAGCTAAGCTTAGCTTGTTTTAGACTTAGCTTTTTCTTGGCTGCCCCATGAAAAGCCGTTTATTGCCAATCTGCCAAATCAGCTACTTTCTAGCTAAGCTTGGCTTTATTCAGACTTGGATGACTTGCCAAATCAGCTACTTTCTGGCTAGACTTAGCTTGTTTTAGACTTAGCTTTTTCTTGGCTGCCCCATGAAAAGCCGTTTATTGCTAATCAGCGTTAATTTAGTTCTTTTTAGCGGCTTGCTTTCTGACGCGGCAGCTGGTAACACTTTTTCTTTTAAAATTCTTTAACGTTATCGATAGCACAGGGTGTTGTCTTTGGGAAGTGTCATTATCGCATAAACAGCAAATATAAACAAAAGGTTTATATATATTTTTTTTTGCTTATTTGTTTTAAAGCAGACTGGCGCCATTTGTGAAACCCGCCTGTCGCTGCCAAAGCGCCTCGCCCGTGCGCATGGTGCCCGGCGCCTGGGAAGGCTCCGCTGTGCTGGCCCATGGCAGCCTGTTGCGTTTCGGCTGCCTCTCGTTTGTCTTCTCGGTGCCATCGACGGACATGATGAACGCGCGGCTGGCTAGTGCCAAGTGAGAGGATCACACCATTCAATATACTCCAAGCAGCGCAGCTAGCCACCATGCAAACCAATCTCAGTGATCGGCGATCACAACACACAGCCAGCAGCCCAAAATGC
This sequence comes from Drosophila novamexicana, assembly GCF_003285875.2. Classification (NCBI taxonomy): domain Eukaryota; kingdom Metazoa; phylum Arthropoda; class Insecta; order Diptera; family Drosophilidae; genus Drosophila; species Drosophila novamexicana. The sequence continues at coordinate 284,816 of NW_020824887.1, forward strand.
CGGGAATATATTCCATCCCTTCCCCCTTAAAGCATAATACAATATACAATATACCATATACAATATACAATATAGAGTTAAACATAAGTCGGGCAAGCCCGAGTCCAATTAAATACCGTACGAATTAGACGAAGAAAGGGAGCCACAGCGAGAGAGATAGTACGTGAGTGAGTGAGAGAGTGCGAGTGCGAGAGAGCGAGAGAGAGAGAGAAGTATGGGAAAAGCATCAAGCTCTACCTTTCGGTAGCTATAAATTAATATAGATTGCGTTATAGAACATTTTTTTTATTACATGTTTTTATTACTAGAGTATACTCAAAATCGTCGAGGTTCTTTTCTCATTCATTCATTCATCCATCCATCCATCAGCTTTATCATCAAATTCCTCTTCCTCTTCTTCTGTAGTTGTATAAAGGAGCATAACAAAAATAAATAAAATAAAGAGTTGTAAGGAAATGGATTTCATTATTGAGTTCATATTTTATCTAAAAAAAAAAAACTGGGTTTAAAAACTAAACATAAAATTTGAGTATCGAGTTAAATTTAGCTCGCATTTTGTGCAAAACAAAATAATTATAATAAAAATAATAATAATAAATTAAATAACATTTAAGCGCAAAATATGTTTACACACAAATTGTAAATGAGAATTGAAATTTATACAAAATATGAAAGAAAAAACAAAAAATGAAAATATCCTTGAATATATCTATCAAATTGTACGAAGTATACATGTGTATGCAGTTTATATATATCTATATATACGGATGGCGCTTGACAAATTAAGTGGGAGGCGGCGGCAGAGATTAAGCATTGCTTTACATCTAGATGGTAAGGCATAAGAGGAGGAGCACATAAAGTAATTATATATATATATATATATATATACACAAACGGCATCGGGGCTGGCATGGGACAGTGGACAGACAGTCTATCCCAGCCCGGAATACGTTAAAGTACATAAGTACGTACGGCTAGACACACTAAAAAGTAACTATTGATTATATGTATATATATATGGGGGCTGCTTTAGATGATATCGCATTAGGAATTTGTGACTACTCCATCGTCCAGCTGCTCGTGCTCGTGCTCCTGCTCCGGCTGTTGCTCTGCGGCTGCTGACTTGGCCGCAGTGCGGCTGGCCCGTGAACGTTCCCATTCCAGTTTGTGCTTGCGCTTGGTGTGATGATACATATTCGACTTGGACCGAAACTCCGTGGGACAAAAGGCGCAGGTGTGCAGCTTGACGCCAGTGTGTGTGGCAAAGTGTTCCTGCAGTAGGTAATGCAAATGTTAAGTATATAAATACAGACCGAGTTGAAAAGATGACTCAATTCTCGCCGGGACGCTGTTGCTTACCTCCAGATAGCGCTTCATTTTGAATGACTTGCCGCAGACGTCGCAGGCGTACTTGGCTTTGCTCAGGCAGCGATGATTCTGTCCAGGCAGCTCGCCGCAGTTGGCACAGATGGGCAGTGCCAGGCTGGGACTGGACGAGGATGTGCTCGCGGTCGCGGTAGCAGTCGTGCTCGTGGCCGTATTGTGCTTGTTGTGCAGGTGATTTTTGAGCGCGCGCTGATTGCGCAGCTGCTGGCCACAAATGCTACACGTATAGGGCTCAGCAGCCGGAACGTTAGCGGGCGCGGTAGCAGGCGCCACAGCCGGTGTGCTGCAAGCGGAACATAAGAAAGCAATTAACGATTGTGCTAAGACTTGGCCAGAGGCTACGCACCTGCTTTGACTGGCTAGGGCCACAGCAGCAGCGGCAGCTGCTGCCGCCGCCGAGCTGGTGCTAGTGCTGACCGCGGCCATGGCTGTCAGCAGCTGCTCCTGATGCTGCTGCATGATTGTGGCACAGAAGCGCTGCTGCTGCTGCTGCGTGGCAGCTGCCACAACAGCGGCCACGGCATTGTAGTTGGCCAGCAGAAGCTCGTTTTCCTTGCACGTCTGTAGCTCGCTCTTGAAGCGCTTCTCGTGAACATCGGCGAGTTCCTCGTTGCTGCTGTCTTCGCTGGCGCTGGCGCTGCGCGCCGTATGCTGCACCTTTTTGGGCGAATGCGTCTTGCGGCGGCTGGAGCGTGTCACCCGTTTGGCGGGCGTTGGACATGTTTTGGACACCGTTAAATTGATGGCCTCCATGGGCTCACACTTGATGCTCACAATGTTGGGCGACGATGGCAGCACGTTGGGCGCAGGCAAAGCCGGCGCTGCGGGCGCTGCAGCTGGAACTGGAGATGCTGCCGCCGCCGCCGCCGCCGCGGCTGCTGCATTTATCTTTAGTGTCGGCTGTGGTGTGCTGGACTTCGGCACGCTGGGCGGTACATGCATTAATGCATCCACGGGCTTGTCACTGTTATCACCATTGATGGTTCTTTGGATTTGCACATTGTTGTTGCTGTTGATCTTGGCCGATTCGCGTTCGGCGCGCGCTTTTTGCCACTGTGTCGTGTGCTTGGTCTTCACGTGTGTGTACATGTTGGAGCGACAGCGAAAGGCCATGTTGCAGTAGGCGCACGCAATGGGCCGGTCGCCGGTGTGCGTGGCCACATGCTCCTCGAGATAGCGGCGCATTTTGAATGATTTCTCGCAAAACATGCAGGGAAACTTGTGCGCCGCCGCTGCCTTGGGATCGACCTTAAGGTATGATTCGTGAAATTCGGTTTCGTCTTTAACCAGAGCATCGTAAACTGTTGGAGTATCATCACCGACCGCCTCCTTGTCAAGGTCCGGGTCCGGGTCAGGGTCAGGGTACTGCTCATAATCGATGATGGCCGTCGCATCGTCCTCCTCCGACCAGTTGACATCGCAGTCAATTTCTAAGAACTGGCTGCAGAGCGTTGTCTGCTTGTGCTCCACCAGCTTCCAGAAGTTGTGGAAACTCTCCAGTTGCGCACAACAATCCGTGCAAATGGACGTCGAAATGGCATCGTCGCGCGACAGCTATGCGCATGTGGGTGAAATAACGGTTAAAACAGAACACATTCGGGGCTGGCGACCTGGCCACCTGCCCACGCACTCGGGGCACAGCGTGAACTTACACAGAGATATAAATGCGTCGATATCAATTGAACCAAATAGTTTTCCGGTATTGGCTTGGTGTCGCTGTTGCTCTCGTTGTCGGCGCCAGTGAACAGCAGCACGGCATTCTGCTCGTCCAATGTGTTCAAGCACAAGCGACAAATCATTGCGTTAACCAACTAAACGAACTCACGCAACATTAGCACTATTTTGACATTTATTTTATTTATTTCCAAAGTTGCGGATGGATCTAGAGCTGGCAATACAATCGATGGCACTGCTGGCCAAAAATATCGATTGCATCCAATTACCACACTCCGGCTATCGATAACACGATAACAAGCACACGCAATGTGACAATATAAAAGAATACTAAATATAATACCAGAAAATATACCAAACCAAAATGCAATTGTTTCGAAATTTTATTTTGACAACCTACTATAATCAATTTCAATAATTTAAAATCTTGATACACACAGAATTCTATTCAGAATTCGTGCTGTATTGGAAAGGCAATGGTCGTCAGCTCGCCGCTAGCTGCTAGCACTTCGTAATGATAGCTATCTTTGACCGTTACCATGGCGTTGGCCTTGAAGGGCACGTTAATGCAATTGAATCGGAAATTTGAAAACCTTGGCAGCCCGGATACCATATCATAGCCCTCGGTCAGCTTGTTAGTCCAAACGGAAACCGTTTCGAAAGCGAGACCCTCCCGATTGCACAGCTTGACAGCTTCGTTCAGAGACCGAAAGGTATTTAGCGTTATAATCGCCGTGGGCTTATCGCCAAAATAGACTTGGGGGAAGTCCAGGACAATAATGGGCGATCTGGGCTTCATTCTGCCATATAACTTTTGCTTGTCGGCCGGGTCGAATTCCTCTATATAAACAGTCTTACAATTCATTCGCTCAATCAGCTTAAGGGAGTTCAGAAAGTTTGGATGCCCAGGTATTCGCTCGTCCATTAGCTCCATGCGGGCACGTATTTTCCGTATTATGGTCTGACGCAACGGCTCCTGCACCAGTATGCTGGCAACGAGGCCTGTGCCAATTGGATGCTTAAGATCCTTTACGGCTGCTTCGACCACCTGGCTAACATTGCCCGTTGCGAACAGAACTATTATTTGGGGGGAAACCCACCTTCTGTGGGTGCCATCCTCGGGATATAGATAGACGTGTCGCTTCAGCAGATGTGTATGGATATTCTCGACACCTTCTGTGATATTCGGCAAACCCTTAAAGCGCGGCAGAATGTCACCATCCGCATCTTTTTCGGAATCAGTTTGTCCATCATCGTGATTGTCCATTGGGAAACTTCAATTTTAGCTAATTTGTACACCCTAAAACTGAAACAAACTAGATATAAATTCGGCTGAGAAATGAGAGTAAACGAAAATGTAACGAAAGTAAACAGTTTTAAATTTCCATCGGCTCAAAAGAAAGTTGCGGCCAGCTTCCGCTTCCTGGTCAACATGTACATATACATAATCTCATGATTAAAATACTTTCACTGGTCAAAAGTTGCCATTCACCGGAAAACGCACATTCACACCGACAGCGGTACACGCACACAGACATGCCAGCCAGACAGATGGGTGGTGAGTTTTTTTTGTTGCCCTTCGCGGCATAGGCCATACTCAACACGCGCACGCATTTGGCAACGCCTTCAGAATTTATGCACATATCTTATATCTCTCAGGCTATTTAGAAATCAAGCTACATATGTTTATGATGCCTGCGTGGCACGCTTTTGCCTTACACTAACTTTTCAATCAATTAATATTAGACACTTCGGATGGTCAGGGTATGCCAGCTTCAGCGCGATTAAGTCGGCTTGTTTTCTTTTTGTTTTGGCATTCAATAGGTCGCTGGCTGTTTCCTCCATTTTGGTGGGGACGGAAAATAGCACGCTCTGTATGTGTGCGTGAATGTCTGTGCGTGTGTGTGTGTGTGCATGCTCGTGTGTATAAATAGCCGAGCGACCTGCAGGATTCGCTAACATTGCGTGTGCTTCGCTTCACAGAGACGCCCAAAGTTCGCTGGGCAGTCGCTCGCCAGGGCGCCTATAAATAGGCAACGCTTTAGTTGGGGCCACAAGCATGCGAGCACAATAGCACGGCAGCATGGAGATGTCGGGCTATCAGGAGGATATCAGCGCCTTGGAAAAATCGGTAAGAATAAGAAGAGAAATATGCTGGAACAAAAAGAGCTCATCGTTTGACCTCTTGTGCCCCAGGTGGCCAATGCTGGCAGCCAGCTGTATACGATGGCCCACAAGCTGCACGCTGTGGAGCGCAGCTTGGATCAGACGGCAATGGAGCAAATGGACGAAATGGAGGTAATGGAGCTGCTCGAGTCCATGACCGAGGTGAAGAACGAATATCAGAATCTGCGCAAGGACATACAGGAGGTGCAGCAATTGCAGCGTGACGTCAGCACCTCGATACGCTATCAGATGACCAACATGCAGCAGACATTTCAAATGCTAAAAAAACGCATTGCCACATCCCAGCAGCAGCGCCGCCAACGGGAACAGCGACAGAGCACCAGCGTGGCAGCCAATCAGCATTGAGCATAGTGTAGTGTAGTGTAGTGTAGCGTAACGTAGTGTTGTGTAGCGTGTAGTGTAGTGCGTAAGTGCGTTGCGTGACGGAAGGGTGGGGGTGGGGGTGGAGATGGGGGTGGGCTCGCCTAATTGACCTAGGCAGGCTGTTTATGAATTAAATATGATTTTTATTGATTTTGCATGAGTTAGTTGAACTGAATTCGCGATTGTCCGCTCGAAGAAAAGAAAAAAGCATAAACCCTATATGCACATGCACAAACACACATATACATATAGCCAAATATATGTAGATAAGAGAAATGTTCGTGAGTGGGTAACCTGTTGCCATATAAACCTATAAGCCTGCACATACATATACGTACGTACATGGAAGAAGTCATGTCAAATTGTGGATATACCTGGAAATCGGCACACAAACAAACCAAACTTTTTTACCGTCATATGTCTAAGCAATCAGAAACACGTACGTGTACTACAACAATATCAAGAAGCAACAACAAACGCTTTTTTATACACAATACAAATCCAAGAACAAAGTACTTATGCTCGTAACTCGTAAGTTTAACTAGTTGAGGAAACACAGACATACACACATATATACTATATACACATACGTTGTAAGCGATTCTCTCGAAAACTCTAAATACTTTACGATGCAAATCCAAAATGTCTGATACCATTTGAAAAGAATGCACTTTTTCAAACAACAACAAATTTGCCTTAACATAACCATATTTTACTCATTTTTGATATATACACATTTTAATATTAAACTTAAGCTTATCATTTCTATTACAATGATAGGCATTAACGCAATCTTTTTTGTTTTCGTATTTTTTTTCGAGTTATTTGTTGTTACTAAATTGTATAAGCAATCAGAATAAAAAGCACATAAAACAATAAATACGATTGGAATGTTATTTGAATGCGCGCCAATATCTGTTTTGAAGACGATGTGGCCTTAATCGATATACGCAACGTGCATCGCTAGCAGTTTAAAAGATAGTATATCGATAGTTGCAGCAGCAATTGTTTTGTGATTGTGTGTCGCGGTGGGTTCGCACTCTAATTTTAATATATGTGTTTATTTACGTGTTGCGCTTATAATTCAATTAATGGTATAGTAAATATTGTGTTGCTGCAACCAATTGAAAGCCGTTGCGGGTCAGCGTAGTGCGTAATTGGGATCGTGCGTGGTCGTGCCACAGGTCCCACAGGTAAGTTATAAGCGGCTCTTGACGTGCACGTCATCAAGCCCACACGGCCGTCGGCAGTGCAAAAGAAAGCAGGAACAGTGCTGAATTACGCATCGGCGGGCGTCGTCTAGTGTGCTAAGTGCCCGTTTTAATTGCAATCGGTTTTGCATATCGGCATTTGAGAAAAGTGACCACATTCCAATTATCGACTAGTGCAACAAGTGTCTTGCGATCTCGCTTCCACTCACAGTCTCACAACCTATTGTGAACGCTGCGCGGCGCGCGCGCCTGCGCCTACGCTTTTTGTTGTTGTTGTTGTTGTTCTTGTTGTTGCTGTTTACGTTGCTTACGTGTCGTGTCGCGAAATGTACGCTTGCGCTTACGTATTCGTGCTCGCATTTACGTGCCTCGCCGCTGCCAGCCCACGTCCCAGCACAACTCCACCCGCCCTCGAGCAGGTCCAGGTGGTGGAGGAGGGCGCTAGCTTTTTAGATAATGCGCATTATCTGAACAATGAGGAAATTGGCGAACTATTCGCCAGTCTCAGCCGAGACTATCCGACGCTGGCCCAAACCTATAGCATCGGCCGCACCATACAGGGCCGTGAGATGCACGCCCTGGCATTGAATGCGCCGGCAACCGATGGCGACGGCGACGATCTGCTGCGTCCCATGGTCAAATTGGTGGCCAACATCCAGGGCGACGAGGCGCTGGGCCGACAAATAGTGCTCTACCTGGCCGAATACCTGGCCAGCCGCTATGAGCTGGATGGCCAGGTGCAGCGTCTGCTCAACACCACCGAGATACACTTTTTGCCCAGCTGCAATCCGGATGGCTTTGCCGCCGCCAAGGTGAGTCAGCCATAATATTAACTCGAATCGAATCCAAATGCCAACGTGATTGTTCTGTGTAAGAGTGCTCTGGTCGGGAGTGCACGACTAGCTAATACCCTGCCCTGTAGCTGAGCTTCTTTCCCTCGTCCCTGACTCAGATGCTTTTCTCTTTCTCCAGGAATCTCTTGTATTGGCTCTCTAAATACTCTGTTCCTCTCGCGAGAGCAGGAAATGTTTTGTTTTGTTTTGTTCTTTTAATGAACAGCTGCAGATTGAGTGTGTGACCCCAAGCAAAAGTGAATGTATCCGAGGCGTCTGAGTCATCAGATGTCTCGAGCTTGTTCCTCAATAATAATAAGTATTGTATTGTATTGTATTTGTATTTGTTTCCCCTTTTTTCTTGGGGGAAACTCTGCGCCCTTTCACAACTGAATCAAAACTGAAGAGCGTGGCAAACGAATCCAACTAATCGGCTACGTGGAGCGGAGCGGAAACCGCTTTGAAAGATCATTCGGCCTAGTTTTTTGTTGTTGTGTTGAACTTGTTTGAGGTCAACTCAGCACGATCAACTAATTAGCATCTGCAGATCGCCATTGAGCTAAGTGCTTGTGTATATATACATATATATATATATCTATAGATCTATATTCATAGATCGAGTGATCGCCAAGTGAGGGGTAACTATTTTCTTTTCACTATTTGTCGTGAAGTGTTCATTAAGCCTCTGCCGAGCACTTGTAGTAATAACATTAGCTACCTACAAGTCAAGCGAGGAGTGTAACAGTTGCGTTAACATATAATTATGATAACAGTTAACTGTTAACTAACATAATGTTAACTAACTTAACTGTTTACAGTGCAAGCTATTCAAAATGTATTCTTATATCTGGGATAATTATTAAAAAAAAACGCGTATGGAATATTGGAATCGATATTTATCGATTTGTTATCGATCACTCTGAGCAAACTTGAGGCAAATCGATCTGAAAGCGAAATTTGCTCTAGATTAGATAGTTATCGAAAACACAGAAGAGTTATCGATAACTGGCAATAAGACAGAGCCACATTGATACTTATATCGACCCCGAACCGGACATTTACCTCTACAACATGACAAGAAATATAATCGTATCTATGGAGTTATGAGTGAAAAGTGAAAGATGATCCGAGTCATGTTCAATTACACAGCTCGTATTTCTATAACACGTATAAACATTTAACTAAAGACATTTAATCCTTCCGCAATTCACTTTTATGAACACTTACACTTTATCTAGCGCTATTAACACTGGTCCAACACTGCACTACAAAGTTCAAGTTAAATTTAGTTGTCCTTATGCAAATATTAGCTTTTCTCTGGCTCTCTGCCATCCATTGCCAGCTGTCACCTTCGGCTCATTTGTGTGCTCATGCATATACATATCTTCCATCTAATGCCGGCGCCCCGTTCACCTGCTCCGAACAGCCCCCGCCTTTTTCCATTCAAGTGTTTGTCGTTTGCCGGTCTGGTCTTATCGCAAATACGTTATTTGTGTGTTTCTGTTCGGTTTTTTTTCTCCCTCCCTTTTGGAGGGGTACTTGGATTTTATGTTGAAAAATGTCAGCACTTATCGAAAGTTAGAACTGGAAATTGAAATTATTATTTGTATATATTTATCGATAAAAAGCATTTTTCTACAAAAGTTCCATTTAATATTTTATGCTTCATCCACACTTGTTATGCTATTATGTTAAAATATTTTTATAAGTTTACTTTTTCATGCCCAAAAAGAGCATTCCATCTTCGGCTTTTTCCCTTGTAGCACTTATTGTAGTAATTGTCGTAAAGTCGCTTATCGCTCGCTTAACGGGCCGCTATTAATGGGGCCATTAACGCTTTGCGTTGGCTTTCAAATCTTATCGCTGTATCGATAACATAACTGTTCTCAGCTTAACGGGATTTACGACGTCAGGTTTTAGCTACATTCTGACCAGGGCTGCAAAGTTAAAGAATAAAATGTAGTGTGGTTCGGTTCATGGTTTGAACCAGCTGACTGCATGGTTTTGAACATTTTAATGAAACTATTTAATGCTCCATCTATCTAAACCTAACGCAGAACCAGGCTGAAAGCTTCTTATATTGAACCAAAGAATATATATATATGGTTCATGGTTCGGTTCAGGTTGGATTCGTGGTAAAGACTTGTTTATAATTCCGGGCTCGAGTCGTTGCGTTTCAACTTTGATGCTGACACTTGCCACAGGAGGAGTTGCGATGCAGTTGGATTCTTGAATTAATCACGCAATCCGTTCGCCTCCGACTCCGCCTTCGCTGACCTTTCGATGTCCGCCCGATTAGATTGGCCTGTCACAAATTGGCCATAACAGCTGCCGCTGACAGCCGGCTCTAAAAATAAAGGGCCAGCATATTGGGCTGGTGTCAATCTTGGACCAGTTGACGTCATCTGTTGCAACTGCCACAAGAAACTGGTTCAGCAGTCGCGGCCAGAAACTACGTCAATGCAACCGGTTTCTGGGCAATGTTATTGTTGCCTCACTTCTTCTTGTTGTTGTTCTTGTGAATATATAGTCTGCACTCGGCAGCTGAGTCTCCAAATGCCCTGCACGAGCAGGATTACAGCTCGAGCTGAAGAGCTTACTCTGCGGTTCCCTGCACGCGCCACGCAAATGTGGCATAAGCTGCTCGACTTATCGCCGGGAATAGACAAGCGGAAGCCTTTACACTATGTGAACTGTTGTCAACGTAGAGTATAGCTTGATCTAAAGATTGTTCCGGAGAACTAATATACGTCTATCTAGTAATAGTTCTGGGCGCATACATTAATCTAAATGTCGTGCAGCTAATTTGCAGGCAGAGCTCTTGAACTCTTCAAAAGAAATAAAAAAAAAAATTAAAACTAGAGTATTTTCCGGTGAAACAGCTCGTTTTGACATCATTTTAAATGACTTTTTTTCCAAGCCGCGAGAGTACATAATATTTACAATTTACCGTTAAGCGCATTGACAGCCATTTTCCGCTGTAAAAGCGGTTTTTCTTTGGCCAAATCTCAATTGGTTTTGTTAGATTTGTTGTTGTCATTTAAGCCACATTTTTATGTAGGTCATGAGTTTGAAGTCTTCTGGCACAATGTAGCACAAATTTGGCCAGCTTCAACTTTGATATTTGCAGCAAATCGAGAGGCTTGCATTAAAAAAAAAAAAGAGGTTGCACCCAAAATGGCATACGAATATGCAAAAGTGATTTTTTTTTTCTTGCCCAGAACTGGCGAAGAGATTGTCGAAGAGCTGCGGAACAGGTAACAGCTTGTAATACAGATCTTGCTATACGGCGACCTTTTCATATTATGTGCCATGCTGATAATGATTAACGTTGAGTGCTTGCGACGCGTCGGCCGGCGACAGCAGCAGCAGCAGCAGAAGTAGCGGCAGCGGCAGCGGTCTGATAAGAACCCAATAGCAAATAGCCGCCTACACTCTCTTTGCATTGTGTGTATTGCCCACGCAAAATGCCGTTGTGACGTCACTGGACAAAGTTATCGATTTTGTTGTTTGTTTGAGGTTGGCGAAAATAATAATATCCTTTCAATTGCCGACACATGGGTCGCGTGCGTTGGCGTGCCTGACGCTGGGCGAAACTGGCGTTGGCAGCGCTGCTGGCGTCGGCAGCGCTCGCTCGCTCTCGCGAACTCTTACTCTCTCTCTCGGTTATCGTCGCCGCCACTCTCCTTGACTGACTTGCGCAGGCGCCTGACTTGCATCTGGCAACGCCGCCTACACACCGCATAGTCCGAAGAGCTGTGCCAAAATCACAGAAAACAATACAAAAAAAAAAAAAAAAAACAATGTGTAATGAAGAAACCAAACGAAGTACATACATACATAACATAAAAATTAAACACAATAAAAAACTGAAAACTATTAATTTGTGCTTAAACGCAACGTTGTCGCCGCAATGCGGCAATAACAATACAAAAACAAAAACAACAGAAACAGCAGCAGCAGCGGCGGCGGCGGCAATAATTACAAAAACAACAACAAAAAAACTCGTGACTGACAAGCGCAAAGCTTCGGCGCGCTCTCTGCCGTGTAATTTCCCTACAATTATCGCACGTCGTCGCTCTCAGCAGCAGCAGCAGCAGCAGCAGCAGCGTCGTCAGCGTCGACAGCGACGTCGACAGCGGCAGTTGGACCGCGGGCGGGCAGCACGGGCTTAAGGCCAATCAACGCAGCAAATTTTCAAACAGTACATTTTTCGAAGCTGAGTCGAACCGATTGGAGCTGCTGCACAATAACAACACAGCCACAATAACTGTGACCCATACGAACGCCGAGGCACGCGGGCTTCGACCTGTATCTAAGCGGCCCGCTCGCTCAATTTGCACGCCAGTGATAACTAGCAGTCGGCAGCAGCAGCAGCAGTAGCAGCAAAAGAACAGTTAGTTAACAGTTAACAGTTACCAGTTGGACATTTAGCCATGATGCAGTGGATTTTCGCTCTGGCACTGTTACCGTTAATCGCCCAGGGCTACATTATCAAAGAGGATGAGAGCTTTCTGCAGCTGCCGCATTACACCAGCCAGGAGCAGCTGGAAGATCTGTTTGCCCGTCTCGCTAAGGCCTATCCGGAACAGGCGCGCGTTCACAGTATCGGCCGATCGCTGGAGGGACGCAATCTGTTGGCATTGCAAATCTCGCGCAACGCACGCCAACGACCGCTGCTGACGCCGCCCGTCAAATACATTGCCAATATGCACGGCGATGAGACGGTCGGACGGCAGCTGCTCGTCTATTTGGCCCAATATCTGTTGGGCAATTTCGAGCGTAGCCTGGAGATTGGCCAGCTGGTGAATACCACCGACATATTTCTGATGCCCACCATGAATCCCGATGGCTATGCCCTGTCCCAGGTACGTGCGCTGTCGCTGTCGTCACCTGTTTCCAGCAGAAAACCAAACAACAAAAACCAAAAACCAAAAACAAAACAAAACAATACAAAAAAAGAAGACAATGAAGCAGATTAAATAATCGCATCGTGGAAAAATCGATAAGTGTGAAATTTCAGACAGCGTCGCCCGGTGCCTGCCGCCCGCCCGTGCCGCAGCTGCGTCTGCCGCATTTGTAGAATTTTTCCTGATGCCAGCGCTGACGTCGCGGCGTTACGGCTTCACGGCGCGTCGCTGCTGTTGCGCACTTGCGATTTGATTGCGTTAGGGCACAATTCTCACTCTCTCTCTCTCTCTCTCTCTGTCTCTCTATCTGTCTGTCTGTCGCACGCCCCATTGTTGTTGACATATTGCGAAAGCTTGTTGCTGTTGTCTTTGAGTCGTACTCTTGTTTTGTTTGTAATTAACCGTTGGGCGGTTCGGCTCTAGTAAGCACACCACTACACATGCAAGCATATGTTCATGTACACACACACACACAGCCATATTGCGATAATTATGGCTATCGATATTCATTCTGTAATGTTTGGCATCGTAAGCACCTTACACCCATATACATATGTATGCATATAGAAACAAGTAATAATATCGATATTAATTTAATGCAATTTTGCATTCAACCCCTCTGCTCGCACACACACACACACAAACATACACAGGCTTGCATGCTGCTATCAATATTAATTTCGCCATAAATATCCCTTCCACTCAATTTGCATGGCGCTGTGCGGGTTAATTTCGCCAGCTTATGCTGGTGTACCTACCCGAAAATGTACTCCAAAGCTTTCGCTTGGCAATTTTGCCGTTATTTTTGGCAATTGCCCAACGCGCACACAACTCAACTGTGAATAGAATAGGAATTTCCCCGGCTACAGGGATTTTTTTTTTTTGCATTGTTGTTGTTGGAAAGACAGATGATACCCAATATGAGTGAGCCACTTTGTGTGATCGGCCATTGTGACTAACCTACATACGCAATACTATATACACATGCATACGTTAATATGCGTATGTATGTATGTGTGCGCGTGTATTCTGAACGTGCACGTTATTTGTTTGTTTATTAATGCAATCGAGTCGCGCCAATTGACTCTCCCCGTCTCGCTTCTTCGTTCACACATTGCCGATTGATTGGCACTTGCTCCAATTGGGAATTGCGCCAATATGCTTCTGATTGGAAACAACAACAGCTGAGCTTGATCGTAACTTGATTTCCCTCTTACGGCTACTCTCCGCCCAATGCATTGATTATGGACAGTGTTGCAAAAGCTCACCTGACTGTCATATTAAAGACATGTTTGGTCAACTCTTTGGGCCGTGCGCGCGTCCGGCATGCCAAATTCGTTCGTCCGCCTGCAAAAGCACAAGGCCAGGGGCGAGCGCAGGGCTTCGTGCTAATAATAATTCACGTAATCAACGATTTAATGAAGTAACCAATTCACTGACTCTCTGCCTCTCTCGCTCTCTCTCTCTATGTCTGGCAGGAGGGCAACTGTGAATCGCTGCCAAATTATGTAGGACGCGGCAATGCAGCTGGCGTTGATTTGAACCGTGACTTTCCGGATCGCCTGGAGCAACAGCACGTGAATCAGTTGCGCGCACAAAACCGGCAACCGGAAACGGCCGCCTTGGCCGAATGGATTGTGAGCAAACCGTTTGTGCTCTCGGCCAATTTTCATGGCGGTGCCGTCGTCGCAAGCTATCCGTACGACAACTCACTGTAAGTGTCCGGCTGCTACGGCCCCAATCGATATCCGTACCCAAGCTTAGCTCATGCAACACGCAATATTTGTAGGGCGCACAACGACTGCTGCGAGGAGAGCCTCACGCCGGACGATCGCGTCTTCAAGCAGCTGGCGCACACCTATTCGGACAATCATCCGATAATGAGGCGCGGCAACAACTGCAACGACAGCTTCGCTGGCGGCATCACCAACGGCGCCAACTGGTACGAGCTGTCCGGCGGCATGCAGGACTTTAATTATGCATTCAGCAATTGCTTTGAACTGACCATTGAGCTATCTTGCTGCAAGTTTCCGGCGGCGAGCAGCCTGCCCAGCGAATGGGCGCGCAACAAGCGTCCATTACTGGAGCTGCTGAAGCAGGCGCACATCGGCATCAAGGGTCTGGTGCACGATGCCAGCGGCTATCCCATACCGGATGCGACCATCGTTGTCTCCGGTCTCGAGGATAAGCCCATACGCACCTCAAAGCGCGGCGAATACTGGCGCCTGCTCACGCCCGGCATTTACAGCGTCTACGCGGCAGCCTTTGGGTAAGTCGAAAGCAGAGCTTCAAATTACGAATATTCTCTGTATATCCTCTCTCTCTCTCTCTCTCGCTCTCTCTGCCGTACAGCTATCAATCGAGCCCGATGCAACAGCTGCATGTGACCAATGAGAACGCGGAGGCGCTGCGCGTCGACTTCAAGCTGACGCCCGTCGAGAGCAACTTTGATGGTATTAGCAGTTATTACAATCCATACTTTTTTAGGCATTAAATGCGGCCCCCAACTGCAACTGCAACGGCAATGGCAACGGCAACAATGATTCCACATCTCCTTACTGCATACTGCACCAGCTGCATCGGTCTATTGCCTAACACTAGTTGAAGCATTGTTAACACTAACATTTGTAACATTTGCCACGCCTACATATTAATGCACGCCCATCACACACACCCAAACACACACATTTTTCTTTTGTATATTTTTGTTGCTGCATTTACATAAAGTTGTCGTCTTTGTTTTTGATTTCTCTTTCATTTTTTTTCATTTCAATAACATTTTTTCATTCAATTTTTCTCTCTTTTACCTACTGCCAGCCGCTTTTAAGTTCTCTTCAACACACGCTCTCCTACACTCTCTCTCTCTCTCTCTCTCTCTCTCTCTCTCTCTCCCATTAAGGCACGGCTATTGAGTGCATATCAATTTCTTGAGAGAGAGAGAGCAAGAGGGACAACAATATCTGATTTGTATATATGAATAGGATATGACACTAACGCCCCGCCCCTCCCCCCTCGCCCTCCTCCACCGCGCCTGCAACTAAACGAGCCATTAAATGGCCAAAACGCACACTGAATACCCTGCCCTCACTCTCAATTATATATATATATATATCTGTCTATATATTATCGTATTATTTAGAAGCAAGTAAAACCATGTGTAAAAATTATATAAACGCAACTAAATATCTAACCAAAATAACCTTATATACACATATATAAACCCTAAATATCTCCTCATATATATATACATATATACATATATATATACATATAGATATATATATATAGAGATATATGTGTATATATACATGCAGCATATGTTAACAGAAGATTGTTAAAATGTTATTCCTTTTTTTATGCGAGCAACAGAAACGTCTGAAACATTGTTAACATATATTATACATATAGAAAAATCAAATATATAGAAGAAGATGACAAGGCACAAAATCGAACAAAAAATAGTAATATATACGAAATACTTGATAATGGCATTAACAAAGCAAACAAATATATATTTATATATACGAAAAAGAAAAAAAACAAACAAAAAAAAACAAAAGGAATAATAGCCAAAATAAAATTTTTGATTTTTGCGTAGTGCGTTTTATTTTTCTATGCAAGCCCGAAATTCCCATTAAAATGAAAATAAAAATAAAAATAATAATATAGAAGAAATGAAAATTAAATCAAACACAAACAATTATTATACGTATTATATTACACACATTTATTTCCATATATACACACACACACACATATATATATATATATATCCTTATCTGGTGATTGTTACTGCATATATATATATATATATATATATATATTCAATTTTCTTCAAACTAGATTTTATGCTAAAGTATTTTAAATTTAAATATTGCTCGTATATCTAAAGATTATCAATATATATATATATATAAATTTTAATTGAAGTATGTATTCCATATATATACACATTTACAAGATTGTTCATAGCTGCCACCGCACTGGCCAAGGAAGCGGAACTAGTTCCATTTTTCTTTTCTTTTTTGTTTTTCAATTTCAAATATTTTTCATTTCTTCTCAAGCAACAAAATTCTCTTGAGGGGGCGTGCAAATGTTTAAAAAAAAACATATATATTCATTTGAGCTTGTTTGCATTATTAATGAACCACTTAATTCCGATGCGGAACTAGTTCAACTTCTTTGAGGTTATGTTTAGCTTAAGCAATACGATTCCTATATACTTATATACAATTTGAAGCATTCAAACTCAGGGTCTAGCGGGTCTTGCGGGTGTTTTTTATTGCCAGTCGTGTGGCCGTTGTGAACTTTAGCCAAAAACTTAACTCAAATTAAGTACAACTTTTCTTCTGTTCTCGAAACTGTTTATGAAATAAATAATTATTGCAAGCAAACTTCAAATTTGGTTAATTGCTTTTCAACTGGCGCCTGGCTTCATTTGATATACTTGTACGTTATCTTTTCTTCGATTCATTTCATTTAATGTTTTAAGTTTTTGGGTTATGGTCTATGTTTTACCCCACGCCCAACTTCCCCCTGGCACGTCCTTGTGGCAGAAGCGCGTCTTTAATCTTGAAATTCTGTTTTCATCTTTGCCGCAGGCAACTTTCGCAAGCAGAAAGTGGAGCGCGCCGAGCCGCCGGATCAGCTGAAGCAACAATACGATGGCTTTCTCACGCCCACGAAATTCGAGCATCACAATTATGCGTCCATGGAGAGGTGAGTCCTGCCCCTTTAGATCTGATCAATGTGTGAACTCTCGTCCAACTCCCTTGCAGCTATTTGCGCAACATGAGCGCCAGCTATCCGAGCTTGACGCGACTCTATAGCATTGGCAAGAGCGTGGAGGGCAGGGATCTGTGGGTGCTGGAGATCTCGACGACGCCGGGCAGCCATGTGCCGGGCGTGCCCGAGTTCAAATATGTGGCCAATATGCATGGCAACGAGGTTGTCGGCAAGGAGATGCTACTGCTGCTGACCAAATATCTGCTGGAGCGCTATGAGAATGATGAGCGTGTGACGCGGCTGGTGAACGGCACACGGATGCACTTCCTCTACAGTATGAATCCGGATGGGTATGAGATGTCGCGCGAGGGCGATCGCACCAGCGGCCTGGGTCGACCCAATGCCAATCGGGTGGATCTGAATCGCAATTTTCCGGATCAATATGGCACAGATAAATACAATAATAGAACCGAGCCGGAGGTGGCCGCCGTCATGAACTGGACGCTGTCGCTTCCGTTTGTGCTCTCCGCGAATCTGCACGGCGGCTCCCTGGTGGCCAACTATCCGTTCGACGACAATGAGAACGATTTCAATGATCCGTATTCGCGGCTGCGCGACGCCAGCATCAGCGGACGCCGGCTGAATCCCACTGAGGACAATGAACTGTTCCGCCATCTGGCGCTGGTCTATTCGCGCGCCCATCCCACCATGCATCTGGGCAAGCCGTGCGCCCTCTTCCAGAACGAGCTGTTCGCCGACGGCATCACCAATGGCGCCCAATGGTACAGCGTGACCGGCGGCATGCAGGATTGGAACTATGTGCGCGCCGGCTGCCTGGAGCTGACCATCGAGATGGGCTGCGACAAGTTCCCACTGGCCAAGGAGCTGCCGCAGTATTGGCGCGACAATCGCGAGCCCCTGCTCCAGCTGATCGAGCAGGTGCATCATGGCGTACACGGCTTCGTGCGCAGCAGCATCGGCACACCCATCGCGGGCGCCGCCGTCGGCATGGACGGCGGCAATCATAGCACCTACAGCGGCACCTTCGGCGACTACTGGAAGCTGACGCTGCCCGGCCGGCACAATGTCACCGTCCTGGCCGACGGCTTTGCGCCGCTGCGCGTCGAGGTCGAGGTGCCCGCTGCGGAGCCCTTTGGCATGCGCCTGGACGTCACGCTGATGCGCGACGATCCACAACACTGGGCGTCCGCCAACGATTTCCGGATCATCGAGAATGTGGTCAACACCAGATACCATACCAATTCGGAGCTGCGCAACCGCCTCGCCGAGTTCGAGAACCAGAATCCGCAAATCGCCAGCTTTGGCTACGCGGACAACGAGTTCAGTCGCCACTTCAACTATCTCAAGCTGACCTCCAATGTGAGTACGAATCATCTATATCAATCGCATTTCCTGCTGCCCTAATGCAGGGCTTCCCATCAACCTTCGCGTCATCGTGTCTTCTATCTGAGCACTCTTATTTATAGTTTCTAGATTTGAGGTTAGTTTCTAGATGTGAGGTTAGTTTCTTGATTTGAGGTTAGTTTCAAGATTTGGGGTTAGTTTTTTGATTTGAGGTTAGTTTTTAAATTTGAAGTTAGTTTCTAGATGTGAGGTTAGTTTCTAGAATTGAGATTAGTTTCAAGAATTGACGTTAGTTTCTAGATGTGAGGTTAGTTCTTAGATTTGAGGTTAGTTTCAAGATTTGAGGTTAGTTTCTAGATGTGAAGTTAGTTTATAGATGTGAGGTTAGTTTCTAGATTTGAGGTTAGTTTCTAGATTTGAGGTTAGTTTTTAGATTTGAGATTAGTTTCTAGATGTGAGGTTAGTTTCTTAATTTGAGGTTAGTTTCTAGATTTGAGATTAGTTTCTTGATTTGAGGTTAGTTTTTTGATTTGAGGTTAGTTTCTAGATGTGAGATAAGTTTCAAGATTTGACGTTAGTTTCTAGATTTGACGTTAGTTTCTAGATTTGAGGTTAGTTTCTAGATGTGAGATAAGTTTTAAGATTTCAGGTTAGTTTCTTGATTTGAGGTTAGTTTCTAGATTTGAGGTTAGTTTCTAGATGTGAGGTTAGTTTTTAGATTTGAGGTTAGTTTCTAGATGTGAGGTTAGTTTCTTAATTTGAGGTTAGTTTCTAGATTTGAGCTTAGTTTTCAGATGTGAGGTTAGATTTGCGCACTCAAATAGACGTGAGGCTCCCCTCTGTGTGTAAATCTACATTGACTTGAAATTCGAATATCCAGACTAAGATACCTTAACATAAACCTTTAGTTAATGCCTAAAGCAACTCCTGACCAATCTCTCTCTCTCTCTCTCTCTCTCTCTCTCTCTCTCTTTTTCTTCACAGATTGGCGAGCCGGAGGAGCACAAGTACAAGCTGCTGGTGATTAGCTCGCTGTTCGACACGGCCGCACCGCTGGGCCGTGAAATAATGCTGAATCTGGTGCGGCACTTGATCGAGGGCCACAAGCTGCAGGAGGCGTCCGTGGTGCAGCTGCTGCAGCGCAGCGTCATCTACTTCCTGCCGCAGACGGATAAGTTCGAGGAGATCTTCCGCATGTACAATGCCAAGTAAGTCGGATACCCGAAAACTATGCACTTAATTAACTCGTCATGCAACTCCACAGCAATTCCGTGTGCGATCCCATGCTGCCCGACGAGCTGGCCGAGCGCATACTCAGCCCGGAGACGGAGTTGACGCGGGATCTGCTGTTGCAGTTTTTGCGCAGCGAACGCTTCGATCTGCTGCTGACCTTCAGCGCGGGCAGCTCGGAGCTGAGCTATCCGCGCGGCGACTCCATACTCGAGAAGTTCGCCCACAGCATCCAGCGCACGGAGTTCAACTATTCGCCGCTGCAGTGCAGCAGCTCCGCAACACGCCAGCTACATCGCGAGGCAACCGAACGTTTGACCAATCTGTTCTACAGGATGTACAATCTGCCGATGTATACGCTGGGCTTGTCCTGCTGCCGCATGCCCGCCCACGGTCAGATTGGCGCCGTCTGGCGGACCAATATCGAGAAGATACGCAACTTCTTGGGCCTGGTCCAGACCGGCATTACGGGCCTGGTGCAGAACGATAAGGGCCAGCCGCTGCGCGAGGCGTTCGTCCGTCTGCTGGAGCATCCCTCCGTTCACAATGTGACTAGGAATGTGGCACGCTTCCAGCTGATGCTGCCCAGGGGCATCTACGGGCTGGAGGTGAGCGCGCCCAACTACGAGTCGCAGATCGTCAAGACGCAGGTGCAGCACGGCGTGCTCAGCGACCTGGGCGCCATCAAGCTGCACGGCTACACCCTGATCAGGGGCGAGGTTACCGAACTGAATGCCAAGCCCTCGCCCAGCGGCGTCGGCGGCACCACCAGCATATCGGGCCTTGTGCTCGACGATAGCAATCATCCCGTGCGCAATGCCAAGGTCTCCGTCATCCGGCCCGCCGGCCTCAGCCATGTGCGCAACTTCACCAACAGCCTGGGCGAATATCATCTGTCGGCGGTGCCGCTGGGCGCCGTCACGCTCAAAGTGGAGGCTCCGCGGCATTTTGAGGCGACGCGCGATCTACGGCTGCTGGCGCAGTCGGGCCAGCCCACCGAGAACGTTGTCTTCCATCTCAAGTTCAATGCCCATGTCTTTGGCCTGCCGCGCTTTCTCTTCATCATTGTCGCCAGTGTCCTGATCATAGTGGGCGTGGTCCTGTGCGTTCTGTGCGCACAATTCTGGTTCTATAGACGGCATCGCGGCAAGATGCCCTACTACAATTTCTCGCTGCTGCCGCAAAAGGGCAGGGAACAGTTCGAGCTGGACGACGATGCCGGCGACGACGGCGAAACGGAGCTCTTCCGTTCGCCCATCAAGCGTGAGTAGAGACACAGACACAGGCACACACAGGCACTAATCCTTATCCTTGGTATTCCACAGGCGGCATGACCATACAGCCCTACTTCGATGAGGAGCAGCTGGAGCACATACTGCACACGGATGATGACGATGATGAGCAAGATGACGATGAGCATGTGCTTGGGATTGGGGTGGAGCGGGAGCCGCAGCTGGATGCGGCCGATGAGAGCGGCGATGAGATTGTCATGTTGCATCAACACAATCGGCGCAGGCAATAGAAAGGGACAGCAACACACACACACACACACACACACACACACAACATAACTGTGATTCAAAAGTTTTCAAAAATCAAGCGCTCTATGATAATCTAAATATTTTTTGTAATATGTATTTTTTGTTTTTTGTCAATTTTACCATGTACATACACACACACACACACACACACACATACACACATATATATATATATATATATATATATATACATAGATATCTATATCGACATCCGATGTCTTGCCGTAAATTTGCCGCGAATCTCTGCAAAAAGAAAACCTTAAAAAAGTCTAATAAGAAATATATATGTGTGTGTGTGTGTGTATATATATATAAGCATGTGTGCTGTCCAGTGTTGCCAATGCAGCTTTTTTCTCGCTAAATTTGGCCATTGCAACGGATTTAGCTATTTTTTATGACAATCAACAATTTGTGCTCAAAATCGAATTAAGCTTTTTGTTTTTCTTCAAAGCCATTTTCAACATTGGTTTCAGCTACTTTTTTGTTGGTTTTTTTTTTGTTGTTGGCAACACTGGCGCTGTCCAAGAACCTAACTGTAACTACTCTTAAGACTGAGCTCCAGCAAATAGAAAATCAAAAAAAAAAAGAAGAAGAAGAAGAAAGTTAAACACACACACACACACACGGAAAGAATGTGTACTTAAGCAATTGAAAACTTAGAAAAATATCATTCCACATGTCAATCGATTGGCAGCACGGCCTTACAATAATACCAGACCAAAATCCTTATACTTATATATATATATATATATGTAGAATAAAAATAAAGTATATCTGTCCAATTGAACAGCTGGCAATATATATATATACATATATACGTATATATAATTATAAATCAAACAGTTTTAACATATTTATTACGAACATTCAAACAAATGCGCAGGTTTTTGATATTATACAGATACATATATATATATATATATCTATAGCTAAAGCAATGCACGATTTGAATACCAATTTATATATTGCGCACTTTATGCTCATTAATTATATTCGAAATGGTGCACACACGCATGTCCAGGCCCAAATCGAAAAGGATTATCTAAAAATATGTCTAGCTATGCACATGTACATATCTAGCGATATTGCTATCAATATTTATCTAACTTTAAGACCAATATGCAATTTTATCTAATTAAATACGAGTATGTACAAGCAGCTAATCCGTATTAAATTACCAACGCACACATTATTTTTGGGGGCTATCAAAATAACCCCCCACACGACAGGAATTATGGCTAGTCATGAGCTGATATGCTAAACTAAGCTAAGGCGGTGTCGCTGCGCCGCTTACTAAATGCCCTCACAAACGAAGTGTTTCGATCTAAAGCCGTGTTTCCTTTTACGTTTCTTCTTTGATGCCTTTTGCAACACTGGAAGTTGTGAGAGCCTAACCCTACTTTTGGCCACAGTACAGTTATGTGCAAAGTATTCACATCTTAGCTTGTTTTTCTCTGGCTTAGCAATTCTATAGAAATATTTAACAAAATACACGTTTTTGTCTCAATATATAGTTCCATTTTAATCCATGCCAATCCCAGTTTTGAATGTGAGCTCAAAATAACATAACCTTAAAACCAGATCCGAAATTAAACAATATTCTTACAGCTCTTCAAGCTTAAGCTTCTTTAAATATAATTTTTTAAGCAGATTTCCGTGTTCCATAGGCGATGCTCGGCTGCATATACCCTGTACGCTGGCTGTGGCAATGAATGAATATACCCTGTAAAACAAAAACATGCTGCGATCAGTTGGCCAAAGACAAAGTAAGCAAATGCACTCAAAGTTAAATCAAGTTTGTGGCGCAGATTCATAGACTCGGATGTACAGAGATGTACATGGCCAGGATCAAGGTTATCGCGACGAGCTGCTATCAGCCACATGGAAGATGCCCTTATCTGCGGGCACTGCGGGGCTCTTGGGCAGGGGATAGGGGATAGGGGGGGTGGCGACGGTAGGTTTATCAGCGGGCAGCGCAGCCAGATGATAGTTGACAGCGGCGAAAGTGAGAGGCGACAGCACAGTTGTCAAGTGTCAAGCGACCGAGACACAGACAGAGACACGGACTTGGACACAGACAGCAGGCAGCATGTGGTGGACGAGGAAACTGGCCAACAAATGGCTGCAGCGACGCTGCCTGAGCGCGGCGTGCGAGCAGAATCGGCTGGGCATCATTGGGGTGCCGTTCGCCAAGGGGCAGACCAAGCAGGGTGTCGAGCTGGCGCCGGATCTGCTGCGCCAGAACAGGCTGCGCCAGGTGCTCCAGAGCAGCGATGGTAAGCTGTCGAGAAGACGAAATAAGAAAAACAAGTTTGATTTGATGCTATCGTTTAATCGTTTATTTGCCTATCGATCAATTGCGCCTATCGATAACACAGAACGACTGCTGATAACGGACTACGGCAATTTGCAGTACGCCGTAGACGAGTCGCTGCTGCAGCAGCAGCGCCAGCATTACCATCACATACACAACTATGCGGACTTTATGGCCTGCAATCTGGCCCTGATCGGGCAGGTGCAGCTGATGCTGCGCGAGAACGCCCAGTTCCTGGCCATTGGCGGCGATCATGCCATTGGCTTTGGTGAGTGCGACAGCGTTGCCAGACTGTCAACCAACTGATTGACTATTCGATTTTGTGGGCGGGTTGGGGGCAGGCTCCGTGGCGGGTCATTTGCAGCACACGCCGAATCTGTCGCTGGTCTGGATCGATGCGCATGCGGACATCAATTTGCACAGCACCTCGCAGTCGGGCAACATTCATGGGATGCCCGTATCGTTCCTGTTGCCGCAGCTGCGCGCCACCTGGCAGCACGCGGCGCTCGACAAGATCGCGCCCAATTGGTGAGTGCTGTTCTCTCTCTCTTATGCTTTCAACTTTTCGACTATTACTCTTTGTTCTGCTCTTTATTACATTTCGCTATCGTTATCGTTATCGCTATCGTTATCGTTATCGTCGCTTACAGCTATAACACACAACATATATGTAGTTTGCTTCTTCTTGCACGTGCAACTCTTAAAGTTAGGTTATGTTCTAATTGGAAGCGTACGCCAGCTCTCTTACGTTCTAATTGGAACTGGCGGCCAGCTCTCTTATCACAGTTTCTTAAGTTTTTGGTTTGATTTTTTAGTTTTCGATTTATAGATTTTGATTTGTTTGTCGTTTTCAACTTCTACTTCTTCATTTTCTTTGCTCTTTTTAAGCTAAATGCTTTTTTGTTTTTGTTTTTGTTTTTGTTTCAGTTTTTGTTTTTTCTTTGCAAATTGCGTTGAGCTGCGTTGGGTCTCAGTCTTAAGTTTTTTGTGTTTTTTGGTTTGTTTCTTAGTTTGATGCTTACTTTTAGTTCATTATTTGCATAACATTATTCATATGTAATATGACTTTCTTCACTTTTTGGCAGTTTCTGTTACATGAATTTCTTTAGGAACCTAACCATAAACAGAAAGGGAACACAAAATTCAAAGTGAACAAGAAAAACAAAAACAAGTCAAACAAATCAATTTGATAACGAACAAACAAATAAATATATACGTATAATATATATATTATATGTGTATATATATATACATATATACTGTATGGCACGTGTTTGGCGTAAATAAGGAAATCGAAAAATGAAGGAAACAAATCGAATACATAGTCCAAAACTTACGTCAATTAGATTCGAATATATATAATATAAGTAGTCAGGTTATTATTGGAACGTTTGCGTTCTACTCAAGCTTCAAAATCAATAGACTACACATATATATATATATATAGATAAATATATATATATTGGAACGAACTACGAGCTACTCAGCGTATCCTTGATCCTTGATCAAAAACATATATGACAAAAACAAATATCAACAGATATTTTGGATGGGAACAAAAAAACAGAATTTGTTATCAAAACGAAAAGCCCGCTAGTTTTTGGTGCATTATGTCTGGGCGTGGCGGTTGGTAGTGCTGCCCCTACCCCTCCCCCCCTATGTTGCCCCTACCAACCGTTGTTGAGCCTGGTGCTGGTGCTACAAAACAAATCAAATCAAATCGAAACCGAAAACCGTAAATTCAAAAATGTTCTAGCTTAAACTTAATTGTAAATCGCCTGGCATTTGGTTAAAGTTGCTTGTAATTCTGCTTCTTCTTGGCTTACATACACATAGATAATAATTAAGTATTACGAGTAAAACTTTATGTGATTCATATGAAACTTAAAATTATCAGATCACAAAATATGAGACTAAAACTTAAAATTCTTATCGATCTTGAGAGAGCGAGAGCGAGAGAGAGGGAGAGGTGTCTGTGTGTGTGTTGGGTAAACAAATCGAGAGTTACACTGAAAGAAATCAAGAGGTGTTATTATGTACACAATACAAATACTGCACGAAATATACAGAATACAACAAGAAAAATTCGAGAACATATTTTGAAAAAAATATGCAAATCAACTAAAGCTCAATTATTAACTTGTCTATTGGGGCGTTTTGTGGGCGTGGTCTGTGCTGATTTCTGGCAACTTGTAAATACTCTATATTTCTGAATATTTGTAGAATGTGGTTAAACGAAAACATGTTCAGGTTGTGTTGGCATATGTATTATTTTGGATACCCTGCATTTGGGATAATACGCATTCCTATAGGAACTCGAGACTTCTTGAAGCGCTCTTAACGAGAATTTGTAAGCATATTGTAGAGCTGTAGATAAATGGAAACTGAAGCGTTAAGGCTGGCTTAGAATGGCAAAACTAACTAAGGGACTTGCAAAAGCGGACTAATTCTGAATGGAAGGGTATTGCTGCTTCGGCTAGCCGAAAGCTCGAAAGTTGTATGTTGTTATTTTTGGTGGAAATGAAGGAAATTACAATACATAAACGTGTTGTTAGAATACGGAGCATGTGTGTGTGTGTGTGTGTGTGTGCACACACACTCGCACACTCGCATGGATTAAAGATAAATATATATATATATATTATGCGTATGTAAATAAGTATGTAATTACAATCAATATCGAATGAATCATATATAATTATACAATCAGTAATTATTGTGTTTGGTTTTGTTTTGTTTTTTTCATCTTTTTTTTTTTGGTGGCAATTAATTAATTAACTAATTCAAGTTAAACATGTAATTAATGTAAATGTTAAATGTCAAATTCAATTGAAAATCGAACAACAACACACGCCTGAAAATAAATCAAGAGAAAGAAACAAATTAGAAATATGCATAATTGTTTTTTTTTTTCAGTTTTTTTTTTTTATATTTTTTTAAGATTAGCTACAATAGAAAAAAGAGTAGAAAAAACCATTTTTGAAGTCAAAACTCATCATGGGCGATGTTTATTATTGAGAAAAATCAAATATTCAAATTTTCAAATTTTCAAATTTTCAAATTTTCAACGCAGTACAGAGGAAAGCAAATCAAATTATATATATTAGCCTGGATAAATGTATTTGGTTAATTTTCTGTTTTCTGTTTTTTTTTTTTTCTATATTTTTTTTTCGGGAAAGTTTTTATAAATAATTATGTGTTAGCCGTGTTAACTCTCAGTTGGATGCTGCTTCAGCTTTATTCGCTTTACTTACCGGAAATAAAATCACATCTTAAAAACAATAAAAATCTTCTTCAAGCTACAACAACAACAACAACAACAACAAACTGAAAGAGGGGTTGGGCGAGAGAGAGGGGAGAAAAGAAAAAACATAATTAACTAGGCTACGATTTGGTTTTGGATATGTTTCCATAAAATCCATATGAAGGGTGTGTGTGTATATGCATATACGAGGCATATACACTGCGAGAAATCGAGTGGCAGCATGGCATGAGAATTCGTTGTTGAGAAGAGGCGAGTTTGGTTTCATATATGTTTTTTTTTTTTGTCATTTTTGGCTTACTTACACGCTAAAACAAAAGGAAATCAAATCGTTTTGTAAATACACTGCGCAAAAGAAAAACATATATACGCTTCGTATAAACACGGAACACTTTGTTGGTATTTTGGAGACTGTAGCACAACAACTGAAACAACTTGGAGAACAAGTGTGTGCGTGTGTGTGTGTGTGTGTGTGTGTGTGTGTGTGTGTGAGAGTTAGCAAAAGTTACACTGTAAAAAAGAATCAACTGCATTTCTTACAAATCACAAAAGTTCAACCAAAAACAACTGTAAAAAAAAAATAACAAAACTGATGTCGCGTTTCCTGCAAAAGGTTGTACAACAAAGAGAGCACGAATCAACCAAAGAGAGCGGGAGAGAGCGTGGGAGAGAGAGAGAGCGTAAGTGGGAAGGCAACAGCTGAGAGGCGGCTAGACAAAACTAGAGGCAGCTGACGGCATATGACAGAGAGTTAGAGAGAGAGAGAGAGAGAGAGAGAAAACTGAACGACAAACAAATGTTGAACTCAACGAAACGTAAGAGTAAAGAACGTAAGCGAAAGAAAGTGGAAAACGAGAGAACGAAACGTGTGCGCATCGTTGTGGGCTAAAGAAAAACTTGGAAAACTGAAAAGTGAACTGAACCAAGTTTTGTGTATTTTGATATGCAAAGCAAGAAAAACTCATAATCATATATTTTGCAAATACATTTATAATATAAATTGTTGGTATTTTTTTTTTTTGTTTTTTTTTTTGTTTTCATCTTTTTGGTTGCATTGTTTTCCATTTGTATGTTGAAATATCATTTGAAATGTTTGGATAAATATTATTAATTAATTGATATAAATATGTTAATAAAAAAATTAAATAGTTTCATCATCATCGTAATCATAATCATTTTGCATGTATAATATACATTATATATACTATATATCTGGCGTATTGTATGTTATGGGTTTCTGTTTTGGTATTTCTTTTGTTTAATTATGCTCTCTTGTATTTTGTTTAAATATTTCTTGTTATATATATATTTTTGTTGCTTGTTTTGGTTTTAGTTCTTTAGGTATTTTAGCTGTTCGTTTTTGTGGTTGAACGAACATTTCTTTTTTCTTTTTTTTTTTTTGTATTGTATAAATAAGTATACATACATACATACAAGCATTCATATATATATGTATATATATTTAAATAATAAGCGCATATTACTAGAGATTATACGATAATTAAGCGTAAGACTAAGGCTAACTAATCATAATTTATAATCAATTCAATTAAAATCAAAGTATTCTCGTTTGCACACAAAACAAAATTCATAATATCGCATTTTGGTATAAGAAATTGCAACTCTTTTTTCTTCGTCCAGTTTCGTTAAGTCCCGGTTCGTGGAATGTGCCAAGACACAGACAGATAGAGTGAGAGTGAGAGAGAGAGAGAGAGGATAGTGTGTGTGTGTGTGTTAGAGTTAAGAGAGTCAACGAAATCAAATACTTAGAAGTGTGTGCGTGAGCGAGTTAAGAGAATTAACAATTACGCCCGAGTACGGCCGCGATCTTTTTTGACTAGGCACGCCCCCCTCAATACAGAGGGGCGCCAGATGTTTAGATGAACGGGAATGTTTCGAGCAGTTGAGATCATTTATTTAATCGCTGGCTTGACTAGCTTTAGCTGGACTGGAATGCATCAATTCCAAGCGTCCACATATAACACATATGTATGCTCCGCAGAACGAAGACAGAGGCAGCATAGCTCTGTGTGGGGGGAGGGGGTGGGGATACACACAAAGAACGTTTACGAATGGGGTGGGAGGCAAGAGAGAGAAACAGAGAGAGAGAGAGAGAGAGAGAGAGAGAAATTAAAGGTAACAAAGTAAAACAAAAGTATAAAAAAAATCGAAAATAATACAAGAGACACAAGAGAGAGAGAGAGAGAGAGAGAGAGAGAGAGCGAAAGAAAAGAAAAAGGAAAACAAAAACCAAAAAAGAAAATCTGCGAAACTTGTTCAAATGTTGTTTTTTTATTGAAAATTAATAATTATTAATATTTTGCGCTATTTCTTGTTGCTTTGTTCTTGGCAAAAAAAAAAAATATAAAATAAAATAAAGTCAATCAAAATTATAAAAATCATAAAATTAAACATAAATATAATGAGTAATAAACATAATCGTTAAAAGAAATCAAATCGAAAGAAAATTTTTTGAAAGAGAAACAAAAATTATAAAAATCAATCGAAACACAATTTCAATACACAAAGTTCTCTTCATAAACATTATATATTAGATACGCATATATCTACATATATGTGCCGGCTAGGGTCTGTGTGTGTGTGTGTGTGTGCGCGTGTGTGTGTGTGTAGGGCAATGACAGAGTATACAAGAAATTATAAATTTAAATCATAAATAAATACATAAAATATTCAAAGTTTTTTAACATAAATCATGAAAGAGAAATTCAATTTTGCAATGTTGAAAAACGCCGCAGCAAATGTAAAGCTGTGTGTGTGTGTGAGAGAGAGAGAGAGACAGAGACTGAAGAGCAGCTTAAGCTGATCTGGCAATGCTGCCGCTGCTGTCAGTGTATGTGTGTGTGTGTGTGTGTGTGTGCACTGCGCTCTCTTTATATTTTGTGTATTCTCTTCTTTTCGTTCAAATTAAAAGAATTCATTTGCATTTGAATTTAAATTAATTATAAAATACAATAAATAATATTCATGTTATTCTGCTTTTTGTTTCTGTTGTTGTTTTTTTTTTTAGGCTTAAAGTTTACGAAAAAAATTATGTTTATATATATATATATATAATAGTTATATATAAATAGATATATCAAATTTGCTTAAATACGAAAAATTACACGAAAAAATAATTGTTATATATTGTTGTTGTATAATAATATTAATATATTTTAAGTTACATAAACATAAATGTTTCTTTCGCTTCAACTACTCAATTTGCGTTTCATTTACTTTTTTTTTTTTTTTTTGGTTTTTTTTTAAGTTTTTTCTTTTTTGTTGTTTTTCACTTAAGGAAATTATAATTGTAATTAAGCTGAGATGCATGTTTTGTTGTTGTTGTTGTTGTTGCTGCTGCTGCATTTTAAAACTATTGCACAATATTAGAATTACATAATTAATAAATGTTCGAAAAATTAAATAAAATACAAATTATAAATAAAGTTCATTAAGGTTTGACAAATAAATTAAACAAAATCAAGTACATCATTTCCACTTAATGTTTAAAGTTTGTTTGCTTTCAGTTGCTTTTCTTTTCTGCTCTTTAGCTATACGAATACATATACATATACATATACATGTACATATACATGTACATGTCCATACACATACATAAAACTAGCAAGAATTATTGCAAATTTTGAGCGCAGCCTGCAAAAGGCAAAAGAATCGAACGCAGCCGGCGCTCGCTCTCTGCGCTCTCTCACGCGCTGCGCTGCTCGCTCTCTCGCGCGCTCTTTTGCGTTTTGCGCTCTCGCGCTACTTTTTCGTTACAGTTACGTGGTGGGGGGCTGGGGAGGGGGGCATAATACATAATATACGTTCAGTTTTTGTATACATATAAAGTATAAAGAAAATAAATCTTTGGATATTTCGATATTACAAAAAAAACAGAAAAAAATTATATATATATATATAAAGAGAGAGAAGACTATTAAATAAATTATAATTTCGTTTCGTGTACATGTGTGTGTGTGTGTGTGTGTGTGAAAAAAATTGAAAATGTTCAAGACAGTTTTGTTGTTGTTGTTTTTGGGTATTTAGGCTGTCGCGTTCAATTTTGCTATGCTTAAATTTTAGCTAGATTTTAAATTTTTATAGTATTGATTTTTTTTTTTTTTGTTTTTTTTTGAAGGGTGGCAACTTCGTGTAGACATTTTGTTGCTTTTAGGATCTGCTGCTTCTTGCAACTGCTAATTGAGAGTAAACTCTTTGCTATATGTTAGTTAATGGTATATTTAATTAGAATATAATATATAAATTTGCTTTATTCGTATTGTATATTGAAAATATTTTATTAATATTTTGTTTGCGATTGTTTGCATTTGTTTGCTTTTTGCCTACGTTTTCGACTTGTTTTTGTTTTCATGTTTTTCTTGTTTTTCTTGTTTTTTGTTTATCGCATCTGCCTCTTCTACTCTTCTTCTGCTAGCTTAGTTTGCTGACTAGATTTCTTGTTGCAAATTTTGTTCAAACAAAAAAATTGTTCTCGTTTAACCTATAATTATGAAAAAAAAAAAAAATAAAATTAAATTAAATAAAAATTAATTATTAATATTGTTTATACATAAGCTTTTCTTGCCCTCTGTTGTTAAGCATTTTCATAATTATACTTTTGCTTTTTGCTAAGGATCTTGTTCTTTAAGGTTCTTCTCTGTGTATGTGTGTGTGTGTGTGTGTGTGTGTGTGTTTGAACTTAAACAATTGACATAAATTAATTGTTACTAGACGCATTGCAGCTACTATAAAGATCAAAATCATTATCAAAATGAATAGACATAGATAAGTTTGGTTTTTCGTACATAATAATGAAAGCAGAAACATGTTTTATAAGTCTCTCGTTTGTTTAAATATACATTAAATAAATATGCATGGCTCTAATAAACTACGAGCGCACTTTATGTTATTGTTGTTGTTGTTGTTGTTGTTGTTGTTGTTGTAAGTATTGTTAAGGAAACAAAGAAATCATACAAAACGCATAGAGGAGTTGTTTATACCAAAATCGAATTGAAACATAAACTTTTGCAATATCTAAAATTGTAATTCGCAAAATCAAGCCAAAGATAATTAAATTGTAACTCAGATAAAACGCAAAACGAAATTTCACAAATTTCTATTGTGGGGCGGGGGTGGAGAGAAAGAGGGTATATTATTGTTGTTGTTGTTGTTCGGGACAACAGCCATTAAGCATGGGTATAATTGCTAATTATTGATGTGGTCTATATATTACCCAATACTCTCGAGGCCACTGTAAATGCTGTGCTGTACGGTGCTATATATACACTACTGTACGGTACTTTGCGGCACTGTACTCAATGGCTGGCACGCTACTGTATGCAGCGGCAAGCGTTTCGCCTGTGGGCGGGCAGCTTGTCTGCTTGGCATGCCGCTGTATACAGTGGTGTGCCATATTATTGTGTACAGTGCGTGTTTCTCGCTTGTTTCTAGACAGCGGGCAAAAACCATCGACTTAAATGGTTCGTTTTTACATTTACTGCGTGTTTCTTACTTTCTTTTTTGTTTTTTTGTTTTTAAAGAGTTAACTTCTTTTTTTGTTTTAAATTTTTAACAAAAAGTTCACTTACATGGCTAGAAAAACGCTTTGCTAATGATTAGTTTTTGTTTTTGTTTTTGCGGTTTTGTCATTTCTTGTCAAACTTTTTGCCATATAAAAAATGTTGTTCTTCTTGTTTAGTACTGAGTTTTTAGTTTGTTTTGTTTTTGTGCTACGCTTGCTTCTTCTTTTATATGTTTAACGCTAAAAATATTAGCAATTGGTTACTTGCTGGCTTGAACTATACATTATATAAAGTATATAAGGTATATATGCGTGTATATATAGACATACATATATAGACATACATATATATATATATATATATATATATATCTATGTATATATACATATATGCGTATGTATAAATATTATAGTATAAGATTCACTAACAATTATTTACTTTAGTAAAACGTTTCAAATTTGCGCATAAATTATTGTATTACTTTTGCGTTTTCTTCTTCTCTTTGCTTTCTAACTTCGTTCTAACCTTACTTTTTTTTTTGTCGCTGTTGCACACTTGTCCCGAAATTTCTAGCTGCGTGTGTGTGTGTGTGTGAGAGAGATAGAGATAGATAGAGAGAGAGAGCGAGAGTCGGCCGTTAGTTTTGTTGCTTTCGCTTGGCTTTCGTTAAGTTAAAGTTATAAAAAAAAACAAACACAAAACATTAAAATATATATACCACACACACACACACACACACATGCATATATATATATATATATATGTGTGTGTGTGTGTGTGTAGGTAGTGTATATATAATTCGTTTCGTTTTCTTATTGTTTTTTTTGTTTTTGTTAATACTGTAGCAGCCTCCTTGTGTTTTTTTTTTTGTTTTTTCGTTTTTAAATACTTTTTGTCAGCCTCAGACAAAAAAAAACTAACGTCCCCGACTCTACACTGCGAGAAAAGTTGCGGGTTTTTTCTTTCACACATTTTCATTTTTGTTTTTGTTTTTTTTTTTTGTTTTTGTAGAAAAATTGGAGTGTAATTAACAGCTTTTGGTTTGTTGTTGTTATGTTTTTTTTTTGTTTTTTTTTTTTTTGTGTGTTTTGTTTCGCATTTTGTTACTGGAAGATTTCATTGCTGCTTACTTAGTTATAATTTTAAAAATTGTTTATCTCCTTTTGCTAGGTTAATTTCTTTTAATTAAATCTTAGTTTTTTTTTTTGTTTTTGGTTTTTTTTTGTGATTTTTCTCTTAGTTGTTTTGTTGATTTCTTTGTTTACTTTTGCGGCTAATTCGACTGCGGCTCGTCCCTGCTCGGGCGCTCAAAAAAGGCCGTCAGTTGCTTTCTCTTCTTCTTCTTCCTCTTCTATTTGTTTAAATATTGCATTCGACACGTATGTTTTTTTTTTTTTAAGTTTAGTTTAGTTAAGTTTAGCTTTCATTTTGTTTTGTTTTGTTTCGAGTTTTACTTAAATGCTAAACAAGAATTTTGCTATTGCAACGGCCGGCATTTTGGGCCGTCGTTTCGTTGTTTAGACGCGATTTGAAGCCAGACGACACGCCCCGCAAAGGGGATGCATGCCTTTGTGTACTGTGTGTAGGTGTGTGTGTGTAGGTGTGTGTGTGTGTGTTTGTGAGGGTGTGTGTGTGTTATACACAGGCATTGTTGTTGCGCTTAGTTATCGTTAGACCATGCATATTTATATATGTATAAGTGACTTGTTCAGGTGTCTCTGTGTGTGTGTGTGTGTGTGTGTGTGAGTGTATAAACTAGATAAGTATGTGTGTGTGTGTGTGTGTGTGTGTGTGTAGTTGCACTCCAGCTGGCTGCTCCTTGGTGTTTGTTGTTGTTGTTGTTGTTGTTAGCGTTCCGTTTTGGCCCCGACTTAGAGACACAAACACAGCTTACTTGGCCTTGTTGGTCTTGAAGCTGACCTGCAGCACGCGATTGCCCATGGTGTAGCCATTGAGGGCCCGTATGGCCATGGCGGCCTCGTCGTAGTTGGTCATGGAGACGAAGCCGTAGCCTTTGCACTGATTCGTTGTGGGATCCTTGACGATCTTGACGGATTGTACAGCGCCGAAGGGGCCGAACAGCTGCCAGAGCGCCGCCTCCTCCGTTTCGGGCGCCAGATTGTATATGAATATGGGATATGCGCCGCCGGGTCCGCTCGCAAGCGTTGTCGCCGCCGCCGCTGCGGCGCCGAGACCATTCGGCAGCATCACGTCCAGCATATCGCCGGCCATCGGTGAGAAGCGTGCCAGGCCCTTGTTGACGGGCGTGTGCATCGCGCCGCCAATTCGCCGCACCAGCTGCGGATTGAGGAATGCGGGCAGTTGCGGCTGGATGATCTTGCTGGTGCTGCCGGGCGTATTTGAGAACTTCACCACAATCGGATCGGTGCAGCTGCTGGGCGTGGTGCCATTCAAGGCAATAATCGCACGGGTTGCCTCCTCCCGCTTATCGAACCGTATAAAGCCGACGCCCTTGGTCTGCGTATCGTTGCCGGCATTTTGGAGGATGCGCGACGTTATGATGGCGCCGAATGGCGCAAATATGGCCTCCAGCTCCTGCTGGGTCATCGTCTTGGGCAGGCCCGATACATACAGATTGGCGCCCTTGATGGCATCCGACGAGGGTCGCGCGAACGACACCTTAATCGTTTTATTCTGCAGCCGCAGTCCATTCAGGACATTGACCGCCTGCTCCGCATCCTGCGGACGCACATAGTTGACAAACCCATAGCCCAGACTCTGGCCCTTGCTGGGCGCCTGCGGATTCAGCGGATCTATGTACACCTGCGATTTGTCGCGTATCAGCTTGACCGACTCGATTTCGCCAACGCTGCTAAAGAGCGAGCGTATCTCGTCCTCCGTCATGGTCTGTGGCAAATAGTTGACAATCAGATTTGTGCGCGTCTCTGTGCTGCCATTGCTGCCGTTCTGTGCGCCGCCCGAGTTGCCGTTCGTGTTGGCCTGTTGCACCTGCTGTTGCACCTGCTGTTGCACCTGCTGCTGCACGACCTGCTGCTGCTGCACGACCTGCTGCTGCTGCTGCTGCTGCTGCTGTTGCTGTTGCTGCTGTTGTTGCTGCTGCTGTTGCTGCTGCACGGCAACAACTGCCTGCTGCACTTGCTGCACTTGCTGCTGCTGCACAACCTGCTGCTGCTGCTGTTGCTGCTGCTGCACAACGGCCTGCTGGACAACGGCCTGCTGCTGCTGCTGCAGTTGCTGCGTGACGGCCGCGGCCGCTGCGGCGACCGCTTGCTGTGTCTGCTGCTGCTGCACTTGCAGTATCGCCTGCTGCACCTGCTGCTGCTGCTGCTGCAGCTGGGCGGCGGCGGCCACGGCCGCTGCATTCTGCACGGGCGCAGCCGCATTTGTTGCGGCAACAGCAGCCGCCGCGGCAGCGCTCTGCATTAGCTGCGCCTGTGTATCCACGCCGGTGGCGCCCGTGTTAGCCATCATAAAGTCCACTAAATAGGCGTCAATTGCAATTTGAATGTTGTTGTTGTCGTCGGAGGAGGAGGAGCAGGAGACCAACGTAGGCGCAGCACATGGAAAATGAAAAGGATTAAATGTCAAGATTAAACCATTTGCCAAGTGTGTTAGTAGTTAGTTAGTTACAATTAAATACAACTAGCTCCGCATTCAAATAATGGGATTGGGCATAAACACTTAAGCTTACGTTCTCTTCTCTATACCCTAAAAGCGGGCATATCTGTGCCTCCGTCTGTGTGAACACACATTCCTGCAGCAAACCCTCGAAAAAGCCAGCGAGAATATATTTATATATATTCTCGTATTCCCTACACAGAATGAGTTTATCGTTTCTTCTCGATACCCTACCACCCCAGGTTTTATAATTTCTTGTCGATATTTGCTACCACTTCCAACATATCGATAAATATCGATTTTTTGAGACATGTTTTTCTCAGGTATTTATATGGTTGGTTTTATATGGTGGTATATGCTGATTGAGAACATTTCAAGTTTTGAATATCTCACAAAATGTACCACATCATTTAACAACTTTGATATACTCATAGAGTTTGGGCCTATAAAGTTTCATAAGGATCGGACTGTAAGCACCGAAGCAATATACTCAAGACCCTTTTCTATAGGCTGGGCTAAGAAGAAGCACTGCACACATATTTCTTTATATATATACATATGTCCAGAAGCTTCAAATGCTTTTAATAACAGCTCGCTGCCGTGTTTAAGGTATCTGCTAGTCGCCTAGCTTATGAAGCTGATTTGCCACACTCTGTTGCAGCTTTCTCCAGATCAAACTTTGTCATATATTATCGAAAACACTCTCAAAAATTGATATCTGGTGTGAAAAGGAACCTTTTAATTTTCCAAGAAGCTTAATTTCGATTAAAATACTTTGTTAAAAACTCATCAAACTCGAATAACTAAGTAATAATTCACTCAAGACTTCACTAAGTATAAAAAACTTGTGAGAAATTCGACACAAATTTTAAGGTTTGCCACAAAACTAATCCAAAAAAAATGAAACACTAGGCACATTGTTAGAATTATACGCAAATCTGCAAGGGTATTAAATCTTCGGCGAGCCAAAGTTATTGTTATTCATTTACATTAAGTTTCGCTAAGTTTAGTTAACGCTGAAAGATTAGCTGAGCATTTGCACAGTGGCGCCGCCCTGCGGTCCACTTCAGCGGCAAACTTTCGTTCAAACTTACTTACACACACACACACAAAGAGAGTGAGAGAGAGAGAGAGAGAGAGAGACAGGCAGAGACTGTGCAGGAACGAGAGCGGGCGGATAAGAGAGTGATTTTAATCTCAGGCACAGACAAATATGCACATTAAACACACAGTCACTGGCATGGACACAGACACATAAGGAGGCTCATAGACACACTAACACACCTCTAGAGCTGCGCGTGGGAGGAGGCCAGAGAGCGTTTGTGTTGGTGTTGGAGAGTTCTTTTTTTTTTTTTTTTGTGTTGCGCTGAGCTTTTTTGGAATTGCCGTTGCCGTTGCCGTTGCCTTTGCCGCTGCGAGACCCGCTACGTCGCAAGCACGCGATGCTACTGAGCGCAGGTCCTTGCAAGGCTTTCGTGCCATGCTGGCGTTAGCGTCTCTCGTCCTGTAACCGCTCCTGTTCCGGCTGTCGTTAACATTGCTGCTGCTGCTGTTGTTGTTGGAAGTTGTAACAAAGCACGTAAACGGCCAAACCCAGTTATGTAATACATATATACAGGCACACATACATAAACAGACACGCACAGCGGCAGGCAACGAACTCTACACGCAGCAGCAGCAGCAGCCGCCGCAGCAGCAGCAGCAGGGCATACTCCTTATGAAAAAAAGCGGTAAGGCAACAAAAAGAAATTGAAAACTAAAAATGAGCATCCGCCGTGAAGCGTGCGCCCATCCAAAATCGAGCTAACCCACCCGCCCAGTGTATATATATATGTGTGTGTGTGTGTGTGTGTGCAACGGCGAAACGTAGCAACCCTTAAAACCAAAAACAAGTTATAATATTGCTTTTGCAAAAATTACTCACACACACACACATACAAATGCAGTGCATACAACAATACGTAAGCTGGGCTCGCCTGAGGGTTAAATACAGCCGCGGCAAGAACAATGCCACCCCCTTTGTCTTAACAAACAAATCGGCATGTGCGTGTTGCCGTTTTCAACAGTCTGGCAACGCTGCGGCAACGGCTGCTGCATGATCTGTGAACTTGCACTTTGGGTGGTTGCTGTTGGCAGCGTCTCTCGCGCGACACATACAAGTCAAAAGGTCAAACAAAAACTAACATTCGCACACGACACACACACGACACACACACACGCATGCTAACATAGGCCGATACATATTTGCACGCCCACAAGCCAAAAAGCAGAGCGCATAGTCTCTCTTCTCAATTTCCATGACAACTGAGATTTCAAAATGTCTGGAATGACCGACCGCTCATCCTTTTCCTTTCCACGCACACACACAAACGCTCGCTCGCTCACTTACACACACACGCACACACACACACAGACACCGTATACAGTTATATATGCATTTGTTTAAATACTCACTTGTTTCGATTAAAATGTTGCTATTTTGTGTTTGCCAAACAAATTTGATTTGATTTCTTGACGCGCGCGCGCTCTACACGGCGCTGATTCTTTTGATTTCCTCCTTCTCACCTCCTGCTGCTCACCTTGATTAGTTAGCAGTCTGCCGGACAACGGGTTTCCCTCACTATGTCCAGGATATGTCCTTTATTTGCGTTTTCTTTTTAATGTTGGCTATAATTGCGGCTATTTTGTTGCTAATAATTAAACAAACGCTGCTGTTGTATCGTCGTCGTCGTCGTCGTCGTCGTTGTTGTTGTTGTCGTCTATTGTTGTATGGAAAAAAAAGAGTATAGATAAGAACAAAAACAAAAAAAAAAGCGGTAAATTTAACTGCACACGTCTTTGCCATTGAGCGTTGGTGTTATCGTATTTATCGATTTTATCGATTTTTCCCAAAAAACCAAGTAGCAGCACTTACAACAACAACAACAACAACAGCGAAAAAGGAATAGATTTTTACCGAATTCTGCGCACATGCACGCACACGCACACGCACACACATGTGTGTGCGTATTTATGCACACATGTATTCAAATTCATATATTACTATTTAAAACAAATCAACGCAAACGTTTTGTTACACAATTTCGGACTATGTGTATGTGTGTTGTTGTTGTTGTTTTAATTTTGCGTTTGTTTTCTTTTTGTTTTTGTTTTTTTTTTCAATACTGATGATTATAACAGTATCTCTCAGTTTCTGCTGCGCCTCTGCCACTGTGCTAATTTATTGCGAGCGCCATTGGGAAGAGAGCGGAGCGAGCACCCACCGCCTTCGCTCTTGCTCCCTTTGGCCATACAATGTATGGCAGTTCCCTGCATTGTTGTTGTTTTTCTTCTTTTTTTTTATATTTTGTTGTTGTTTATGTGTATATATTTTAACTAGCGCGCATATTTTACCACCCATACATATGAATATGCATACATGTTTGCAAACACACACACACACACACACAGACACATACACACACCCGCTCACACACCGACGCACTTAGTATCTATAAGTTTTTTGTTGTTGCTAGACGACGCGCTTATTAAATTAAAACACGCGCTGCTTTTGTTATTGTTGTTCTTGCTTAATTTAAAAACAAAAAGTATAGATTTATTCACTGCTGCAGCGTTTGTTATTACTGTTTGCCGTTGAATTGTTCTAATTTGTATTTCCGCGCAATTCTCTCCGTATTCCCCGAACTACATTTTGTTTAGCTCAGAGTGTTGCTGTGGCAACAAAACACTACATTGTGCCAGCTAATGCTACTACTATTACCACTTTGGCATAAACAGAACTTAAACAATAGCTAACGTTTTGTTTGCAGTTTACTAATTTATTTATGGCAACCGGCGTTTTGTTTACTATCTTCAGCAGGCGTTCTCAGACACTACAGTTAAATCAAAAGCGAGCTCTTACGATAAGAGTCTACTACTATTTGCCGCTGGTGTTGTAGTTGTAGTCGTCGGTTGTCGGCGTACAATGCTCCTTCCACATAAAATCGATATGCTAGCTGCGCCCTTTTTGCCACTCACACAGCTACACAGGCAGACAGCAGCAGCGTACACACACACACACACACACACACACACATAGCGCCCGCTTTACAGATACACAGCACAGAAAGACAGAGTGAGAGAGAGGTAGCACGCTGCGGCAGCAGTGCGGCATTTAGCAGTAGATTTTAACGCACAACAACTATAACTACTACGACAGTTACTACTACAACGGCTTCTACTACTGCCACTACTACTACTTTTTGTCTAGTTGCCCAGCACCGCCTTCCAGCCCTCTCGGTACCGATCGTTTGCCTCTTCGCCTCTCTTTTGAGTTTGTTGAACTGTTTGGCGCTGCCGTTTGTAGTCTTTGCGTCTTGTCTACGTTTTTCCATACCCATTGCATATTGTAATTTTGCGTTTTAGCATACATGTATCAAATTGTTCCATACACACACACATACAGACACACACACACAGGTACACACACTTAAAAGCAACAACAAAAAATACACAAGTATGTATATGTATGCATGTGTATAATTGCACAATTATGCACCGCGTAGCGATCGTTTGGCAATTTTCGTAGCATTTTTTTTTGTTGTTGTAGCGTTTTGTTGTTGTCGTTGTTATACGTTACGCTTACGTTTTGTTGCGGCTGCTACTGTTGTTGTTTTTGATGATATTGTTGGTGGTTTTTGTTGTTGTTCTTGCACTTTACGTAGTTTTCTATGGCAATGCGTATATTTGATTTTAACAATTGTAAACTTTTGTCGTCGGTGTTTTCATTACTTTTTTTTTTCAAAAAAAAAATAAAAAAATCAATTGCAAAATGAGCTGAGCACACGAGCTGAGGCAGCGCACACGAGCGTTCAAACGTACTGCGGCGTACAACGTCTAGCGTGGAAATGAAAATGACGCGAATGCGAACGCAAACACAAACCTTGCTACCCTCAACGAGAATATATACACACGCATACGTTACGTATGTGCATGTGTCGATTGCTATGAGGCGAGCAAGAGAGAGGGAGAGCCACCAGAATACGTGAGCGAGGGAGAGCGAGAGCAAGCGAGTGGAAGCACATTCGTTTTGTTGACCAGCCGTTGTTGTTTTGTTGTTGTTGTTGCTGCTGCTGCTGCTGTTTTTCCTGCTTTGTTTTCGTATGCTCAATGCGAGTTTTCTCTCTGAATGCACTCTCTCTCTCTCTCTCTCAGGTAATCGGCTCCTGCCTCTGTGGCAAATCGACTCTGACTTCGTTAAACCGGGTGGGTGATCTGCTATAGAGAATCTCCTTTTGATACGAATAACTGAGCCCACTAGTTGTTTAATCAAATAAACTTTTACTGTAACAAAATATACATATGTACGTACATTTTATTTAGAGCGGCATTTTAAATTTGAGAGCCATGACTAGCTAGATAATTAAAGACACATATTTGTGAATATATAAATTTCAAAATGGCTGCTGTTCGTATTCATGGAGCTGTCATTCCAGCAGCCTGGAATTATGTGTGCCCATGCCAGCAAGCATGTCTGTCATACAGCTCGATCAAACAAACGCCCACAAGCAGTATGAACAAAAGTGTTGCCAGAATGTTGCAAACGTGATCGTTGTGAACGGCGAAATTGCGCTTAACTTTTAATTTGAAAATAAAATATAAAACATACAGAATATGAATTTTGGTAATTCACAGTTTGTGCTTTATAGATATGAGGTCGTCAACCGTTTTATGATGCTGTTTCTATGCTGGCAATCGCTCTCTTTTCACTCTCTTCGCATGCATATTATCCTTGCCAGGCGCGAGGGCTGTTTGGCGTGTTTGTGTGAGTGTGTGCGTGTGTGTGTTTTGCACTGCAACCACCAACGCCAGGGTTGTTTTCAGTACAGCGTACACCCCCTACAGCCAGCCCAACTTGAAGCCAAGCGCCTGTCTAGCGAGTGTTTCGGACTTGGGCAGGGTTTGCGGCATGCGTGCGTGCGTGTGCTTAATTGCGCTTGTATTCACCATGTACGTATGTGTGTGTGTGTGTGTGTGTCTGTGTGTATGTACGCTTCCTGTTCTGTGCTGCCCACCGGTTTCCATGTGCTGATTTTTATGGCACAACATTACAAATGTGCCGCCGCGTGTCTGTTCCAATTTACACGCAGTGAACACATTGTTATTGTTGTTTTTGTTGTTGCTACTCGCAAAAACATAAAAATGTAACTCAACTTTTTGCGCTGGGGTGGTTTTTGGGTTCTTTGTTTTGGAAAGAGAGAGATTTGGGTTGCCAGACGGTCAGCCGTTGCCGAAGGGGGTGGCCAGACGAGACAGATCGGCGGCGCGCAAGTGTTTGCGCGTTGCCATATCCTGTGCCAGATAAGCATAATTTATGCACGCTAGTATTTGTGTATATATGTGTGCATGTAGGTATGTATGTCTGTGTGTATTTATGTATATACGTGTGCATTAATAAATGCATGTTTGTGCACATACATACATACATATATACATGCATATGCATATATGTATGTATATTCTATACTCATGTACAGTGAAAGCTGGCACCGCTTTTACTGTAAATAGACACAAGCATATATGT